>NW_027362848.1:2987500-3312500 GCF_046119375.1 Phyllobates terribilis | reverse complement strand
ACAATTCTGCCTACTACGCCAAAGCTGACTCGGCCCCTGGGCCGTGGGGTACACGGAACCAGGCCTTCTAGTGTACAGTGCTGATGGGGGTAGTAGTGGCAACCCGATCCCGTGGCTCAGTGTGGTCAGACCAAATGGTGGCAGTCTATTTATCAGTGTTTTGAATGTCCGACTACGCCACCCGTGGATTGCGGTCAGGGATAACCGCCGCTGCAAGGCAGACCGCTGAGGCTTGTGTTGGTGTGCAGCACAGGGGTAGGATAACTCCCCACGGGAAGAGTGTAGCCTCAGGGCAGTGTAGGTGGATGTTGGGGGTGATAGTGCAGGCCGCAATAGTAAGAGTTCAGAGTCCGCTTCAAACAGTTCAGGGTCTTTATTGTAGATATTATTAATGACCCAACAGTACCGGTTAGGAATGGGCCTGGGTGGGTGTCTGAGAGCATTCGGGCGAGCCCCACTGGTCAGGGTGAGTGTGTAGGCCTACCGTTCTCTCTATGCTCTTTCTGACTATCCCCCTTTTCATGGTGTAATAGCCCACGTCCCTGAGCTGGCCGTGTACTTCTCTCCTGTATGGCTTGCGACTCAGGCCTTGGGTACCTGTTGCTTGCTCCTCGATGTACTGGTCCCTCTGTGTGGCGGAGCCTCCAGGCTTCTTAGGCCAAGGGACCTGAAATCCCTCGCAGGTTGGTTCTCTGCTGCTGGCCTTGTAACCCTGACAGCCTCGGACCCCAATGTCCGGTAGATTGGTTCTCTGCCAGGACCGGCTCTCGTCGCCTCTGTCCCTGGCTTGCAGTTTCTCCTCTGCCTCACGGACTCCTCAGCTACAGCTGAACTGTCCCTCCTTCTCTGGGACTAGTCTCACTCCTGAGCTAGGTCGTCCAGTTCTCTCTAACCCTGCCCCCAGTTCCAGCTTTTATAGGGGCAGCCAACTCCCCCTGCTGGCCTGGGACAGGAGGTGCTGTATTGTAATTGTCCCTAACCAGGGGACCTCCCTCCTGCTCTCAGACACAGATTATTGTTTGTGGCATCCAGGCCTGGGGTGACACACACACACACACTGCTCTATATTTAGTATCATGCCCCCACTCCTCCATATATATAGCATGATGGTCCCACTGCTCCATATACAGGTGCATCTCACTAAATTAGAATATCATCAAAAAGTTAATTTATTTCAGTTCTTCAATACAAAAAGCTGTCTTTCAGCTCATCTGCATTGTTGGGTCTGGTGTCTCTCATCTTCCTCTTGACAATACCCCATAGATTCTCTATAATAGATTCTCTATGGGGTTAAGGTCAGGCGAGTTTGCTGCCAATCAAGCACAGTGATACTGTTGTGTGTAAACCAGGTATTGGTACTTTTGGCCGTGTGGACAGGGGCCAAGTCCTACTGGAGAATGACATTTCCATCTCCAAAAAGCTTGTCGGCAGAGGGAAGCATGAAGTGCTGTAAAATGTCCTGGTAGACGGCTGCGCTGACTTTGGTCTTGATAAAACACAGTGGACCTACACCAGCAGATGACATGGCCCCTCAAACCATCACTGATTGTGGAGCCTTCACACTAGACCTCAAGCAGCTTGGATTGTGGACTCTCCACTCTTCCTCCAGACTCTGGGACCTTGATTTCCAAATGAAAATTGGAACTCTAGGACCTTGTGGAGTGTGTCAATGACTGCCTTCTGGACATCTGTCAAGTCAGCAGTCTTCCTCATGATTGTGGAGCCTACTGAAACAGTATTGAAGAGCTGGAATAAATAAACTTTTTGAAGATATTCTAATTTAGTGAGATGCACCTGTATATACTATGATGGTCCCACTGCCCTACATACATATAGTATAATGGCCCCACTACTCCATATGTAGTATGATGGACCCACTACTCCAGATATATAGTAGGATGGCTCCACTGCCCCCCGATCATTTAAAAAAATAAAGTTTATTCTCACTTAATCCTGATTCCCTACATCACGGCCTCTGTCTCCTCTTCCATGGCGGGACTGCAGAGCAGAGCGATGCAATGATGTCACCGAGCCACCTGCGTGAGTATGCTGACATCTCGTTAACCGCAGGCCTATGGCGATCTGTGGCATATGAAAGAGACAGTGATAGGGCAGGGAGCTTGTGTCCCACTGCTTTATCATGCGACGCCTCTGCATAAGAGACATTAGGGCTACATTAGCTACGTCACAGAAGACACTGGAGCTGGAGTATATAGAATAGGAGACACTGGGGCTGGCGTATATTCATCACGGGATACATTGGGGCTAGAGCATATACATCACAGAAGAAGCTGGAGTATATAGAATAGGAGACACTGGGGCTGGAGTATATAGAATAGGAGACACTGGGGCTGGCGTATATTCATCACAGGATACATTGGGGCTAGAGCATATACATCACAGAAGAAGCTGGAGTATATAGAATAGGAGACACTAGGGTTGGAGTATATAGAATAGGAGACACTGGGGCTGGCGTATATTCATCACAGGATACATTGGGGCTAGAGCATATACATCACAGAAGAAGCTGGAGTATATAGAATAGGAGACACTGGGGCTGGAGTATATAGAATAGGAGACACTGGGGCTGGCGCATATACAGTTCTGCTCAAAAGTTTACATACCCCGGCAGAATTTTTCCTTTCTTGGCCTTGTTTCAGAGAAAATGAATGATAACAAAAACACTTTTTCTCCACTCATGGTTATTGGTTGGGTGAAGCCATTTACTGTCACATTTCTGTGTTTTCTCTTTTTAAATCTTAATGACAACTAGTGATGAGCGAGCATGCTCGCTACTGCTCGGTGCTTGCCCGAGTATCTCACTGCTCGAGATGCTCTGCGCTCACCGAGTATTTCCGGGTTGGTCGGGCAGGAAGTCGGGTCCCCTCCCTGCATGTTTGGCGCTCTTTACAGAGCCAATGAACATGCAGGGATTGCCTGCCATGCACTGTAATGCCATAGCCATGTTGGTTGTGGGCATTACAGTGGTTGGCTGGCCGCACAGCGTCATCAGGTGTATATCAGACCTGGCGCCGCCATGCTCATCACAGTCACTCCGGATCAGACAGTGTAGGGAGAGCTGCTGCTGCGTTAGGGAGAGATTTGATTGTGTATTAGGTAGTGTAGGGAGAAAAACCGCACATTACACATATCCATCTCAACAAACAGTCCTTCTGAGGACTAATCCATCTGCAGAGATATCAGGCAGGCAGTGTATATAGGCAGGCAGGCAGTGTATATAGCAGACTGCAGTGCATATAGCACAAGAGGCTCCATTCCAATTCTGCCTTGTGCTGCTGTTAGATATTTCTATACAAAGGCCCAGGTCTCAGGGGCCAGGAATACTTTTCTTTGGATCTTAATCCTCATTATTTGCTTATAAAGCAATCCAGGGAACATCTTTTTTTCTGCGCCATTTGCTTGTTGGCACTGCAGAATACAGCCAGGTCCTTTCCATATTAGAGTGCTAGAAATCCAGCTATTTAAAACTGTGTTTTCTCCGTCACACGGATCACATATACGTTGTCAGAAAATACTGCCATTTCTGGCCTCCATTTTTTCAGGGTGTCAGTGAAGCAATTCACAGCAGTTTGCTGTTCACACTTCTTACCTACAGGCCAGGTATTTAAAACTCTGTTTTCTCCATCACACCGATCACATATAACTTCGCTTCAAACTCAGTCATTTGTAGTGAGCGTGGAAGATACTATCCTCCATTTAAAATGGGCAAGGCACGTGGCAAGGGACGGGGAACTGGACGTGATGGTAATGGTGCAGGCAGAGGCCGAGGACAAGACCGTGGGCAAGCCGAAATTGTGCCACAACAAACACCCACATCTTCTCGCCTGACCTTCCTGTCCCAATTTCTAGGGGACCGCAGCACACCACTATTGAACCCAGATCAGTGTCAAAAGGTTGTTGGTTGGATAGCGGATAATGCTTCCGGTCACTTAGCCACCACCACCACCACCCTGTCTTCCACACGGTCAAGTCTCAGTAGCCATGAGTCTGGACCTCATATTCCTCACCCTGATCCTCCTTCCTCCCACCATGCCGAGTACCCAGAGACAACTGATCCCACACTTGGACAATCTGAAGAGCTGTTCACTTTTCCATTTATAGATTCGGGCCTCTCGCCCGATTCACTTGAAGCGGGGCAAGAGGAGATCACGTGTAGCGATGCCCAAATATTTGAGCAGCCACGGTCACATGAAGGCGACGGTGGGAAACTGTCACAAGAGGTGGACAATGATGAGACATAATTGGCAGAAAGTCAGGAATAGTACCAGGGTGCAGAAGTGGGAGACGAGGTGGTGGATGATATAGTAACTGACCCAACCTGGCAGGAGGACATGCAGAGCAAGGACAGCAGCACACAGGGGGAGGGAGGCAGAGCACCCCAACAGGCAGGAAGAAGCAGTGTGGTGGCCGCAGACCGAAGGCAGGCTACCGTTTCCCGTAACACCAACACGAAGGAAGTTGCCACTACAACTGTTAGGTCTTCCCGAGTCTGGTTGTTTTTTAAAGACTCTGCCGATAACTCCAAAAAGGCCATTTGCATCACGAGCCAGACCAGCATCAGCAGGGGTGGCAAAATGACCAGCCTGACCACCACCAGCATGATCAGGCACATGGCAGCAAAGCACTAGACTTTGTGGGCCGAACACCAGGGTCCAGGAACAGTGTCTACAGGTGGCACCATTGCTTCTTCTGCTGTTGTGCATGCAAGTCAATCCCCTGTCCATAGTGCATGCAAAGATGCCTCCTGCCTTGCACCTGTCATTGCACACTCTCAAGTAGCAGCATCAGGAAGCACGTCCATGTCCTTGTCCCAGCGCAGCGTTCAGTTATTCATACTCCAGTCCTTGGAATGCAAGCGCAAATATGCAGCCAACGTCCCACAGGCCACACTACTAAATTCTCACAATTCACGACTGCTTGGCTCGAAATGTTGCCTTTTAGGTTTGTGGAGACAGAAGCATTCCGCAACCTGATGGCGGCGGCCGTCCCTCGGTACTCTGTCCCCAGCCGCCACTATTTCTCCCAGTGTACCGTACCCACATTACACAAGCACGTGTCCCAAAACATTAGCCATGCCCTCAACAACGCAGTTACCGGTAAAGTCCACCTAACCACGGACACGTGGACAAGTGCTTGTGGGCAGGGATGGTACATCTCGCTGATGGCACACTGGGTTAACATAGTGGAAGCCGGGACCCAGTCGGACCTTGGGACGGAACACGTCCTCCCGACGCCAAGGATTGCAGGCCCTAGGTCAATCAGGGTTGCCCCCACGGTCTACAGCTCCTGAACCTCATGCTCCTCAGCCTCCTCCTCCTCCTCAGCCTCCATCTCCGAAATGACCACACCAGTCACAAGCTGGAAGCACTGCAGCACTGCCTCGGCCAAGCGGCAACAGGCTGTGCTGAAGCTAATATGCTTAGGTGAAAAAACACACAATGCTGAAGAGTTATGGACAGCTCTGAAAGAGCAGGCAGATCTGTGGCTCAAACCGCTGAACCTACAGCCAGGCATGGTCGTGTGTGACAATGGCCGGAACCTGGTGGCGGCTCTGAGGCGAGGCGAGCTCACACACGTACCATGCCTGGCCCATGTGCTTAACCTCGTTGTTCAGCAGTTACTCAAATCCTACCCGGAGCTGCCGGATCTGCTTGTTAAAGTATGCCGCCTGTGTGCCCATTTTAGAAAGTCAGCTACAGCTTCCGCCTCCCTTGCAGTGTTTCAGCAGCGTTTGCAGCTTCTGGCTCACAGGCTGGTGTGTGATGTCCCCACATGTTGGAACTCTACATTGCAGATGTTGGGAAGGATTTGTGAGCAGAAGAGGGCAGTTGTTGAGTACCAGCATCAAAAAGGCTATCGGTATTCAGTTCAGACTCCACACATAAGACCTCAGTAGTGGACATTGATGTCAGACATATGTACCATCCTCCAAAACTTTGAGGACTCCACCAAGATGGTGAGCGGCGATGACGCCATAATTAGCCTCACCATCCCGCTTCTCTGTCTTCTGAAACGCTCTCTGCTCACAATCAAAGATGATGCATTGCAGGCGGAGCACGATAAGATGGAGCAATTAACCATACAGGGTGATTACACACAGCCAAGCCTCATCTCATCCCAACATGGATTGGGTGACAATGAGGAAGAGGAGGAGGAGGAAGGACAGGAACTAGTTTCATGCACTATAGACGGTGCTATCTGCACAGCTGTCATACCGTCTGTTCAGCGTGGATGGCCAGAGGACAGAGAGGAGGAGGAGGAGAGCATGGTCAGTCATCCTCTTGGTGAGGACACGGAAGTCTTGCCTGTTAGTAGTCTGGCACGCATGGCTGAGTTTATGTTATGCTGCCTTTCCCATGACCCTCGCATTCTCAAAATTTTAGGTCATTACTGGTTGGTGACACTTCTAGACCCACTCTACAAGGAGAACTTTATATCTCTTATTCCTGAGGCGTACAGGTGTACAAAAATGAGGCAGTACCAGAAGGCCCTTGTTGCGGAACTATTAAAAAAATTCCCATCTGAAAACGCTGGAGGTAGAGGGCACACTTCGTTCGACAACCAAGGAGTACAGGCGAGAGAGACACAACTTCAATCCAGCAGAGGCAGGGGAACACTGTCAAAGTTCTGGGAGAGTTTTCTCAGACCCTCCCATCGCACAGGCCCTGAGGCGCAGGGTACTCTCACAAGGAGTGCAAAGTTTGGGAAGATGCTGAGGGAGTACCTTGCCGTACCGTACCAACGTCCTCCGTGATTCCTCTGTGCCTTATAAATATTGGGTATCCAAGCTAGATATGTGGAATGAACTGGCTCTCTATGCCTTGGAGGTCCTGGCCTGCCCTGCCGCCAGCGCTTTATCAGATCGGGTTTTTAGTGCCGCTGGTGGAATTATAACTGATAAGCGCATCCTCCTGTCAACTGAAAATGCTGACAGGCTGACTCTTATAAAAATGAACAAGGGCTGGATTGGGCCAGACTTCTCAACACCACCGAATGATAGCAGCGTAACATAAACTCAAATCCAGTGTCTTTTCTTGGGAGGTGTATTCCCATGCACCTTTTCACACCCACACATGGGTATACGCTTCCTGATTTTGGCTATTTGCTCTTGTCCTCCTCCTTCTCCTCATCCTCCACCACCATATCACCAGGGTGACCGTGGTCCATGATGCAACACCCACATAATTTTTTTAAAGGGTGTTTGACTCGCCCCTGGGCCGTGGGGGACTCGGAGCCGGGCAATAGGGAGACGGTGGGGGTAGTAGTGGCGACCCGGTTCCGCGGCTCAGGGTGGTCAGACCAGTGGTAGTCCTTTAGCAGTCCTAAGTGATGTCCAACTACGCCACCCGTGGATTGCGGTTATTATGAACCGCCGCTGCAAGGCAGACCGCTGGGGCTGATGATGTATGCAGCTGAGGTAGTGTGACTCCCCACGGGAAGAGTGCAGCTCCAGGGCAGTGTAGTGGATGGTGGGGGTGATGGTGCAGAGAGTCCCAGTGCCGTTAGTGCTGGAGGAGCGAAAGAGTACACAGACAACGTACTGCAGTTCAATTTCTTTTACTCACAGTTCATGTACTCCGGGTCACTTCTGTCAGCAATGACCGCCCGAGCCGTGCTGCGTGCACCAGGTGAGGGTCTCGGTCAACCCCGGGCAGTTCAGGAGCATGGCACAGGACCCCTTCAATCCTTTCTCTGGCCTGCCTCACCAGTGACCCACTTTTGTCCAGCTGCCGCGGACTTGTGCGGGTAAACGTGGTTCCCGTTCCCCGCTGTCCTATATGGTGCCTTCCTAGCAGGTTTGATGAGGTTTCGCACCAATAAATGATCACGACCTCCGGTCTTTGGCTGAGGGCTGTTTCTCCTCCGCCAACTTGGGATCCGGTATCCTTAATCTGCCTGACCCTTCACCCTGTATTCTCGTGGGTTCTTAGGGTCCCTTCTGCCGTCTTGTTCCTGAGCCCTTCTGTTTCTCTCTTTCTCTTTCTCTTCTGTTCCTTTCTGTTCTTGTTCCTTTCTGTTCCTGGCCTTCACCCTAGGCCTGCCTCGTGGAGCTGGGCCCAGACTGAGCCACAGATCCCTGTCAGCCCTCTCTGGCTGAACTCCTTCTCTTACTCCACTCACTGAACTTCTCTTCTTCTCTTCTCTCTGTGCTGGCTGGGCCTCAGAGGCTAGGCCCGCCTACGGAGCAGAGCCACTTGCAGAGGCCTCCACTCTGTCACTTCTTCTCTCTGACTGAACACTGTTCTAAGATGGTGCCCACCTTTTATACCTCCCTCTAGAACATGAGCCCAGGTGACCAGCAAACAATGGGCTCCTATCTACGCTCAGGAACCAACCCCTATCTGCTCCTACATCACTGGGTATTCCTACCCCCTCCCCACTCCAGCCAGGGACACGGTCTGTCGTGCCTGCATTTCTGTCTAATGGGAGCACCGTTGAGCTGTCCCTCGGAAATGGGGTGAGTGTGCTGTATGCAGCTAACTGAACCCTGGTCCATACTCCATCCTTACCCGGGAGTGGAATATCACACCTCTGGCAGAGGTGCAATACCCCTGTAGCGGCCGAGCCCTCGGGGCGCTACATTTTTATGATGCCCGTAAAAAAATTTTTTTATACAGTATGTTCATGTATACCCCCCAGGAGTAAATGTTTGTCAGCCCATACACTTAGTGCATGGCATTACAAGAATAAATTTTTTCCAAGGGCCATTGAAGCGCCTCCAAATTTTTGGCAGCCCTTGCAGTCACTGCATAGTCCAACACTATGGGAGACTCTCTCCTTTCTAATGGGAATTTGTCATTACTGTGGCCTGGTCTATGTGTCTTTAAATTCTTAGTGGGTTTTTTCCTAAACTTGGTCAGCCGTTGGACTCACTGCATACGCTATAACTGTATAGCAGACCCTCTCCTTTCTAATGGGAACATGTCATATCTTGTTACTGTGGCCCTGCTCTGTGTATCTTTAAATTCTTAGTGGGGATTTTCCTAAAATCTGTCAGCCGTTGGACTCACTGCATACCCTATAACAGTATAGCCGACCCTATCATTTCTAATGGGAATTTGTCGTTACTGTGGCCCTGCTCTATGTGTCTTTAAATTCTTAGTGGGTTTTTTCCTAAAATTGGTCAGCCGTTGGACTCACTGCATACCCTATAACTGTATAGCAGACCCTGTCCTTTCTAATGGGAGCATGTCGTACCTTGTTACTGTGGCCCTGCTCTGTGTGTCTTTAAATTCTTATTGGGGTTTTTCATTAAAATTTGTCAGCCGTTGGATTCACTGCATACCCTATAACTGTATAGCAGACCCTCTACTTTCTAATGGGAACATGTCGTACCTTGTTACTGTGGCCCTGCTCTGTGTGTCCTTAAATTCTTAGTGGGGTTTTTCCTAAAATTTGTCAGCCGTTGGATTCACTGCATACCCTATAACTGTATAGCAGACCCTCTCCTTTCTAACGGGAACATGTCGTACCTTGTTACTGTGGCCATGCTCTTTGTGTCTTTAAATTGTTAGTGTTTTTTTTCAAAAATTTTGGCCACCCTTGCAGTCACAGCATGGGCATTACCACTATAGAAGACCCGCTCCTTTATATTGGGAACATTTTTTTTACTGAGACCCTCCTCTATGTCTCTTCAAAGGGGTATTAGGTTGCGTCCAAATTTTTTGACAACCCTTGCAGTCTCTGGATGCGCAATAACAGTATAGGAGACCCACTTGTTAATAATGGGAACAACAAAGCATAGCCCTCTGATGGCTCTCTAACAATAGCTAGGGCCGACTGCTGGCCTTTTAAGAATAGTAAGGGCCGTCTGATGTCCCTATAAAAATAGGCTTTATGACTTTCAGAGTCCCTCCATCATAAATAAAACAGGATGTGTCTGATGACACCACATTGCCAGATGAGGTTGTAAAATGTTAAAATGACATTTCCCGGTGAATGCATTTGTCATAAAAAATAACATAAAAAAACATAACAATAGGATCTTCCTTTAGTATAAAAAACAGCATCACCAATTTAACCTCAATGTAATCACATTGTTCAGCTCATGCACCTCCTCCTCCATCTCCGAAATGACCACATCAGTCACAAGCTGACAGCACTGCAGCACTGCCTTGGCCAAACAGCAACAGGCTGTGCTGAAGATAACATGCTTAATGCTTAATTGACAAGCCGCCCAGCGCTGCATAGTTGTTGAAAGCTGTAACACAGCAGCTTGATCTGTGGCTCTCACCGCTGAACATACAGCCAGGCATGGTCGTGTGTTACAATGGGCGGAACCTGGTGACGGAGAAATGACAACCGGGGTAGATAAGGTTTCCCTCTATGCCAGTCCTTTCACAGAGCTAAAGAATATGGCTGTGGTGAAATACAACTCCCACTGAGATGCTGTTTCAGATTGAAAAACATTGTGCCCACCAGAGGATTTGATTCTGAGGGCTAACCTTTCTCACCCGCTCAAGAGCCCCATAGCAGCTGCAAAGTTAGCGCTATCATGAACTCTCCTGAGGTAGAAGCCAAGGCACACCAGAGAATTCTCTGGTGGGACTGTCCAACCCTGCCGAGAAGCAGTCCTGGCTAAGAAAAGTGTGTGGGAAGATTCCAGGGCACTCTATTTTTACTGAGGAGGAAACACATGCAAACATGGGGAGAACATACAAATTTCTTGCAGATGTTGTCCTTGCTGGGATTTGAACCCAGGATCCCAGTGCTGTAAGACTTCAGTGCTAACCACTGATCCAATGTGCTGCCGTTCACCCTCTAATATCTAACAGGCTGGAGAAACTTGAACCTACTGCCACTCTATCATCAGCTCCTTTGTGAGAAAATGTATTTGGGCAGCCACTCAGTCTACCAAATAAAATTCCAGAGAAGGAAATTGAGGATGGCTTCGCTACTGGTACTGGGGGCAGTGTTAATACCATAGTGTTGTACCATAGTTTGCTGGAAATATTTCAGGCTGGTAGGAGGCAAGAAAATTCCCACAGAAAAGTACCAGCAGTAATGTTCAGGTCACATTTCAAGTGCAAGCAGCTTTAGAGGACTTCCTGGGAGAAATGACACGCAGGGTAGATACGGTTTCCCTCTATGCCAGTCCTTTCACTGAGCTAAATACAACTCTTATCAAAAAAAGTTGTGGACTGGCTCCGTACCGTCCCTGGCCACATTCACCTGTCCACGTGTTTGTGGTTAGGCAGTCCTTCTTAGTAAGTGCACTGGGTAGGGCATGGGTAATGTTGTGGGACCCGTGCTTGTGGAAGGCGAAGGCGATACCGGGAAAATTACTGGCGGCTGGGGACCGAGTATGGACACCCGGCCGCCGCCTGCATGAGGTTGTGAAAAGCTTCCATCTCCACAAGCTTAAAATGCCATATTTCAAGTGCAAAGAGCTGCCCAGAAATCTGTCAGTTTAGTGTTGCGGCCTGTGGGTGGGTGGGTGGCTGGCTGCATACTTGCAATTGCATTCCAAGTAACAGAAAACTAAGCCGATGATGGCCTCTATCATCATCATGGCCTCACCTCGGCACTATGAACTCTCCTGAAGGAGAAGCCAGGGCCCGCCGGAGAAGTCTCCGGTTCTCTGGTGGGCCCGTCCAACCCTGCCGAAAAGCAGCCCTGGCTAAGAAAAGTGTGGGGGAAGGTTCCTGGACACTCTATGGCTGCTTTTTTAATGCGGATCGGCCATGCTTATGCATGTTATTTCTCAAAACGCATTACGGATCAGGCCATTTTCCAACTCTGTATTCAAGAAATTAAATGCGCAAAGAAAGATGTGTGTGTGTGTGTCAAAGCACCATTGACAAGTGCGAGTTGATGTTGGATGGGCTGCCATTGCTTCTGCAACAAGCTCAATTACAGGATTTTCTGGGAGAAATGACAAGCAGGGTAGATACGGTTTCCCTCTATGCCAGTCCTTTCACCGAGCTAAATACAACTCTTAGCAAAAAAAGTTGTGGACTGGCTCCGTACCGTCCCTGGCCACATTCACCTGTCCACGTGTTTGTGGTTAGGCGGTCCTTCCCAGTAAGTGCACTGGGGAGGGCACGGGTAATGTTATGGGACCCGTGCTTGTGGAAGGCGGAGGCGATACTGGGAAATATAGTGGCGGCTGGGGACCGAGTATGGACACCCGGCCGCCGCCGGCATGAGGTTATGAAAAGCTTCCGCCTCCACGAGCCTAAAAGGCCACATTTCAAGTGCAAGCAGCTGTCAAAAATTTGGCAGTATAGTATTGCAGTCTGTGGATGGGTGGCTGCCGGCATTCTTGTGCTTGCATTCCAAGGAATGGGGTAGGGACAACTGAACACTGCAGTGGGACAAGGACGTGGACGGTGATTGTTGCAAGTCTGCAATGACAGGTGCATGGCGGGAGGCATCTTCGCATGTGCCAAGGATCACTTATGATGGGCACACATTTAGGCAGTGACCTGGGAGTCAGAGATGTTTCCAGAGGTCTTCCCCTTGCTGTTCCCATGTCTTTTCAGCACTGTATGCATGTGTCTGATGATGTGTCACACACCACATGGCCAGATAAGGTTGTAAAATGTTAAAATGACATTTTCTGGTGAATGCATTTGTCTTGGTTGAAAGCAATGCAAAAGTGCAAAAACGTGTCAAAAATGCTACGTGTGAACATAGCCCAAGGTGTGTAGGAGTATTTTTGTTTTTGTTTATTTATTTTGCCTTATATACAAGTCATCACCCTGGAAAGGATGTTCCTTACGCCGTAAAAGTGGCGTAATACTCTGACGACGTTGTTGACAGCAGTGATCTGGGAGTCAGAGATGCTTCCAGGGGTCTTCCCCATGCTGTTCCCATGTCATTTGAGCACAGTTCCCAATCGATTTGGGCAATTTTTAGGCCCTCTGCAGACCGCCGTGGGGAGCCACCTGAAAAATGCTCAAGTTTCCCCTAGACTTATATTGGGCTCATTGCTCGGGTTGAGCACCCGAGTATTTCAATTTGCTCGACCCGAGCAACGAGTACAACCAAAAACATCCAAATAATCCTGATCAAAAAGTTCACATACCCTGGTGATTTTGGCCTGATAACATGCACAGAATTTGACACAAATGGGTTTGAATGGCTACTAAAGGTAACATCCTCACCTATGACCTGTTTGCTTGTAATCAGTGTGTGTGCATAAAGCTGAGTGAGTTTCTGGGATCCAGCCACTGACGTTTCTGGATTTTGAGATGGGGAAAGCAAAAGAATTATCAACGGATCTACGGGAAAAGGTAGTTGAACTGTATAACACAGGAAAGGGAGGCAAAAAGAGTATAACACAGGCAAGGGATACAAAAAGATATCCCAGGAATTGATAATGCCAGTCTGCAGTGTTCAAACTGTGATTAACAAATGGAAAATCAGATGCTCTGTAAAAACCAAACCACAGTCAGGTAGACCAACAAAAATTTCAGCCACAACTGCCAAGAAAATTGTTCGGGATGCAAAGAATAACCAACAAATAACATCAGCTGAGAACACACTTAGGGGTGTACTCACTTTTGTTGCCAGCGGTTTAGACATTAATGGCTGTGTGTTGAGTTATTTTGCAGGCACACCAAATTTACAGTTAAACAAGCTGTACACTGACTACTGTACATTGTATCAAAGTGTCGCATCTTCAGTGTTGTCCCATCAAAAATATATATATGTATTCCGGCCCATTTTTGGAGTTTTGTGTGAAATTATGTCCAATTTGCCTTTTTTTTCTCAGTTTTTTTGTGTTGTTCCAATAAACACAAAGGAAATAAACATGCGTGTAATAAAACATGTGTAATTTTCTGAAACAATTTCAAGGGTGCCAGCACTTTCCGCCATGACTGTATATGCAGGTAGAGTCCTTAACCCCTTTACAACCCAAAGTGGTTTGCACGTTAATGAGAAGGCCAATTTTTACAATTCTGACCACTGTCACTTTATGAGGTAATTACTCTGGAACGCTTCAACGGATCCCCCTGGTTCTGAGAATATTTTTTCATGACATATTGTACTTTATGATTGTGGTAAAATTTCTTCGATATCACTTGTGTTTATTTGTGAAAAAAACAGATATTTGGCGAAAATTTTGAAAATTTTGCAATTTTCAAAATTTGAATTTTTATGCCCTTAAATCGGAGAGATATGTCACACAAAAAAAGTTAATAAATAACATTTCCCATATGTCTACTTTACATCAGCACAATTTTGGAACCCAAATTTATTTTTATTAGGGAGCTATAAGGGTTAAAATTGACCAGCGATTTTCTCATTTTTCCAACAAAATTTACAAAACCATTTTATTAGGGACCGCATCACATTTGAAGTCACTTTGAGGGGTCTTTATGACTGAAAATACCCAAAAGTGACACCATTCTTAAAACTGCACCCCTCAGTGAATCGGGTCATCATGGCAACATCCGGGAAGCCGCGGCACACATTGCTGGACGCCGGCAGGAGAGGTGACTATCCCGATCACCTCCCCTTGCCCCCGCAATGCTGCGAACGACTTCGATCGCAGCATTGCGGGGGTTAATGTGCGGGACCTCTCCCAGCACATAGCACCGGGTGTCAGCTGTGACAATCAGTTGACACCCGGCGGCGATCACGCCCGCACAGCCTGTGTGCGGGCGCGATCGCAAAGATGTACTAATACGTATCAGGCTCTTAAGTCCCAGGGCGCAGATACGTATCAGTACGTCTTGGGCTTTAAAGAAGTTAAAATTATGTGAAAATGGGAAAAGTCACAAAACTTTGCAACTTTTCAGGAGCTTTAAGCCAGTTTTCTGGCAAAAACACTGGTGAATCGGGTTCATAATCTCTAATCCTTTCAGCTCCCTTTAATTAGACTACTTTCAACAAACTAATTATAAGTATTGGGTCTGTTTTTTTTTAATGCTTTTAAAATAATTGTAAATATTTTCAATCCCCTTTTGTTATAAGGATTTCCCAAAAATTAGCTAATCATAGGTTGTCCTGCATTCGTGACAGTGATTGACTGCGCGGTCACTTGGAAGTTTACATTGGCATCACTACAGGGTCGGTAAAGTAGTACTGTCAGGGACCCCCAGAGTGTGGTAAAATGCGCCAACTAATTCATAATTCATTTAATTCTCACACAATATACTAAGCTAGTGTAAGTCTACAAAAAAGCAACAAAACTTGGTGCTAAAAAAATTGAGCATAACTTTTTGAAAAATGAACCAGGTTATGCCAAATCTTACATATTTTGTGACTTTGTGATCAGTTATCAACACAAATATTTTACTCAAATTACCAGATCGATGGATAAGAATTGGGACTTTTCCCTAAATCTCTCCAAAACATCACCGCTTATAGAAGACCACCCTCATATCCAGATCAGATTTTCTGTGAGAGATGCCCAGATTCACAATATAGTATGCATACTGGCCATCTATGAGAAGTCCACCCCAATGGAAGTCCAGTTATTAAAGAGGATTTTACTGTTTATATAAGGGGCAGACAATGACAGTGAAGGGCCCTTAATCAGGACTTCTGATCTGGGCCCCCCACCCTCCATCAGGCACCACCTACATATACATTTCCATGTATATTTATATTAGGCACACGTATAAAATTTGCACATGCTAATACTCTATACACATTTTAACGTATGCATATACATAGTGCACACAAACATAAAATACGGACATACACATAAGATGCACATACACAGTATAGAGTCCCGGTAGTCCTCATAGTTTTAAGCATGGACCCTGGCAAATTGTAGACGGACTTTTATTGTTCATGGGCTTTAAGGGAGAGAGGCTTCCTTTGTGGAGGACACTCATGAATGCCATTCATTTGCAGTGTACACCGTGTCGTGTCATGGAAAACACTCACCCTAGTTTGGCTTTCTACTTCTTCAGCTAATAGCAATGAATTTGCCTGTCGATTTTCTTCTCATCAGAAGATGCTTTTGTTTAGATGTTAACTTCCATCTGACTGATAAGAAAAGCTTTGCTGATCTTCTTGTAGACTTCACATTTTTTGTAAAGAAATTATTTTCTTTCTCAGAAATGTCTTGTGACATTTCTCTTCTACGTGGTGCCACTTACCCTTCTCATCAGAGGACGCTTTTGTTTAGGTGTTAACTTCCATAGTCGGCCTGGACGTCTCTGTAAGATGGTTGCAGTTCCATCTTTGTTATAGTTTTGCATCACTTTTGCTACAGTATTCTGACTGATAAGTAAAGTTTTGCTGATCTTCTTGTAGACTTCACATTTATTGCAAAGAAATTATTTTCTTTCTCAGGTTTTGTGACATTTCCCTTCTATGTGGTGCCATTGCTGATAGCATGAAATGGGAAGGAGTTTTCTTTATTAAGTAACTTCCTTTTACAGACACCTGTCTGCTGGACATCTGTTTAATGAATAATTACACTTACCTGTGGTTCAGTTCTTGTTAATTAGAATTTTGTTGTCTAAACTTAGCTTTTCTCTTAAGACTGCTAAACACTGTATATATATATATATATATATATATATATATATATATATATATATATATATATATATAAAAACCTTATAAGTTTGGTATCACAGTAATCGTACTACTGACTCTGAATCATTTTGTCAGTTTGTTTTTACAACACAATACACACTGTAAAATGAAGGAACCCAAACCTGCCATTTTTTCTCATTTTTCAACACATTATATGATAAAATAAATGGTGTTGTTCAAAACTACAACACTAAGCGTCAGCACACTGTGATTTGCTGATCTGTAAGATGCGTTCTTTGTGCTGTGAAAATACACAGCTGTGATATCTCACCAAATATTCATAGTGGGAACTTAAAATTATGTTTTTCTGCCATGATTAAGGATGGTTTGGATGTATGAAACATGTTGACCTTTTATTTCTATCTTTGTGGAATTAAGGCTGCATGAATCTGTCACCAACCATTATCAGTATATGTACAAATATTAAGTGCTACTGAGTGCTGTAGGAAAAACTTAGAATAGTGAGGTGATTTGATAGTTCCGCCACAAATAATCTGTTTCTACTGCACATTTAAAATCTCTGATAGTGGGAATGAACCTGATTGCCTGCAGTAGTGCACTCCTGAGAGCTGGTGCAGCAGAGAAAATGTCTTGGACATGAGAGTGGGAGGTCCTGATTATGGAGGATGTTAATCTTAGCTCATTGGAGTGTAGATATGGTAGAGATGCAGGGCTGTGCAGCAGTGTGGAGAGGTTTGTGGATGAGTGCAATGACTGGTACAGGGTGGAGGCACCAGTGTAACTGCTGGACAGAAATATGAGACTGACTGCTGCATTAAGGATAATGAGAAATACATTTAGTGAGAAGAGCAATTAGTGAGTTACAAGTATTTGTGAATTCAAGACAAAAAGGAATCAGAGCAACAGTAACAGATTTTACTTTTTTTTAATTAATAATGGGATGAATAAAATCGTGAACATTATCAAAAGACTAAATCAAAGTCAGGAAGATAGCCGAGGTCAGATACCAGGTGATCAGTAAATGACAAGTCAGACGAGCAGTATGAATACCGCGGAGCCCGATGACAGAGGCGTTACTGAAACTTGTCCAGGTTGACCAGTCAGAAGGCCACAGGTAGATGGTGAAGGTCCTTCTATACAGCTCCAGCAGTGATGGTGGATCTGCTGGACTTCAGGGCGCTGGATGCTTAGGTGTCCCATCTTTTAGATGGTTTTAGGGCAACAGTGACAGCATGCAAATGCGCGAGCAGCCCTGGATAATCCACGCTGGCAGGATGATAAGATCCGGCGGAAGATGGAACCTATGACAAGAGAAATAAATATAATGTAAGTGATGGGACTCCATATTACATGATAATGCTGTGCAGTCACTGTGGCCGGACGGCAGAGGAATATTATCATACAGAGGTCAGGGGTCATTGTCAGCAATCATACATGTGACAATCCCATCACTGACAGATGACATCTACTCCACATGAATTATTCTCACTGACATCACACAACATGGAGTTGATTCTCACACTTACCTCGTCTCTTTTTCCCATTTTTTCCATTTTCTGAGTTTTGTTGCTCCATACTCAGATTTATTGCCGATTTTCTTTCTTCATGAGATGGAAATTCTGATGAAAAATTAAAAAAAAAAATCAGTAACAATATATTCTTATAGGATCTGCTTTGTCATAATATGGATAACATAAGAGACCTATAGTATTGTATAAAACCATGTGGGAATATTTGAGCCTTGAAGTCAACATTCACATTGCTGGTGCTGTAGACATGTACCTACCTGGCAATGGGGACGAGGGTGGCAAGATGGTAACAGCATCGTCTATATTACATACAGGAACAGATACTTTCTGCCTGTTTGAAGAAGAAAAACATGTAAATCTCAAGTAAACTCCGTATAAAAGGGGTTGTCTCACTAGAAGAACACCGACTATAAGGCCTAGTAGGACATATGACTGTCATAGTGGGGAAGGTCTTCTGCTCAAGACTACCTTTTATAGAGAGCTGAGAGGAAAACAACTACCAAGAATGGCCGGCATTTCATACTACATCTCTCCTACAGTGAGGGCAGCACTAAAAGTGTATGACCGTCCACAATTATGGGCTGTTATCTCCAACAATTCCGAAAGCTGAAAGCACAATGACCCATAACCATGGGGCGGTGGATGCTGCATTTGATATTATGGTATTTATGTCCTATATTTGGTGTTGTGCACATATATCAGCCTGGAGCTCCCAGTAATGACCCCATAATCTACTCACATTTCTGAGATGTTTGTGTTGGATTCTGGTGTACACTCTGGAGGGGCCTTGGGATCCTCGTTGTTCACCATCCCGTTAGTGGTGGTAGAGTGCTAAATGTGGATAACAATAAGTTATTAAATATACATACTTTTTAATTTTATAGATCCTTTTTTTGTACATATTTTGGATTTATCGATCACATACTTACTTTAGAAAGCCTCTCAGAAGATGATGATGCAAATATTCGGAAGATAAAGTTCTCATCGTCCTCACTTGTGCCCTCCTTATCCTCTGAGACTAGATGGTTGTTTTCATCAGAGTGATCTACAAGACATAGGTAAGGAAGGATTGTTAGAGGGTGTCAGTATAACACAGTCGCTATATCTCACTAGGTTAATAGATGATGCAACGTAATATACAGAATACATGAAAAAAAACTCCTGTACAAAATTAGGGAAATAGGGATACAGTACGAACCCATGGTCAACATAGCTGAGATCCATAAAAAATGGATAACATAGTAGACCAGAAAAACCATGTGAAAATATTTGAGCCTTGAAGTCAACATTCACATTGTTGGTGCTGTAGACATGTACATACCTGGCAATGGGGACGAGGGTGGCAAGATGGTAACAGCATAGTCTGTATTACATCCAGGAACAGATTCTTTCTGCCTGTTTGAAGAAGAAAAACATGTAAATCGTAAGTAAACACCGTATAAAATGGGTTGTCTCACTATAAGAACACTGACTATAAGGCCTAATAGGACATATGACTGTCATAGTGGGGAAGGTTTTCTGCTCAAAACTACCTTCCATGGATCAGAACACAACTACCAAGAATGACTGGCAAGTAATACTACAGCTCTCCTACAGAGTAGGCAGTGCTAAAAATGCATGACCTGCCACAATTATGGGCTGTTATCTTCTGCATTTTCTGAAGCCAAAAGTACAATGACCGTTAACCATGAAGCGGTGAATGCTGCATTTGATATTCTGATATTTATGTCCTATATTTGGTGTTGTGTACATAGATCAGCCTGGAACTCCCAGTAATGAAGTAATGACCCTTTATAATCTACTCACATTTCTGAGATGTTTGTGTTGGTTTCTGGTGTATACTCTGGAGGGGCATTGGGATCCTCATTGTTCACCATCCTGGTAGCGGTGATACAGAGCTAAATACGGATAAAAATAAGATATAAAATATTTTTTTTATGTACTTTTAGAGTTTTTTTATTTTTTTTTACATATTTTGGATTTATTAATCACATACTTACTTTACAAAGCTTTTCAGAAGATGACGTAAAATTTTGGAAGTCAAGGCTCTCATTGTTCTCACTTGTGCCTTCCTCATCCTTTGAGACCAGATGTTTGTTTATATCAGAATGATCTACAAGAAATAGGTAATGAAGTATTATTAGAGGTTGTCAGTATAACACAGTCACTATTTATCACTAATATTAATGGGAACAGATGATCACATATTAGGGAAGATGAGACAAACAGTCGCTTAGTCTAGATGACGTCTCCTTCTACTTACTGATAAATAAGCTGGTGTCTGCGTCTGAAACAAGCTGAGGAACATACTCCAGCTCCTGGCTCAGAATGTTGTCAAAGTCCAAGTCACTCAGGAATGGATGAACCTTGATCTCAAATGCTCCTCCTAGAAAAAGAAAAACAAAAGTGATGCGGACATAGTCAGGGATGGCTCCATATCTGAACAGTTTATCGTAATCTGAACTAATGACAAAACTGAGCCGACATGAAGGAAATAAACTGAAAGTCTTAGTGTGGAGAACTAGAAATACAGTAGATGAGCTGATAGAGAAATGCTGATCTTTATGGACATGAGCGATATGTCCTTGGTCTAATAAGGGAATATTAATACTAGTATATCTGTTACCTGTCCCAAGTCTACGCACAGGATTTCTTCTGAGCAGCTCAGTGATGAGATTCTGAGCATCCAGGGGTGGAGCGCGATCACAATTCCAAATTAGTTCTCCTGTTACATAGAAAATTACAGAAAATAAAACCTCTTTACTGGACTGTAACATAAAGCAAAGGAAATAACTAAACAAATGTAACCAATCTGTAACCAATCAACGCAATGATCGGATTATTCTACTCACCAATGACAACCCTTTTATAAAGCTCAGTGAGGGAATCAGCATCAAATGGTACACATCCCAGCAGGAATTTATACAGGATGATCCCCAATGACCACCAGTCAACAGGTCTTCCATAGCCTTCTTTCAGGATGATCTCTGGGGCTATGTAACATGGGGTGCCACAGAACTGGAAACCAACAGAACATAGAGATGAGAATCGATGAAACAATTATTATAACAAGATATCATCGTTAAAACACAATGCAGAAGATAAAATATTAGTGGAAAAGTTCTCTAGAAAGGAAGAACGTAGAGAAGAGACAATAGTGTGATGAGATTTGCAAATAACAAGCTAAGTTCTTGTAGGTGATGCTGACCTCACGGTCCTGGAACTCTCTGGAGATGTCCACTGCTAATTCCTTGTAGGTGTTGGTTTTCGGTATCATTAGACCAAGTTTTGAAATCCCAAAATCGGTAACTTTAATATGTCCAGTAGATGTAATCAGGAGGCTGCAAAAGAGAAGATGGTTTTAGCCTCACAGACTGAATGATAATAAATGACAACTTTCCCCACTTTATTATACTACGGGGGCACTTACTTTTCCGGCTTCAGGTCTCTGTGCACCACACCGTAACTATGCAGGTATTCCACGGCAAGTACCGCCTCTGCAAAGTACAAGCGGGCCATGGGGACAGAGAAAGGACCCCTGGTGCTTAGAAGGGTCCCACAGTCTCCACCTATAGAAGAAAGGAAATATGACCGGTGAGGGGTTTATACAGAAGATAACCATGATATACCATGAGCAGATAACCATGATGTATAATGAGCAGTGAGCGTACATAGAAATCACAAGACCCCATATCAAAAGTTGTAATTGCCCCCCACCCTAAAAAATAAAAAATAAATATATTTATATCCCTGTTGAAGCAGCTTGGTGTTCTCACCAGCAATACAACTTTTATGGCCATTTTAGAGTATGATGCTCCCAAAAATGCCCACACCCACACTCAATGAGTATGGTATCCCCACAGTGAATCCTCCTAAGGAGGCCACCACTTAGAAGGAGGCCAGCCACAACCCCCTACTCGGTGTGATGGCACCCACAGCAACCCTCCCACTCAGGATAATGGTTCCCACAGTCCCTCACACAATATAATGGTCCGCATAACTCCCCACTCAGTATGATGTCCCCACACAGAATGGGGGCCTCCATATAGAGTGAGGACCCCCACAGCACCCCACTTAATATGATGACCTCCACTCAGCATTCACAGTCCCCCCATATCTAGTCATACGGCCCCCTTTCAGTATTTTGGCCCCTACTAGCCACCTACTCAGTATTTTTGCCCCCACCAGCCCCACCTCCTTGAAGAAGCAAATTACGCTGAAATTGTGATGACAGGTGGAGGGATGCTGCCCACTGCCGAGCGTCGACAGACCCCCTCCGACTGATGAGCCCCATAGCGCCCCTGCACCAAGATCAATGAATTTACGAGCATCTTGGTAATAGATAACCTATAGTAAATGCTCTGTGGGGAAGTAACCAACAATGTCCTAATGATATGAGCAGTGATAAGATGAAAGCAGACATGGGCTGAATATAATACAATAGATGTGTCTTACCTCCTACATACTCCATGACCATACACAGGTGAGTTCTAGTTGGAAAGGAGCAGAGCATGGAGACCACAAAGGGACAATCAGCAAATGTTAAGATGTCCCTCTCCAGAAAGGCCCATTCCAATCTCTGTGCAGTATTTAGGTTCCGCTTAGCCATTTTCTTCATAGCAAAGGTCTGGTGTGAGTCTTTGTGATGCACTAAGTAGACGGCCCTGGAGAGAAGGAGAATCCATCGGTTATAATAAATCCTTATTAATAATCCATCTATAGAAATCATTATATGTTTAATACTGGTATCCAAGGGGTAACATTTCTCCTTGCGGAGAGTGACATGTTAAGCTTGTCAAGGTGCGGAGACTTTTAAGCCTCAATGATCCTCTGGGAAATATGCAAATTGTCTCTTCAGAGAGGAAGAGAACTAGAACTCTAGTGCCCCTTATAGGAAGTAGTAATCCTAAAAGTCAATATCGACCCTTTAACGAGCCTTATCACATGACATGGAATAATAGCCATAACCAAAATCTCAATTTTCGGACACTATGTTTTGAGGTACAAGCACTCATCAGTGCAAAGTGTGAGATATGGTTTGGCTGGGTGAGAGGCATCTGACCGGGATCCAAGCGGTAACTTTTCTTCTTGCGGAAAAAGCCATGTTAAGCATGTCAAGGTGAGGAGACTTTTAAGCTGCAATGCTCTTCTGGGAAATATGCAAATTGTCTCTTTTCAGAGAGGAAGAGAACTAGCACCCTAGTGCCACCTATAGGAAGTAGCAATCCTATTTCCCAGAGGAGCATTGCGGCTTAAAAGTCTCCTCATGTCCGCAAGGAGAAACGTCAACCCCTTGGATACCGGTCAGACACCTCTCACCCAGTCAAACCATATCTCACACTTTGCACTGAAGAGGGGCAGTACCCCAGAACACAGTTCCTGCAAATTGAGATTTTGGTTTTGGCTATTATCCTAAGTCATGTGACAAGGCTTGTTAAAGGGTCGATATTGACTTTTAGGATTGCTACTTCCTATAGGTGGAGTTCTAGTTTGCTTCCTCTCTGAAGAGACAATTTGCATATGTTTAATATTAGAAGTCTGGCCGCCACTATAAATCCACATCTAGAAATACATAAAATAGCACTACATAGATCACCTATTGGAGGTCTCCACAATGCCACTTCTGCTGGAGCCATCACCCAGGTCACATTATAGATACGAGAATCTATCGAAATTCTCTTTGGGCAGATTCGCTATAACTGACCAAATACAATTTAGTGCAAATAAAATTGGTCCAAAATGAATGTGCTCCAGGGCTCTCTTCTGCTGCTGAGGCCAGTGATTGGGCCCACATGGTCATGGTGGAGGGTGTAGATGTCATTGACGTCAATATGGTGTCACCCTTCATGTGACCATGTGTAGCCAACTTCTCTGATCAGCTTCATAATGGAGCCCCCCCATCAAAACAAAGATCAGAGTGGAGAGCAGAAAAGCTCAGGTGGAGGAGGCAGCATAAGAACAGATGAGGGTCTAGCACAGGCGAATGTAATAATATTATATTATTATATATTATATTATATGTAATTATATTATTTAAATCGCTTTCCTTACAGTTTGATTTGCTACAGATCATATAATTTCCCTATGATAACACTGAATGGCAGAGAGCAGGGGCAGAAGCATTGTCATAGGGAACCCTGAGAAATGTGGATTATGGCAACAGAAATCTCACCCAAAATTTCCACTGCTGATGAGTTTGGAAGTTTCATAGTCGCTCATATGCGGCTTTCTCACCGGAACCAATGAATCGATCACGCTCTATAAAAGAATAAGAAATAATACTGATTTATTGAAGATGCAGTAAAAAAGTTAGAGATGCAAAAACTTCTCCCCCCATATTATGTCCCAGATGATTTACACTGATATGATGTTGGGAGGATACAAACCGGACGCTGGGCAGACCTGGCGCTAGCACTCAGCACACCCAGGCAAGTGCCGGGGCCCTGAGTAGGCGAGGGGCCCACTTGCTGTCGGGCACCCTGGCGCGCTATGGGACCGGTGAGCAGAGTAGAGTGGTGCCAGCGCCAGCTAGTGGGCCTTGCTCCCCCCCCCCAATGCTTGCCCAGGACCACGGCCGGCACAATACTTACCTCTCCACAGCTGGTGAGCAGTGAGGTGAGCATTTGATTTTTTTTTTTATGTATGGAGGTATGGGGCATTATATGGGGGGAGAAGTGACATCCTGCATGGGGCATTATATGGGGGGGAGGTAGGGACATCCTGCGTGGGGTATTATATGGGGGGGGAGAAGTGACATCCTGCATGGGGCATTATATGGGGGGGAGTGACATCCTGCATGGGGCATTATATGGGGTGAGAGGTGACATCCTACATGAGGCATTATATGGGGGGGCATCCTGCATGGGGCATTATATAGGGGGGTGACATCCTGCATGGGGTATTATATGAGGGGGAGAAGTGACATCCTGCATGGGTCATTATATGGGGGGGGGAGTGACATCCAGCATAGGGCTTTATATGGGGCGAGAGGTGACATTCTGCATGGGGCATTATATGGGGGTTGACATCCTGCATGGGGCATTATATGGGGGGAGTGACATCCTGCATGGGGTATTATATGGGGAGAGAAGTGACATCCTGCATGGGGCATTATATGGGGTGAGAGGTGACATCCTGCATGGGGCAATATATGGGGTGAGAGGTGACATCCTACATGGGGCAGTATGTGTTGGGGGGACATCCTGCATGGGGCATTATATGGGGGGGTGACATCCTGCATGGGGCATTATATGGGGGGTGACATCCTGTATGGGCCATTATGTGGGGTGGGACATCCTGCATGGAGCATTATGTGGGGGGGACATCCTGCATGGGGAATTATATGGGGGGTGACATCCTGCATGGGGCATTATGTGGGGGGGATATCCTGCATGGGGCATTATGTGTGGGGGACATCCTGCATGGGGCATTATGTGGGGAGGGACATCCTGCATGGGGCATTATGTGGAGGGGACATCCTGCATGGGGAATTATATGGGGGGTGACATCCTGCATAGGCCATTATGTGGGGGGGCACAGCCTGCGTGGGGCATTATGTGGGGGGCACAGCCTGCATGTGGCACTATGTGGGAGGGACATTCTGCATGGGGAATTATATGGGGGGTGACATCCTGCATGGGCCATTATGTGGGAGGGGGACATCCTGCATGGGGCATTATGTGGGGGGGCACAGCCTGCATGTGGCATTATGTGGGGGGTCAAAGCCTGCATGGGGCATTATGTGGGGGTCACAGCCTGCATGGAGCATTATGTGGGGGGTCAAAGCCTGCATGGGGCATTATGTGGGGGGCACAGCCTGCATGGGGCATTATGTGTGGGGTCACAGCCTGCATGGGGCATTATATGGGGGCACAGCCTGCGTGGAGCATTTTATGGGGTCCATTATTCTATATGGAGCAATATATGGAGCTCATAATACGGTATAGAGGACTATGTGGTGCCATTATACTGTGTGGAGGACATTACTGTCCGGTCTGCACTGTGAGCTGTGAGGATTCGCCGCTTTCTGAGTTATTGTGGAATTTACAATAGATATCACTCATGTAATGTAAGAAGTGAAATCTTCGGGCTTGTACTATATATATATATATATATATATATATATATATATATATATATATGTATATATATATATATATTTATCTGCGGTATCTGTGCATCATGAATCGTGGTATGTGTTAAAGGGGCCACTGAGACTCTTTCGCCCAGGACCCACGAAATCCTGGAGCCGCCCTGCAACGGTCATCATACATTACTATAACATTCTGGATAATGTGGGAGATCACACAGAGGAGGACTTACAGGTAATCTGTCACCAGGTGTTTGCTATGTATTCTGAAAGCACCATGATGTAGGGGCAGAGACCCTGATTCCAGTGATGTGTTACTTACTAGGCTGTGTGTGGCTGTTTCAATAAAATCAGTAGATTATCACTAGAAGACTATCTGTCTAGCCAGGTAGTCCTATTGCTCTGTACCCCTGCCTCCACCACTGATTAGCAGCTTTCTGCCTATGCACAGTGTACACAGAAAGCTGCCAATCAATGGTGTGGGCGGGGTTATACAAGACTCAGCATTCAGAGCTCTGCAGCAGAAAAAAATAGTGATTTTATCACAACTGCTCCACCGAGTAAAGTAATCAACACATGGAATCAGGGTCTCTGTCCCTGCATCATGCTTCTCTCAGACCAAATAGCATAAACCTGGTGACAGATTCCCTGTAATTCACATGTAATTAACACCATAGGGTCATCTACACTTAGAATAGAGACGTCCCATGGTTGTATGGGGGATAATACTGGACGAGTCATTCACACCCCATGATCTGATGACACACACGCATCCCCCTCTATGATACTTACGGATTCTTGGATCTCCGGGATCTCACTAATTCCATTGTTAGGATTCGACAGCTCAGTTGTTTCTAAAATAATGATGAAGAAATGAAATGTATTAGAGGATATTATTCCTACATAGATAATACAGCAATATAACGGAGAAATGACAAGATGTCTGTAAATGGGATTAATACTCGTTATATGGGGATTCTAAATATGAGAATATACGGGGAATCCATAGATAAATGTAATGTAAATGATGGAGGAACCCCTTCATAAATAACAAAAGACTGACCATCACTTCCGAAAAGAAAATGGGTGTGAACAGGTGCATACTAAGAGTAGCCATCCAAATACATAACTAACAAAGTTGCACTCTGTAACACTATAGCATGTAAACATGAAATAAATGAAATTTGAATTGCATTACTGCTGTAGAAAATATAATAAAAGGAAGATACTTAGCGCATAATTTGGCCAATTCATGCATGGCCAGTAGCCACGGCAAGGCGACCTTCTTTTTCTGGGTGCATGCCAAGTAGCCACGGCAAGGTGACCTTTTTTTTTGCTGGGTGCATGCCCAGCAGTCACGGCAAGACGACCTTCTTTTGCTGGGTGCATGCCCAGCAGTCACGACAAGGCGACCTTCTTTTGCTGGGTGCATGCCCAGCAGTCACGACAAGGCGACCTTCTTTTGCTGGGTGCATGCCTAGAAGCCACGGCAAGGCGACCTTCTTTTGCTCGGTGCATGCCCAGCAGTCACGGCAAGGCGACCTTTTTTGCTGGGAACCTATCTCCACCCATCAGCCCGGGGTGGTTTTAATTACAACAGGATCCTACCTATCCATATAAATGTAGGCTTCAGCCTAGGAGAGGATTCACATTAGGAGAGGATTCCAACAAAAAGATCACCTTGTCATTGGCTGCTGGGCATTCATGAATTGGCCAAATTATGTGCTCAGTATCTTAGTTTTTTCCCATTTTCTAGAGCAGTAATGCAGTTTAAATTTAATTTATTTCATGTTACTTGCTATAGCACTGCAGAATGGACCCTCCATCACATGAATGAGGAAGCCCCCACCCACGCTGCACATACGAGTGATGGTAAGAGAGCTGAAACATAGGAGAGATTTGCAAATTAGCCTGGAAGTGCACAGGGGGCGTGTCACTGCACTTGGATTTCTTCTTTCACGCCCCCAGCGCACTTCCATTCTGATTTGTATATGGTGTCTACTTTACATTTCTCCTGACTGGCACATTGGATTTCTACAAACAATTATTATTAGGGGACAATGGCCTATACCGTCACACCACTACTTCTATATGTAACAATGTGCTGCCAGGTTCCCATTACACAGAGTAGAGAGTAAATCTAACATTATCCTCCGTCCTCTGTAATATCTGGACATTCCTTGTAGAAGGTCGGGTGATCGCTCACCTGTAATCAGATCGCTGTTCAGCTCCGGATGACTCCTATTAGGGTCAGGGATTTTCGGGGTCACATTTTGCCCATATTTGGCGTCGCCTCCTGTTGTTTCCTGATAGATATAATATATATAATTAATGTGTGGAAGATTTCACTAAATCACCAAATACATAAATCATGAAGGACTAAACCAACATTTACAGATGCACCAATTGTAACGATACAAATCCCGCGCCATCTTCAGACCTTTTCTCAGAAAGTCTCCTCAGATACGGTGGATTAAGATACGTCTATTAATATTGATCCTTACCAGGCGTTCCAATGAGCGTTCTAGTATAGACAGGACTTTTTCGGCCAGTTCTTTAAAGACAGCCAAATCTTCAGTCTGAGATCTTTCTTCAGCCTATAAAGAAGGAAAAATGGAAAGGAGAATTTTGAGATGAGAGCGGTCAGAATGGAGGCGGAAATTGTATGTGACATCGGTTCTCTGTCTGCAGATACAATGACTACATACTGTATTTGGGGACTCGTTGTGTTTCACCGTATTTTTTGGACTATAAGATGCCTTTTTTTCCAAAATTTTTGACCTCCCTTCTAACACTCTCTCACCCCTCCAATCTATCCTAAAGTCTGCTGTCTGACTAATCCACCTGTCCCCCCGCTATTCCCTGGCTTTTCCCCTCGCTCCGCCAATCCCTTCACTGGCTCCACATTACCCAGAGACTCCAGTTCAAGACCCTAACCTTGGCATGCAAAGCTACCCACAACCTGTCTCCTCCATATATCTGTGACCTAGTCTCCCGGTACTTACCTGCACGCAACCTCCGATCCTCACAAGATCTTCTTCTCTACTCCCCTCTTATCTCCTCTTCCCACAATTGCATACAAGATTTCTCCCGTGCATCCCCCCTACTCTGGAACTCTCCACCCCAGCATATCAGACAGATTATTAATAATAATAATTGTCTGAATGTAGCTTACCAGGGGGGTGGCTGTGGTGGAGTGAGGTCACAGGAGGTAGGGTCACTGCTGTAGGAAGCCGGCAGTAGAAGTGGGGCGCTGCTGCGGGCCCCGAGCTGGGAGGAGCGGGGTATCCAGGAGGTGCGAGGCTGCGGGCCCTGGGCTTCAAGGAAATGTTAGCGGTGATTTAGGAGGGGAGTCCCCGCTCTGCCCATTGATTTTCTGGCGGTGGGCTTCAGGCAAATGGCCGCTGGAGGCAGTGCATGTGCAGATTTAGATCTCGGCTCAATGACGAGCTGAGATCTCAATTTGCGTATTGGCCATCTCCAGCAGCCTACTTCTTGAAGCCCACTGCAGAGAAATCAATAAGCAGAGCAGGGCCTCCCCTCCTGAATTACCGCTAACATTTCCTTGAAGCCCAGGGCCCGCAGCCTTGCACCTTCTGGACACCCCGCTCCTCCCAGCTTGGGGCCCGCAGCAGCGCCCCACTCCTACTGCCGACTTCCTGCAGCAGCGACTCTGCCTCCTGTGACCTCGCTCCACTGCCACCACCCCCCTCAGTAAGCAGCCGATAATTCGGACTATAAGACAGACCCCCATTTTATTATAATAAATGTTTTTCCTATTTACCTCCCAAAAATTTTTGGTGCGTCTTATGGTCTGCAAAATACGATATATTAGAAGAAAAAGCTTCTATCCCTCCATTATTATCTATTAATATTGAGATGTTCTGTGCAGAGTGTCCGCCACTTACCTGGTGTAGTAATGTCCTGATGTTCTGAAGTAAATCCGTCAGATAGTCTGACGTTAGACGACGTTGTCGGTGTTTGGTCAGGCAATCCTTTACTAGCTCCATCACCAGCCGGTGAGTGAAGCTGAGGACGCCATCGGGAGGTAGAAGCACACTGTTAGGACGATTGATCATAAGGATCAACAATAGTGCTTTTACCTGAGGAATGTCCAAAACAATTCCAGCCATAGTGAAAAACTGCAAGTGCTATCAGTCACTATAGAGCCAAGAAAGGCACGGGTGAGCCTATGTGCATTGTATATATAGCGCCTGTGAGCAGTGATGTCACCATCACCTGTGATGTCATCACGGAATCTTGTGATAGAATCTTCACGGAGCAGCTCTGCGCAAATAGAATGCGGCCTGGTAATATATAAAGTGAAAACACCATACAATTAACTACCCATGTTATCATGGCCGTTCTATTTTATATCCAATTAGAACACAACCAGGATAAAGGTGTGTTCACAAGTTGGATTTTGGCAGCATTTTTTTTCTACCTCAAAAATCAAAGGAGGCAGGAAAAACGCTGCTTAAAATTCAGGTGTTTTTACTTGTGTTTTTTTTTCCATTCATTTGAATGGGTGAAAAATGCTGCAAAACCTCTGAAAGACATGACAAGCTGCAGATTTAAAAAAAATGCAAAAAAACAGCATGTGAATGAGATTTCAGAAATGTCATTCACTAAGATGGTACTGTAAAACACAGCATTTTTGCTGCAGAAGAGAAACAGTGAATACACCCTAAAGATATCCTCAGTCATATTATGGGAAATATTGTATATTTCGCATTTATTATCTCACGTGTTTTTCTTCACCATAGAACTTTTAAGGCTGTGTGCCCACCATGCGTTTTTTAGGCGTTTCTGCAGCGTAACTTCCACCGCGGAAACACTTAAAAAACGCTTGGTGATAGGTCTGCAATGGTCCCCAATGATAATCCGCATGTGCTGTGCACATGCCGCGGAGATTTCCGCTGCGGATTATCATTGCGGAAAAATCCGCAGCACGTCCTTTAATTCTGCAGAGTCGCTGCGATTTAGCCGCCATTGACTTGCATTGGAACGCATAACATCCGCATGACTACACATACACATGTGGATATTATGCGACTCAATGCGTGGATGGTACCCGGGTCTGGAGATGAAGAGACTCTCCTCCAGACCCGGGTAACATAGTACCTGTAGTTAAAATAGAATTAAAATAAAAAATAAACATATACTTACCTTCTGATGGCCCCTGTCTGCTCCCGGCGGTGCTGCTGGCTCTTCGGCTGCTTGGGGTGGTAAAATGACCTTCCATGACGCCATTTAGTCATGTGACAGGTCACGCGACCGCTGACATCGGCGGTCGCGTGACCTGTCACATGACTAAATGACGTCATGGAAGGTCCTTTTACAGCACCGTGATCTGCCGAAGACACCGGACGCACCGGAGAAGGAGATCGAGGACCATCGGAAGATGAGTAGAATGTTTTTTTTAGTTTTCACCATTATTATTCTTTTTTTTTATTATTGATGCTGCATTTGCAGCATTGTAACTTGGTCACACTATGTAAATCCATGCCGGTTGCATGGAATTATATAGTGTGACCAAGTTGTCAAGCACTTTTCCAAGTGATGCTAAAATCACTTGGCAAAGCGCTTGACAACCCAGGGAGATGCAGAAACGCTTAGAAAAAATCCGCAGCATTTCTGCATCGTGGTCATATATCCTAACTCATTGGCGAACTGTTATACAAGGCTATATTCACACTAGACGTTTTTTTAGCGGGCTTTTTTATGCAAATTTTCAGCTGCGTTTTACAGTACCAACAAAGTCTATGAGATTTCCGAAATCTCATGCACAAAGCTTGCTTATTTGTCCTCAGTATTTTGTGCTTTCCATGGCTTTTTGCAATAGAGTATGTCACTTGTTTCAGCGTTTTTCACCCATTAAAAAAAAGGGTTGTGGAAAAAAATGCTGAAAAAAAGCCTAGTGTGAACATTTTGCTGCGTTTTTAGTGAAAAAAGCAAGTATGTGACATACATTTACTTTTGTGATTTACCCAAGTTTAAACCATCTTGTCTTGGTCACCTGAGATAGCAGCTTGGATTATTACAGTTTAATTAAATTAGTGATGCCTACAAAGTAAACATTGGTTGAGCTAGGTGTGAGATTGAACAACACGTGTGGCCCAGGGAGGTGTGAAAATGAACAATGCCTGAGCAACTCAATGGCAAACCATAATGTGAAAGTAAATAGTGTCCTACAAATTCAATGCACTGCCAGGGTCTTAGATAAACCATTCCAGACCAATTCACCCCCCCCCCCCCTGTTACATTTGTAATGTGTACTTTTTCATGAACATATGTCTTGCAATGGTGACCTGTTTTCATGTGTCTATGGTGGAAGCAAAGCTGAACTTTGGGATCCTGAAAAACGCACCAAAAATGCACCAAGAACCACTGCAAAAAAACACACCAAAACCTGCGTTTTTGACGCTACTTCTTTCCTGCCAAGAGATTATGTTTTGCTGCAGAAAAAAAACACCTAGTGTGAATATAGCCTAAGACTTACTCTGCTAGCATTAATAGTCAATATTCTGTATACAAATAGGACTCCAATCCAGGTATTCAGTTTATCATAAACATGCCTGAGTTAATCTGACAAATACACATAGTATGCTTTCTCATAGGTGAAATATAAATCCTGTTAAAGGTCCAAGTTGCAGCAGTTAAGTAGAACAAAACAGACCTCTTCATTCTTTGTAGGTGGAAAAACTTTCGAAATTGTCAGTGTATCAAGTACTTATACTCCTGACTGTATATAGTATAATTGCCGCACTGCTACATACAGGTGCTTCTCAGAAAATTAGAATATCATCAAAAAGTGAATTTATTTCAGTTCTTCAATCCAAAAAGTGAAACTCATATATTATACAGAGTCATTACAAACAGAGTGATCTGTTTTAAGTGTTTATTTCTGCTAATGTTGATGATTATGGCTTACAGCCAATGAAAACACAATAGTCATTATCTCAGTAAATTAGAATTAACAAGAAACACCTGCAAAGGCTTCCTAAGCATTTAAAAAGGTCCCTTAGTCTGTTTCAGTATGCTCCACAATCATGGGCAAGACTGCTGACTTGACAGATGTCCAGAAGGCAGTCATTGACACACTCCTCAAGGAGGGTAAGCCACAAAAGGTCATTGCTAAAGAAGCAGCTGTTCACAGAGTGCTGTATCCGAGCATATTAATGGACGTGGAAGGAAAAAGTGTGGTAGAAAAAGGTGCACAAGCAACTGGGATAACCGCAGCCTTGAAAGGATTGCTAAGAAAAGGCCATTCAAAAATTTGGGGGAGATTCACAAGGAGTGGACTGCTGCTGGAGTCATTGCTTCAAGAGCCACCACACACAGACGTATCCAGGACATGGGCTACAAGTGTCGCATTGCTTGTGTCAAGCCCCTCATGACCAATAGACAACGCCAGAAGCGTCTTACCTGGGCCAAAGAGAAAAAGACCTGGACTGATGCTCAGTGGCCCAAGGTGTTGTGTTCAGATGAAAAGTAAATTTTGCATTTCATTTGGAAATCAAGGTCCCAGAGTCTGGAGGAAGAGTGGAGAGGCCACAATCCAAGCTGCTGGAGGTCTAGTGTGAAGTCTCCACAATCAGTGATGGTTTGGGGGGCCATGTCATCTGCTGGTGGAGGTCCACTGTGTTTTATCAAGACCAAAGTTAGCGCAGCCGTCTACCAGGACATTTTACAGCACTTCATGCTTCCCTCTGCCCACAAGCTTTTTGGAGATGGAAATGTCATTCTCCAGCAGGACTTGGCCCCTGTCCACACTGCCAAAAGTACCAATACCTGGTTTACACACAACAGTATCACTGTGCTTGATTGGCAGCAAACTCGCCTGACCTTAACCCCATAGAGAATCTATGGGGTATTGTCAAGAGGAAGATGAGACCCCAGACCCCACAATACAGATGAGCTGAAGGCTGCTATCAAAGCCACCTGGGCTTCCATAACACCTCAGCAGTGCCACAGGCTGATCGCCTCCATGCCACATTGCCGAATTGATGCAGTAATTGATGCACAAGGAGCCCGAACAAGTATTGAGGGCATTTACTAAACATACATTTCAGTAGGCCAACTTTTCGGATTTTAAAAACATTTTTCAAGCTGTTGTTATGAAGTATTCTAATTTACTGAGATAATGACGTTTGTGTTTTCATTGGCTGTAAGCCATAATCATCAACATTAACAGAAATAAACACTTAAAATAGATCCCTCTGTGTGTAATGACTTTATATAATAGATCCCTCTGTGTGTAATGACTTTATATAATAGATCCCTCTGTGTGTAATGACTCTATATAATAGATCCCTCTGTGTGTAATGACTCTATATAATAGATCCCTCTGTGTGTAATGACTCTATATAATAGATCCCTCTGTGTGTAATGACTCTATATAATAGATCCCTCTGTGTAATGACTCTATATAATAGATCACTCTGTGTGTAATGACTCTATATAATAGATCCCTCTGTGTGTAATGACTCTATATCATAGATCCCTCTGTGTGTAATTACTCTATATAATAGATCCCTCTGTGTAATGACTCTATATAATAGATCACTCTGTGTGTAATGACTCTATATAATATAGGAGTTTCACTTTTTGCATTGAAGAAATGAAATAAACTAACTTTTGATGATATTCTAATTTTGTGAGAAGCACCTGTATATAGTATGAAGCCCCACTGCCCCATATGTGTATGTATAATTTGATGCACATGACTCGCCCCCTGGGCCGTGGGGTACACGGAACCGGGCCTTCTAGTGTACGGTGCTGATGGGGGTAGTAGTGGCAACCCGATCCCGTGGCTCAGGGTGGTCAGACCAAATGGTGGCAGTCTATTTATCAGTGTTTTGAATGTCCGACTACGCCACCCGTGGATTGCGGTCAGAGATAACCGCCGCTGCGAGGCAGACTGCTGAGGCTGGTGTTGGTGTGCAGCACAGGTGTAGGATAACTCCCCACGGGAAGAGTGTAGCCTCAGGGCAGTGTAGGTGGATGTTGGGGGTGATAGTGCAGGCCGCAATAGTAAGAGTTCAGAGTCCGCTTCAAACAGTTCAGGGTCTTTATTGTAGATATTATTAATGACCCAACAGTACCGGTTAAGAATGGGCCTGGGTGTCTGAGAGCATTCGGGCGAGCCCCACTGGTCAGGGTGAGTGTGTAGATCTACCGTTCTCTCTATGCTCTTTCTGACTATCCCCCTTTTCGTGGTGTAATAGCCCACGTCCCTGAGCTGGCCGTATACTTCTCGCCTGTATGACATGCGACTAGGGCCTTGGGTACCTCTTGCTTGCTCCTCGCTGTACTGGTCCCTCTGTGTGGCGGAGCCTCCTGACTTCTTAGGCCAAGGGACCTGAAATCCCTCGCAGGTTGGTTCTCTGCTGCTGGGCTTGTAACCCTGACAGCCCCGGACCCCAATGCCCGGTAGATTGGTTCTCTTACAGGACCGGCTCTCGTCGCCTCTGTCCCTGGCTTGCAGTTTCTCCTCTGCCTCACGAACTCCTCAGCTACAGCTGAACTGTCCCTCCTTCTCTGAGACTAGTCTCACTCCTGAGCTAGGTCTGCCAGTTCTCTCTAACCCTGCCCCCAGTTCCAGCTTTTATAGGGGCAGCCAGCTCCCCCTGCTGGCCTGGGACAGGAGGTGCTGTATGCTAATTGTCCCTAACCAGGGGACCTCCCTCCTGCTCTCAGACACAGATTATTGTTTGTGGCATCCAGGCCTGGGGTGACACATTCTCCCCTAGTAAAATTTAGTACTTCGGACTAAACAGGAAACACAAATACAGGGTATAAATGACAACATAACATATATACAAGTATATTTTGTCCTTGAGGTCACGGCGCTTCCGTGACCGGGTGTCCATGTCACCCAACAAGGTGAAGTTTTCCACGGTGTGGGGACCTGTTTCCATAAACCCCAAGTTCCTGGCCTTGGGCGTGGCGACAAGGCTGAGCTCTCTACTTTGGGCCACAAGGAGGCCACACCGGACAGATTTTTCTTCCGTGGCCATCTTCGAAAGAGGGCACCAAGTGCAACTATCTACAAGACAGTTCCGGTTATTCAGCGTCCATAACCTGTTAGTCCATGAACTAGAAAGACTGGAAAAACATAATTAGCAACCAGGCAACAAACATAAAACATTTACAATATACAGCATTTAGATCTTCCAGCGAGCTGGTATTTGCCCCCTAGTGCTCCGGGTTGACCTGCGTAACACACTGTCTGGTGGTGGTCTAACCTGACTTTCCCCACTAGCATTCAGGGTACAGCTACTAGCTGGGTTTACAGGCAGTGCAGGCAGCTATCTGCGAGTCCTTTGGATTACCACAGGTATGGCAGGCTCACTGTCAGCAGAGGGTTGACTCTCCTGGGCTGCTGGCATGGGTTCTTCTGCCTCTAGGGCTGCTTGGTCTTCTAATTCCTCCTGCTCTCCTGTAGGTTCCTGCTGGGTTGGTTGAAGGAAGTGTAGGACAGGTACCACTATTGCATCATTTATCCGAGTCCAGGACCGGGGGAACTCTCCAAGACCTGTGCTGATCATTTCTTTCTTGTCTTCTGCGGGTTCAAGGTCATATTGATCTTCTCCTGCATTCTGTAGTTGCTTGGGGCACCTTTTTAGGTGGTCTCTGGAGACGGTGCTAGTGGTTTCTCCTCCATCCTTGGTAATAACACATACCTTCGGGTTGTTGTGGTTGGACTGCAGTACTGTGTACGGGTCGCTCTCCCACTGGTCATCTAGCTTGTGAAGCCTTCTCTTCCGCTTCAGGACCTGCTCACCAGGTTCCAGGGGACCAGCGGGGGCGTGTTGGTTGAAGAGCCTCTCTTGCTTTTCTCTCGCTTGAGCCAGACTCCTCTCCACACTCTCCTGTACCTTCTTGTACTGTAGCCGCCGTTCCGTATCCCAGTCCGCGTCTGGGGAGGTGTCCTCGGGGGTCAGGACTCCCATCTCCAGGTCTATTGGCAGCTTACCTGGTCTTGCCCTCATCAGGTAAGCCGGGGTGCAATTTGTAGCATTCACCGGGATATGGTTGTATAAGTCTATCAGGTCTGGCAGCTTCTCCGGCCACAGGCTGCGTTCTTCCAGGGGCAACGTTTTGAGGAGATCAATGACGATATTATTCATTTTCTCACATAGCCCGTTGGTTTGTGGGTGGTAAGACGTTGTACGAATCTTCTTACAGCCGTAGAGGTTGCAGAACTCCTGGAAGATTTCAGCCTCAAACCCTGGACCTTGATCTGTCAAGACCTGTTCCGGATACCCGTGTGGACGGCAGAAGTGTTGTTGGAAGGCTCTGGCCGCTGTTTGGGCTGTCAAGTCTTTAACAGGAACCACCACCAGGAACCGGGAATAGTGGTCCACTATTGTCAGGGCATAGACGTAGCCCGACCGGCTTGGAGCCAGTTTCACATGGTCCAGACCTACCAGCTCAAGAGGCTGCCTGGTGATGATGGGCATCAAGGGCGTCTTCTGGCTGGTACCGTCCTTCCTTCTGAGGTTACATGGGCCGCAGTCCCTGCACCACTTCTCTATGGCCCCTCTCATTCCGACCCAGTAGAACCGCTCTCTCAGTAGGAACTCCAGTTTCTTCCACCCGAAGTGTCCCGCTCTGTCATGGTAGGCCTCCAGGACCATTGCTGCATCTCGTCTCGGGACCACTACCTGCCAGGTCAGCTCGTGCGTCCGGTGGTTGACAAGCCTTCTGCACAGCTTACCTTCGTAGAGGAATAGCCTGCTTTTCTCCTTCCATAACTGCTTGGCTTCCTCTGGAGCGTCCGAGCCAGGGCTAGCGTCTGCCTGGGTCAACAGGTCTTTCACCAGGCGAATTGCAGGGTCACTATCTTGCGTTTCAGCCCAGCCGTGGTGAGGTAAGGGATTGAACATGACAGTGGTCAAGTCTTTGTCTCTTACACGGTGCTAGTACTGAGTGGCCCCGTACCGGTGGAATGCAGGGAGCTCTATTTCCTCCAACTCGTCTGGATCTTCTCCCTCATCAGGCAAGTGGGGCATTCTCGATAGGGCATCTGCATTGGCATTGGCTCGGCCTGCCCGGTACTTGATGGTGAAGTCATAGTTTGCTAGCCGGGCCATCCACCGCTGCTCTAGGGCACCAAGTCTCGCATTGTCCAGATGTGTCTACGGATTGTTGTCCGTGTACACAGTGAACTTCACAGAGGCCAGGTAATGCTTGAAACGTTCTGTTACGGCCCACACCACTGCCAAGGACTCCAGCTAAAAGGATCTGTAATTCTCCGGGTTTCTCTCGGTGGGCCTCAGCTTCCGGCTGGCGTACGCGATCACCCTTTCTCTGCCCTGTTGGTTCTGTGACAGTACGGCTCCCAGCCCCACATTACTGGCGTCTGTGTGGAGGATAAAAGGCTGGCCATAATCAGGGTAGGCCAGGATCTCATCCCCCGTGAGGGCCATCTTCAGCTGGCGGAAGGACTCCTCTTCCGGCTTGTCTCACTTGAATGGTGGCTTTTGGCTTCTGGTCTTAGATTGTCCTATAAGGAGGTCCTGCATAGGGGCTGCCATCTTGGTGAACCTGGGGATGAACCTTCGGTAGTAGCCTACCAACCCGAGGAACTGCCTCACTTATTTTATGTTAGAGGGGCTTGGCCAGTTCTTTATTGCCGTGATTTTGTCAGGGTCGGGGGCTACTCCTTCTGCACTCACCACATGTCCCAGGTACTGTACCTTCGGCTTTAACAGATGGCACTTGGAGGGTTTCACTTTCATGCCAAAGCCTGCCAGGGCCTCGAACACCTCGGCCAGGTGCTTTAGATGGTCCTCGTAAGTCTTCGAATAGACAATCACGTCGTCCAGGTAAAGTAGGACCGTCTCAAAGTTTCGGTGCCCTAGACAGCATTCCATCAGCCTCTGGAAGGTCCCGGGTGCGTTGCAGAGCCCGAACGGCATATAGTTGAATTCACTTAATCCCATCGGGGTGGTGAAGGCGGTCTTCTCCTTATCAGCCTCTGCCACAGGAACCTGCCAGTACCCACTAGTAAGGTCCAAAGTAGAGAAGATATTAGCTGATTTTAGTGCGACCAAAGACTCCTCTATTCTAGGCAACGGGTATGCGTCTTTATGGGTGATACGATTGACTTCTCTATAGTCCACGCACATTCTCATAGTACAGTCTTTCTTTTTTACCAGAACCAAGGGGGCTGCCCAGGGGCTACAACTGTCTCTAATGACCCCGGCTTCCTTCATTTCTCTCAGCATGCCCTTTGCGTTCTGGTAGTGTGCAGGGTGGTACAGGTCTGTATCTTTCTTTTATTGGTGGGTGGCTCCCCTTGGGGATGTGGTGTTCTACCCCTTTCACTCTGCCGAAGTCTAGCGGGTGCTTACTAAAGATTCTCTCGTACTCTTGAACCACCCGGTAGACTCCTTGATTTTGGTGCAAGGGAGTGGAGTCAGCACCCACGTGGAGTTTCTGGCACCAGTCCTCCTTGGGTTTCTGGGAACCATTACCCTCCGCCTGGGGAGATGGAGGCAAGGGTTCCATGGCCCTGACAGCATTTTGTTCAACAGTATACAATTTGGCTAGTGTAGCGTACCGGGGCAAGTGTACTTCCCTTTCCCCAATGTTTAAGATCCGGACGGGCACCCTTCCATGGCGGACATCGACCACCCCCCGGGCTGTCAAAATGGTGGGCCTGCTGTCTGAGTACACGGGTTCTACCATGGCTTGGTAGTCTCTCCCTCTTAACCCGATTGCAGTCCGACACCAGATCATTTCACTTTTGCGGGGCATGGCAATGGGGAACGGGTCGCTCATCCTCACGCTACCGATCTCACCACCAGACAGTTCTACCTGTTGCCATCTCATCAGGGCTCTTATCTCCTTCTGGAGGACCCTCTGTTGGCTGGAGCTCGCATTCATCGCCACCTGCTGCAAAATAACAATTGCTTCTGAAAGACAATTTTCAATCACATTAGTACCCAAGGTTATTTTAGGGTGACTTTCTCGACGGTCAATGTCCACAATGATCACTCCCTGTGCCGGCAGTTCAACTTTACCAATCTTAATGGTCATCTCTCTGAACCCCACCTGCGGCACGGGTTGACCATTGCTGGCGATGATGCTCAAGTCATCGTCTGGATAACGAGTTATATCAGTGTCACTCCAGTACTGCTTGAAAAGTACATAGGGAATGGTAGTCAATTGGGACCCGGTGTCCAGCAGTGCACTCATGGGGATACCGTCCAGCACTACGGGTAAAACCGGGCGTCCCCCTACGTACTTATCACGCCAATTAGATGGGCATGATGACCTTATGCCTGGGGGTTGGCCCTTTGCCCCAGGTCGGACCCATTTAAAGTACAGTACCTGGCTACGTGTCCCGGCTGGCTGCAACGGCGGCAAATCGGCTTTCCATCCTCAGTGTAATGATCGGCGAGCCTCCCTCTGAATGATGGGATCCTCCTCCGGACTGGAAGCCAGCTTGATTGGGCCTGACGGGTCCATCTGTAACGACTGTACGGTCCTGGTCAATGCAGCAACACTCTTTGTTAGTTCTTGGACCTGATGGTGCAGGTTTGCAGGCGGGGATGGATTTAGGGCCTGCGCATCAGCCCCCACAAGGTCTGCGGGATAGGGCGCCGCCCCCTGGTGGTAAGGGATGGCAGGGCGCCGGGAAGCTACAGCGCCACCCGGTGCAGGTTCTCAGAGCACCCGGATAGCCCTATCTTTGAACTGTGCAAAAGTCAAATCGGGGTTCTGTAGGGCCATGAGGCGCAGCTGGGTTCTGTGGGCGCTGGACAGCAGACCTTCTATGAACTGGTCAGTCAATAGTTTATCTGTATCCTGCATGCTGCCAGGGTCAGATTGCTTAATTGCCCCCAAGGCTTCCTGTAAATTTAGGGCATAATCTCGGATGCTATCTTGAGCTCGCTGCTTACATCCATAGAACCGCATTTTGATTTCTGCTGAGGTACGGGTATCAAAGGTGTCCCGTAGACGGGTCAGAACCCCCCTTACAGTCCTTTTCTCCTCAGCTGTCCAAGACTTTACCTCCCGCTGGGCCGCACCAGTTAACTGCCCTATCAGTATGCTTACTTTCTGTTCTTCTGTCAGGGGATAAACTTTGAACAGTCTATACAGCCTTTCTTTAAAGTCGCCCAAGGTATGCGACTCGCCGGCATACTGGGGCAGCCAGGCCGCTCCGGGGATATAGGCAGGGGTGGATTAAGAGTAGCAAGGGCCCCGGGCAGTTTAGAAGGCGCGGGCCCCCTCCACACACCTGATTTATCACGTGACATGTCACATGATCCCCTGTGATAGATCATGTGATAGTTCACGGGAAATTAATTTGGCATAATATTAATTGTGCTGCCTCATCTGAGAGCAGCACAATATTGGGGCAGATACCCTGATTCCAGCGATGTGTCACTTTTTCAGCTGCTTGTTGTCATTTTGAGAAAATCACCGTTTTATCTGCTGCAGATCTAGCAGCTCTCTGAATGCTGCGCTCTGTATAGCCCCACCCACACCACTGATTGGCAGCTTTCTGCCCATGCTCAGTGTACACAGAAATCTACTGATCAGTGATGGGGGTGGGGTCCTACAGAACTTGCTAGTCATCTAGTGATAATTACCTTCTGACAAATCAATGATTTTATCAAAACAACACTAAGCAGCCCAGTAAGTGACACATTACTGGAATCAGTGCCTCTAACCCTACATTATGCTGCTCTCAGATTAGGTGGCAAAAACCTGATGACAGATTCCCTTTAAAGGAGCTGTAAAGACAAAAAAGTTTGTATTAAAAAAAATACAAGCCATTTGTTAAATTAACTTCTTTTCATTGTTAATTCACATTAGACTGTATCTTCAACACTTTTGTCAGCAGGTCTTATTACAGACTCTGAATAGGGCAGCTCTCTCCCTCTCCCTCAGCAGAAAGTCACAGCATGGTTAAAAAACGGGATCTTTTATGATTTTCTCATAATAAATAAAAAAGGACATGCAAGTCCTCCAAACTATTTTCCGTTTCTCTATAGGCGAGGTCCTAAATCTTTCTTGTTCTTTAGTTGATCACATGTCAAAAATGCAAAGCATTTACTATGAACTCGCCTAAAAAAATATACACTTGGAGAGTAATATCATCATCTGCATGTAAATATTCCTTGACTCTAAGGGCTCGCTCACACTGTTGTATAACACGGCCGAATGCTATGTGATGTTTTATCGGATAGGACCCGGCTCTATGTTATACTATGGGACAGTGCGATTATTGGCATGAGAAAATAATCTCATTCGATATTCGGACCATGTGCACCCATACAAGTCTATGGGTGCACGTAAAACATTGGACTGCACTCGGATGTCATCCAAGTGCAGTCCGATGAACACTCACAGAGACTATGGAGAAGATGGAGAAATTAAGTTCTCCATCTTCTCCATATCTGTGCTGCGAGAGAATCGGATCACACTCAGTTGAAGCTCTGACAGAGTTTGAGCCCAGTGTCATTAGCATAATTGGCCCTATTTTCTTGCATGAGAGAATATATGGCTTAGTGAGTGGACCCTAAAACTGAATAGTAGTGACGAACAGGCACCTCACAAGCGGGATCCATGTAGCTCTCAGATGTCATGTAGGTAGGGCTTCATTCCATGGGGTAGGGCTTAATTTCAAGGTATATAAAAAAAATGGACTTCATATAAAAATTAAATGAACACAAAAAGCACTAATTGAATTATTTTTTTCGTATTTATGTTTGCAGCCCCTTTAAAAACCCTTTGAGGACCAAGGCACATATATGTCCCATAGTTTTAAACTGGAAAAAAATTTGATTGAATAAAATTTAAGGTCCTCAAAGGTTTAAGTAGGTCATAAATTCATATGAATACTTGCTCATACAATTGCACATGCCAAAAGATGAAGAAGAACAGAATCAAAAATATGACATTAAGTGGAGCACTTACAGGTATTCAAGGTGAAAGAGACCAGCAAAGGCATCGTCTCGAATGACAGTAAATGAGTTAGAATTCAGCAAGCTGAAAATGAAGACAGCAGGTTAGAAGCGAACCAGACTTTATGGTGCTCAGAATTAGTCAAGCAGAATTTATTGACTGCTCTTGCAAAGCACTGAGACTCCCGCTGTGTATAGATGGCGCCGTGCGGCCTCCCGCTGTGTATAGATGGCGCCGTGCGGCCTCCCGCTGTGTATAGATGGCGCCGTGCGGCCTCCCGCTGTGTATAGATGGCACCGTATAGACGGCTACGTGCGGCCTCCTGCTGAGTATACGTGTATAGATGGCTACGTGCGGCCTCCTGCTGAGTATAGATGCCGCACGGCGCTTCACCCAGAGACAGCAGGAGGCCGCACAGCGCCATCTATACTCAGCGGGAGACCGCACGTAGCCATCTATACACAGCAGGAGGCCGCACGGCGACATCTATACTCAGCGGGGGGCCGCACGTAGCCATCTATACACAGCGGGGGGTGCACGTAGCCATCTATACACAGCGGGGGGCCGCACGGCGCCGTCTATAAACAGTGGGGGGCCGCACGTAGCCATCTATACACAGCGGGAGGGTGCACGGAGCCCCCCCAGAGACATCAGGAGGCCGAACGGCGCCAACTATACTCAGCAGGAGGCCGCATGCAGTCATACACACACACAAACATATACAGACACGCATAAACACATTTGAAACACAAAAATACATACAAACAGACATCACACAATGACATCTGCCCACACACACACACACACACAGACAGACATCACACACACACACACCTGCCCACACACACACACACCTGCCCACACACACACACCTGCCCACATACACATCTGTGTGTGTGTATGTATAGTGTGTGTGTATAATGTGTGTGTATGTATAGTGTGTGTGTATGTATAGTGTGTGTGTGTGTGTGTATAATTTGTGTGTGTGTATTTTTTTTTTAAGTTAAAAACAAGTAAAATGCTTGTGGCATCAATATCAAGACTCCAGATATAAGGGCCTATTCACACTGAATTTTGCAATGCATTCATCTCCTCTTTCCAGGCTTCTATCTAAATCCCTGAAAAATGGCATTCAGATGTGCCTTGACATAGCCATTGATTTGAACAAAGGCAAACCGAGGCTAAAGTCTGAATCTTTAGGCTCCATTTTCTCTGCTTTCAGATGTCTCATTTCAGACAGCACAATCCTGAATTTCAGGGATTCAGTTGTAAGCCTTGTGTAAAGACCTGAATGCAGAGCTGAATGTAGTGTGAATAGGTCCTTACATCCTACACCACCTCAGGGGATTGTTGTTATGGAGTATTGCCCCTGGGTGGCCGCAGTTATGACCACCACCAGGGCTCGCGGTCACCCACCCTAACTTTGGTATTCTGGGGAGCTGGTATAATGAATATCTGAGAAGAGCCCTAGAGAAGCAAGAACATTGGACAACCAAGAGGTGGTGGCCTCAAGTCAGGTGTAGTGCTCAACAGGGCAAGACTTTCTAACCTGCCCACACACACACACACACACACACATATACACACACACACACCTGCCCACACAGACACACATACACACCTGCCCACACAGACACACACACACCTGCCCACACACATACACACCTGCCCACACACACACACACCTGCCCACACACACGCACACCTGCCCACACACAAACACACCTGCCCACACACACACACACACACACCTGCCCACACACATACACACCTGCCCACACACACACACAAACACCTGCCCACACACACACCTGCCCCCACACACACACACCTGCCCCCCCCACACACACACCTGCCCACACACACACACACACACACCTGCCCACACACACATCTGCCCACACAGACACCTGCCCACAAACACACACACCCATATACACACACCTGCCCACACACACACCTGCCCACACACACACCCACACAGACACCTGCCCACACAGACACCTGCCCACACACACATACACACACACACACAAATACACACACACACACCTGCCCACACAGACACACACACATATACACACACACACATATACACACACACACCTGCCCACACAGACACCTGCCCCCACAGACACCTGCCCACAAACACACACACACCTGCCCACACACACACACACTCACCATCCCCCGGCTCAATTCCTCCTGCCTGCTCTCTCTCTTTTCCGGTGCAGCACTGCAGGCCGGGGCGCACTGTGTGACGTCACAGCTAGGAGACACAGCCGCGCACAGGGCCATGTCTCCTAGCAGTGACGCGGCCAGGCCAGCACAGGGAAGTTAACTGTTGCAGTGCTGGCCCGGCCGATGAAGAAGTAGCGGCGGCCGCTGCTGGGGGAGCGGTCCGGGCCCCCCCCTCCCGCCACTGCTACCGCTATGTGCCGCGGCGGCCCGCACATATAATGAGGGCAATCCGGCATTAGACACCCTGCCTGGAGCCGCGGGCCCCCTGCAGGCTCGGGGCCCTGGGCGGTCGCCCGGATTGCCCTCATTATAATCCGCCTATGGATATAGGGCATGGAAAACGGCATCATAGCTGCAGCGGCTACGCTGGTGGTAGAGGGTCCCTCCGCGTCCGACATCTTCCTCCCCCCTAGTTAACCGTGGCCTACCTTCTGGCGATCCTCTTCTGTAGGCCGCGGCTCCGCTCGCGATGCTCTGGGCGAGGACCTTGAGTTGCTCGGTGATGACGTCGGCATCCGCTGGATCTCCTTCCAGGACCTTGAGCAGCGTCTCAGCGTAGGGCGGGGCTTCAGGTCTCGCGCGTTTTTGGACGTCCACGCCCCTCTTCTTCCGGCGCGGCGTCCCGAAGATGGCGCCCGATGGCGGGAAACGGCTCCGATTGGCGGGAAATGGCCCCGAATGGCGGGAAACTTCACTCAGATATGTATAGAGTCTTTTCCAGGCACGCAATACCCGTTTGTGGCGGGTTGGTCACAATTCTGCCAACTACGCCAAAGCTGACTCGCCCCCTGGGCCGTGGGGTACCCGGAACCGGGCCTTCTAGTGTACGGTGCTGATGGGGGTAGTAGTGGCAACCCGATCCCGTGGCTCAGGGTGGTCAGACCAAATGGTGGCAGTCTATTTATCAGTGTTTTGAATGTCCGACTACGCCACCCGTGGATTGCGGTTGGAGATAACCGCCGCTGCAAGGCAGACCGCTGAGGCTGGTGTTGGTGTGCAGCACAGGGGTAGGATAACTCCCCACGGGAAGAGTGTAGCCTCAGGGCAGTGTAGGTGGATGTTGGGGGTGATAGTGCAGGCCGCAATAGTAAGAGTTCAGAGTCTGCTTCAAACAGTTCAGGGTCTTTATTGTAGATATTATTAATGACCCAACAGTACCGGTTAGGAATGGGCCTGGGTGTCTGAGAGCATTCGGGCGAGCCCCACTTGTCAGGGTGAGTGTGTAGGCCTACCGTTCTCTCTATGCTCTTTCTGACTATCCCCCTTTTCGTGGTGTAATAGCCCACGTCCCTGAGCTGGCCGTGTACTTCTCTCCTGTATGGCTTGCGACTCAGGACTTGAGTACCTGTTGCTTGCTCCTCGATGTACTGGTCCCTCTGTGTGGCGGAGCCTCCAGGCTTCTTAGGCCAAGGGACCTGAAATCCCTCGCAGGTTGGTTCTCTGCTGCTGGGCTTGTAACCCTGACAGCCTCGGACCCCAATGTCCGGTAGATTGGTTCTCTGCCAGGACCGGCTCTCGTCGCCTCTGTCCCTGGCTTGCAGTTTCTCCTCTGCCTCACGGACTCCTCAGCTACAGCTGAACTGTCCCTCCTTCTCTGGGACTAGTCTCACTCCTGAGCTAGGTCGTCCAGTTTTCTCTAACCCTGCCCCTAGTTCCAGCTTTTATAGGGGCAGCCAGCTCCCCCTGCTGGCCTGGGACAGGAGGTGCTGTATGCTAATTGTCCCTAACCAGGGGACCTCCCTCCTGCTTTCAGAAACAGATTATTGTTTGTGGCATCCAGGCCTGGGGTGACACACACACACTGCTCTATATTTAGTATGATGCCCCCACTCCTCCATATACACAGCATGATGGTCCCACTGCTCCATATACAGGTGCATCTCACTAAATTAGAATATCATCAAAAAGTTAATTTATTTCAGTTCTTCAATACAAAAAGCTGTCTTTCAGCTCATCTGCTTTGTTGGGTCTGGTGTCTCTCATCTTCCTCTTGAAAATACCCCATAGATTCTCTATAATAGATTCTCTATGGGGTTAAGGTCAGGCGAGTTTGCTGCCAATCAAGCACAGTGATACTGTTGTGTGTAAACCAGGTATTGGTACTTTTGGCCGTGTGGACAGGGGCCAAGTCCTGCTGGAGAATGACATTTCCATCTCCAAAAAGCTTGTCGGCAGAGGGAAGCATGAAGTGCTATAAAATGTCCTGGTAGCCGTCTGTGCTGACTTTGGTCTTGATAAAACACAGTGGACCTACACCAGCAGATGACATGGCCCCCCAAACCATCACTGATTGTGGAGCCTTCACACTAGACCTCAAGCAGCTTGGATTGTGGACTCTCCACTCTTCCTCCAGACTCTGGGACCTTGATTTCCAAATGAAAATTGGAACTCTAGGACCTTGTGGAGTGTATCAATGACTGCCTTCTGGACATCTGTCAAGTCAGCAGTCTTCCTCATGATTGTGGAGCATACTGAAACAGTATTGAAGAACTGGAATAAATTAACTTTTTGAAGATATTCTAATTTAGTGAGATGCACCTGTATATACTATGATGGTCCCACTGCCCCACATACATATAGTATAATGGACCCACTACTCCATATGTAGTATGATGGACCCACTACTCCAGATATATAGTAGCATGGCTCCACTGCCCGATCATTTAAAAAAATAAAGTTTATTCTCACTTAATCCTGATTCCCTACATCACGGCCTCTGTCTCCTCTTCCATGGCGGGACTGCAGAGCAGAGCAATGCAATGATGTCATCGAGCCACCTGCGTGAGTATGCTGACATCTCGTTAACCGCAGGCCTATGGCGATCTGTGGCATATGAAAGAGATAGTGATAGGGCAGGGAGCTTGTGTCTCACTGCTTTATCATGCGACGCCTCTGCATAAGAGACATTAGGGCTACATTAGCTACGTCACAGAAGACGCTGGAGCTGGAGTATATAGAATAGGAGACACTGGGGCTGGCGTATATTCATCACAGGATACATCGAGGCTAGAGCATATACATCACAGAAGAAGCTGGAGTATATAGAATAGGAGACACTGGGGCTGGAGTATATAGAATAGGAGACACTGGAGCTGGCGTATATTCATCACAGGATACATTGGGGCTAGAGCATATACATCACAGAAGAAGCTGGAGTATATAGAATAGGAGACACTGGGGCTGGAGTATATAGAATAGGAGACACTGGGGCTGGCGCATATACAGTTCTGCTCAAAAGTTTACATACCCCGGCAGAATTTTTGCTTTCTTGGCCTTGTTTCAGAGAAAATGAATGATAACAAAAACACTTTTTCTCCACTCATGGTTATTGGTTGGGTGAAGCCATTTACTGTCACATTTCTGTGTTTTCTCTTTTTAAATCTTAATGACAACTAGTGATGAGCGAGCATGCTCGCTACTGCTCGGTGCTCGCCCGAGTATCTCACTGCTCGAGTGCTCTGCGCTCACCGAGTATTTCCGGGTTGGTCGGGCGGGAAGTCGGGTCCCCTCCCTGCATGTTTGGCGCTCTTTACAGAGCCAATGAACATGCAGGGATTGCCTGCCATGCACTGTAATGCCATAGCCATGTTGGTTGTGGGCATTACAGTGATTGGCTGGCCGCACAGTGTCATCAGGTCTATATCTGACCTGGCGCCGCCATGCTCATCACAGTCACTCCGGATCAGACAGTGTAGGGAGAGCTGCTGCTGCGTTAGGGAGAGATTTGATTGTGTATTAGGTAGTGTAGTGAGAAAAACCGCACATTACACATATCCATCTCAACAAACAGTCCTTCTGAGGACTAATCCATCTGCAGAGATATCAGGCAGGCAGTGTATATAGGCCAGCAGGCAGTGTATATAGCAGACTGCAGTGCATATAGCACAAGAGGCTCCATTCCAATTCTGCCTTCTGCTGCTGTTAGATATTTCTATACAAAGGCCCAGGTCTCAGGGGCCAGGAATACTTTTCTTTGGATCTTAATCCTCATTATTTGCTTATAAAGCAATCCAGAGAACACCGTTTTTCTGCGCCATTTGCTTGTTGGCACTGCAAAATACAGCCAGGTCCTTTCCATATTAGAGCGCTAGAAATCCAGCTATTTAAAACTGTGTTTTCTCCGTCACACGGATCACATATACGTTGTCAGAAAATACTGCCATTTCTGGCCTCCATTTTTTCAGTGTGTCAGTGAAGCAATTCACAGTAGTTTGCTGTTCACACTACTTACCTACAGGCCAGGTATTTAAAACTCTGTTTTCTCCATCACACCGATCACATATAACTTCGCTTCAAACTCAGTCATTTGTAGTGAGCATGGAAGATACTATCCTCCATTTAAAATGGGCAAGGCACGTGGCAAGGGCCGGGGAACTGGACGTGATGGTAATGGTGCATGCAGAGGCCAAGGACAAGGCCGTGGGCAAGCCGAAATTGTGCCACAACAAACACCCACATCTTCTCGCCTGACCTTCCTGTCCCAATTTCTAGGGGACCGCAGCACACCACTATTGAACCCAGATCAGTGTCAAAAGGTTGTTGGTTGGATAGCGGATAATGCTTCCAGTCAAATATTTGAGCAGCCACGGTCACACGAAGGCGACGGTGGGAAACTGTCACAAGAGGTGGACGATGATGAGACACAATTGGCAGAAAGTCAGGAATAGTACCAGGGTGCATAAGTGGGAGACGAGGTGGTGGATGATATAGTAACTGACCCAACCTGGCAGGAGGACATGCAGAGCAAGGACAGCAGCACACAGGGGGAGGGAGGCATAGCACCCCAACAGGCAGGAAGAAGCAGTGTGGTGGCCGCAGACAGAAGGCAGGCTACCGTTTCCGGTAACACCAACACGAAGGAAGTTGCCACTACAACTGTTAGGTCTTCCCGAGTCTGGTTGTTTTTTAAAGACTCTGCCGATAACTCCAAAAAGGCCATTTGCATCACGAGCCAGACCAGCATCAGCAGGGGTGGCAAAACGACCAGCCTGACCACCACCAGCGTGATCAGGCACCTGGCAGCAAAGCACTCGACTTTGTGGGCCGAACACCAGGGTCCAGGAACAGTGTCTACAGGTGGCACCATTGCTTCTTCTGCTGTTGTGCATGCAAGTCAATCCCCTGTCCATAGTGCATGCAAAGATGCCTCCTGCCCTGCACCTGTCATTGCACACTCTCAAGTAGCAGCATCAGGAAGCACGTCCATGTCCTTGTCCCAGCGCAGCATTCAGTTGTTCATACTCCAGTCCTTGGAATGCAAGCGCAAATATGCAGCCAACGTCCCACAGGCCACACTACTAAATTCTCACAATTCACGACTGCTTGGCTCGAAATGTTGCCTTTTAGGCTTGTGGAGACAGAAGCATTCCGCAACCTGATGGCGGCAGCCGTCCCTCGATACTCTGTCCCCAGCCGCCACTATTTCTCCCAGTGTGCCGTCCCCACATTACACAAGCACGTGTCACAAAACATTAGCCGTGCCCTCAACAACGCAGTTACCGGTAAAGTCCACCTAACCATGGACACGTGGACAAGTGCTTGTGGGCAGGGACGGTACATCTCGCTGATGGCACACTGGGTTAACATAGTGGAAGCCGGGACCCAGTCGAACCTTGGGATGGAACACGTCCTCCCGACGCCAAGGATTGCAGGCCCTAGGTCAATCAGGTTTGCCCCCACGGTCTACAGCTCCTAAACCTCATGCTCCTCAGCCTCCTCCTCCTCCTCAGCCTCCATCTCCGAAATGACCACATCAGTCACAAGCTGGAAGCACTGCAGCACTGCCTCGGCCAAGCGGCAACAGGCTGTGCTGAAGCTAATATGCTTAGGTGAAAAAACACACAATGCTGAAGAGTTATGGACAGCTCTGAAAGAGCAGGCAGATCTGTGGCTCAAACCGCTGAACCTACAGCCAGGCATGGTCGTGTGTGACAATGGCCGGAACTTGGTGGTGGCTCTGAGGAGAGGCGAGCTCACACACGTACCATGCCTGGCCCATGTGCTTAACCTTGTGGTTCAGCGGTTACTCAAATCCTACCCGGAGCTGCCGGATCTGCTTTTTAAAGTATGCCGCCTGTGTGCCCATTTTAGAAAGTCAGCTACAGCTTCCGCCGCCCTTGCAGTGTTTCAGCAGCGCTTGCAGCTTCTGGCTCACAGACTGGTGTGTGATGTCCCCACATGTTGGAGCTCTACATTGCAGATGTTGGGAAGGATTTGTGAGCAGAAGAGGGCAGTTGTTGAGTACCAGCATCAAAAAGGCTATCGGTATTCAGTTCAGACTCCACACATAAGACCTCAGTAGTGGACGTGGATGTCAGACATATGTACCATCCTCCAAAACTTTGAGGACTCCACCAAGATGGTGAGCGGCGATGACGCCATAATTAGCGTCACCATCCCGCTTCTCTGTCTTCTGAAACGCTCTCTGCTCACAATCAAAGATGATGCATTGCAGGCGGAGCACGATAAGATGGAGCAATTAACCATACTGGGTGATTACACACAGCCAAGCCTCATCTCATCCCAACGTGGATTGGGTGACAATGAGGAAGAGGAGGAGGAGGAAGGACAGGAACTAGTTTCATGCACTATAGACGGTGCTATCTGCATAGCTGTCATACCGTCTGTTCAGCATGGATGGCCAGAGGACAGAGAGGAGGAGGAGGAGAACATGGTCAGTCATCCTCTTGGTGAGGACACGGAAGTCTTGCGTGTTAGTAGTCTGGCACGCATGGCTGAGTTTATGTTATGCTGCCTTTCCCATGACCCTCGTATTCTCAAAATTTTAGGTCATTACTGGTTGGTGACACTTCTAGACCCACTCTACAAGGAGAACTTTATATCTCTTATTCCTGAGGCGGACAGGTGTACAAAAATGAGGTAGTACCAGAAGGCCCTTGTTGCGGAACTATTAAAAAAATTCCCATCTGAAAACGCTGGAGGCAGAGGGCACACTTCGTTCGACAACAAAAGAGTACAGGCGAGAGAGATACAACTTCAATCCAGCAGAGGCAGGGGAACACTGTCAAAGTTCTGGGAGAGTTTTCTCAGACCCTCCCATCGCACAGGCCCTGAGGCGCAGAGTACTCTCACAAGGAGTGCAAAGTTTGGGAAGATGCTGAGGGAGTACCTTGCCATACCGTACCAACGTCCTCCGTGATTCCTCTGTGCCTTATAAATATTGGGTATCCAAGCTAGATATGTGGAATGAACTGGCTCTCTATGCCTTGGAGGTCCTGGCCTGCCCTGCCGCCAGCGTTTTATCAGAGCGGTTTTTTAGTGCCGCTGGTGGAATTATAACTGATAAGCGCATCCTCCTGTCAACTGAAAATGCTGACAGGCTGACTCTTATAAAAATGAACAAGGGCTGGATTGGGCCAGACTTCTCAACACCACCGAATGATAGCAGCGTAACATAAACTCAAATCCAGTGTCTTTTCTTGGGAGGTGTATTCCCATGCACCTTTTCACACCCACACATGGGTATACGCTTCCTGATTTGGGCTATTTGCTCTTGTCCTCCTCCTTCTCCTCATCCTCCACCACCATATCATCAGGGTGACCGTGGTCCATGATGCAACACCCACATAATTTTTTTAAATGGTGTTTGACTCGCCCCTGGGCCGTGGGGCACTCGGAGCCGGGCAATAGGGAGACGGTGGGGGTAGTAGTGGCGACCCGGTTCGGTGGCTCAGGGTGGTCAGATCAGTGGTAGTCCTTTAGCAGTCCTAAGTGATGTCCGACTGCGCCAGCCGTGGATTGCGGTTATTATGAACCGCCGCTGCAAGGCAGACCGCTGGGACTGATGATGTATGCAGCTGAGGTAGTGTGACTCCCCACGGGAAGAGTGCAGCCCCAGGGCAGTGTAGTGGATGGTGGGGGTGATGGTGCAGAGAGTCCCAGTGCCGTTAGTGCTGGAGGAGCGAAAGAGTACACAGACAACGTACTGCAGTCCAATGTCTTTTACTCACAGTTCATGTACTCCGGGTCACTTCTGTCAGCAATGACCGCCCGAGCCGTGCTGCGTCCACCAGGTGAGGGGCTCGGTCAACCCCAGGCTGTTCAGGAGCATGGCACAGGACCCCCTTCAATCCTTTCTCTGGCCTGCCTCACCAGTGACCCACTTTTGTCCAGCTGCCGCGGACTTGTGCGGGTAAACGTGGTTCCCGTTCCCCGCTGTCCTATATGGTGCCTTCCTAGCAGGTTTGATGAGGTGTCGCACCAATAAATGATCACGACCTCCGGTCTTTGGCTGAGGGCTGTTTCTCCTCCACCAACTTGCGATCCGGTACCCTTAATCTGCCTGACCCTTCACCCTGTATTCTCGTGGGTTCTTAGGGTCCCTTCTGCCGTCTTGTTCCTGAGCCCTTCTGTTTCTCTCTTTCTCTTTCTCTTCTGTTCCTTTCTGTTCTTGTTCCTTTCTGTTCTTGTTCCTTTCTGTTCCTGGCCTTCACCCTAGGCCTGCCTCGTGGAGCTGGGCCCAGACTGAGCCACAGCTCCCTGTCAGCCCTCTCTGGCTGAACTCCTTCTCTTACTTCACTCACTGAACTTCTCTTCTTCTCTTCTCTCTGTGCTGGCTGGGCCTCAGAGGCTAGGCCCGCCTACGGAGCAGAGCCCCTTGCAGAGGCCCCCACTCCGTCACTTCTTCTCTCTGACTGAACACTGTTCTAAGATGGTGCCCACCTTTTATACCTCCCTCTAGAACATGATCCCAGGTGACCAGCAAACAATGGGCTCCTATCTACGCTCAGGAACCAACCCCTATATGCTCCTACATCACTGGGTATTCCTACCCCCTCCCCACTCCAGCCAAGGAAATGGTCTGTCGTGCCTGCATTTCTGTCTAATGGGAGCACCGTTGAGCTGTCCCTCGGAAATGGGGTGAGTGTGCTGTATGCAGCTAACTGAACCCTGGTCCATACTCCATCCTTACCCTGGAGTGGAATATCACACCTCTGGCAGAGGTGCAATACCCCTGCAGCGGCCAAGCCCTCGGGGCGCTACATTTTTATGATGCCCGTAAAAAAAAATTTTTATACAGTATGTTCATGTATACCCCCCAGGAGTAAATGTTTGTCAGTCCATACACTTAGTGCATGGCATTACAAGTAAAGGAGGCCCGCTCCTTTTTAATGGTAAAATTTTTTTTTGATGCGCTCCTCCACGTCTCTTCCAAGGGCCATTGAAGTGCCTCCAAATTTTTGGCCGCCCTTGCAGTCACTGCATAGTCCAACACTATGGGAGACTCTCTCCTTTCTAATGGGAATTTGTCATTACTGTGGCCTGGTCTATGTGTCTTTAAATTCTTAGTGGGTTTTTTCCTAAACTTGGTCAGCCATTGGACTCACTGCATACCCTATAACTGTATAGCAGACCCTCTACTTTCTAATGGGAACATGTCATATCTTGTTACTGTGGCCCTGCACTGTGTGTCTTTAAATTCTTAGTGGGGATTTTCCTAAAATCTGTCAGCCGTTGGACTCACTGCATACCCTATAACTGTATAGCAGACCCTCTTCTTTCTAATGGGAACATGTCGTACCTTGTTACTGTGGCCATGCTCTTTGTGTCTTTAAATTGTTAGTGTTTTTTTTCAAAAATTTTGTCCACCCTTGCAGTCACAGCAGGGGCATTACCACTATAGAAGACCCGCTCCTTTATAATGGAAACATTTTTTTTACTGAGACCCTCCTCTATGTCTCTTCAAAGGGGTATTAGGTTGCGTCCAAATTTTTGACAACCCTTGCAGTCACTGGATGCGCAATAACAGTATAGGAGACCCACTTGTTAATAATGGGAACAACAAAGCATAGCCCTCTGATGGCTCTCTAACAATAGCTAGGGCCGACTGCTGGCCTTTTAAGAATAGTAAGGGCCGTCTGATGTCCCTATAAAAATAGGCTTTATGACTTTCAGAGTCCCTCCATCATAAATAAAACAGGATGTGTCTGATGACACCACATTGCCAGATGAGGTTGTAAAATGTTAAAATGACATTTCCCGGTGAATGCATTTGTCATAAAAAATAACATAAAAAAACATAACAATAGGATCTTTCTTTAGTATAAAAAACAGCATCACCAATTTAACCTCAATGTAATCACATTGTTCAGCTCATGCACCTCCTCCTCCATCTCCGAAATGACCACATCAGTCACAAGCTGACAGCACTGCAGCACTGCCTTGGCCAAACAGCAACAGGCTGTGCTGAAGATATCATGCTTAATGCTTAATTGACAAACCGCCCAGCGCTGCATAGTTGTTGAAAGCTGTAACACAGCAGCTTGATCTGTGGCTCTCACCGCTGAACATACAGCCAGGCATGGTCGTGTGTTACAATGGGCGGAACCTGGTGACGGAGAAATGACAACCGGGATAGATACGGTTTCCCTCTATGCCAGTCCTTTCACAGAGCTAAAGAATATGGCTGTGGTGAAATACAACTCCCACTGAGAAGCTGTTTCAGATTGAAAAACATTATGCCCACCAGAGGATTTGTTTCTGAGGGCTAACCTTTCTCACCCGCTCAAGAGCCCCATAGCAGCTGCAAAGTTAGCGCTATCATGAACTCTCCTGAGGTAGAAGCCAAGGCACACCAGAGAATTCTCTGGTGGGACTGTCCAATCCTGCCGAGAAGCAGTCCTGGCTAAGAAAAGTGTGTGGGAAGATTCCAGGACACTCTATTTTTACTGAGGAGGAAACACACGCAAACATGGGGAGAACATACAAATTTCTTGCAGATGTTGTCCTTGCTGGGATTTGAACCCAGGATCCCAGTGCTGCAAGACTTCAGTGCTAAGCACTGATCCAATGTGCTGCCGTTCACCCTCTAATATCTAACAGGCTGGAGAAACTTGAACCTACTGCCACTCTATCATCAGCTCCTTTGTGAGAAAATGTATTTGGGCAGCCACTCACTCTACCAAATAAAATTCCAGAGAAGGAAATTGAGGATGGCTTCGCTACTGGTACTGGGGGCAGTGCTAATACCATGGTGTTGTACCATAGTTTGCTGGAAATATTCCAGGCTGGTAGGAGACAAGAAAATTCCCACAGAAAAGTACCAGCAGTAATGTTCAGGCCACATTTCAAGTGCAAGCAGCTTCAGAGGACTTCCTGGGAGAAATGACATGCAGGGTAGATACGGTTTCCCTCTATGCCAGTCCTTTCACCGAGCTAAATACAACTCTTATCAAAAAAAGTTGTGGACTGGCTCCGTACCGTCCCTGGCCACATTCACCTGTCCACGTGTTTGTGGTTAGGCGGTCCTTCCCAGTAAGTGCACTGGGGAGGGCACGGGTAATGTTATGGGACCCGTGCTTGTGGAAGGCGGAGGCGATACCGGGAAATATAGTGGCGGCTGGGGACCGAGTATGGACACCCGGCCGCCGCCGGCATGAGGTTATGAAAAGCTTCCGCCTCCACGAGCCTAAAAGGCCACATTTCAAGTGCAAGCAGCTGTCAAAAATTTGGCAGTATAGTATTGCAGCCTGTGGGTGGGTGGCTGCCGGCATTCTTGTGCTTGCATTCCAAGGAATGGGGTAGGGACAACTGAACACTGCAGTGGGACAAGGACGTGGACGGTGATTGTTGCAAGTCTGCAACGACAGGTGCATGGCGGGAGGCATCTTCGCACGTGCCAAGGATCACTTATGATGGGCACACATTTAGGCAGTGTCCTGGGAGTCAGAGATGTTTCCAGAGGTCTTCCCCTTGCTGTTCCCATGTCTTTTCAGCACTGTATGCATGCGTCTGATGATGTGTCACACACCACATGGCCAGATAAGGTTGTAAAATGTTAAAATGACATTTCCTGGTGAATGTATTTGTCTTGGTTGAAAGCAATGCAAAAGTGCAAAAACGTGTCAAAAATGCTACGTGTGAACATAGCCCAAGGTGTGTAGGAGTATTTTTGTTTTTGTTTATTTATTTTGCCTTATATACAAGTCATCACCCTGGAAAGGATGTTCCTTATGCCGTAAAAGTGGCGTAATACTCTGACGACGTTGTTGACAGCAGTGATCTGGGAGTCAGAGATGCTTCCAGGGGTCTTCCCCATGCTGTTCCCATGTCATTTGAGCACAGTTCCCATCGATTTGGGCAATTTTTAGGCGCTCTGCAGACCGCCGTGGGGAGCTACCTGAAAAATGCTCAAGTTTCCCCTAGACTTATATTGGGCTCATTGCTCGGGTTGAGCACCCGAGTATTTCAATTTGCTCGACCCGAGCAACGAGTACTCGAGCATTTTAGTGCTCGCTCATCACTAATGACAACCAAAACCATCCAAATAATCCTGATCAAAAAGTTCACATACCCTGGTGATTTTGGCCTGATAACATGCACAGAATTTGACACAAATGGGTTTGAATGGCTACTAAAGGTAACATCCTCACCTATGACCTGTTTGCTTGTAATCAGTGTGTGTGCATAAAGCTGAGTGAGTTTCTGGGATCCAGCCACTGACGTTTCTGGATTTTGAGATGGGGAAAGCAAAAGAATTATCAACGGATCTACGGGAAAAGGTAGTTGAACTGTATAACACAGGAAAGGGAGGCAAAAAGAGTATAACACAGGAAAGGGATACAAAAAGATATCCCAGGAATTGATAATGCCAGTCAGCAGTGTTCAAACTGTGATTAACAAATGGAAAATCAGATGCTCCGTAAAAACCAAACCACAGTCAGGTAGACCAACAAAAATTTCAGCCACAACTGCCAAGAAAATTGTTCGGGATGCAAAGAAAAACCAACAAATAACATCAGCTGAGAACACACTTAGGGGTGTACTCACTTTTGTTGCCAGCGGTTTAGACATTAATGGCTGTGTGTTGAGTTATTTTGCAGGCACACCAAATTTACAGTTAAACAAGCTGTACACTGACTACTGTACATTGTATCAAAGTGTCGCATCTTCAGTGTTGTCCCATCAAAAATATATATATGTATTCCGGCCCATTTTTGGAGTTTTGTGTGAAATTATGTCCAATTTGCCTTTTTTTTCTCAGTTTTTTTGTGTTGTTCCAATAAACATAAAGGAAATAAACATGCGTGTAATAAAACATGTGTAATTTTCTGAAACAATTTCAAGGGTGCCAGCACTTTCCGCCATGACTGTATATGCAGGTAGAGTCCTTAACCCCTTTACAACCCAAAGTGGTTTGCACATTAATGAGAAGGCCAATTTTTACAATTCTGACCACTGTCACTTTATGAGGTAATTACTCTGGAACGCTTCAACGGACCCCCCTGGTTCTGAGAATATTTTTTCATGACATATTGTACTTTATGATTGTGGTAAAATTTCTTTGATATCACTTGTGTTTATTTGTGAAAAAAACAGATATTTGGCGAAAATTTTTAAAATTTTGCAATTTTCAAAATTTGAATTTTTATGCCCTTAAATCGGAGAGATATGTCACACAAAAAAAGTTAATAAATAACATTTCCTATATGTCTACTTTACATCAGCACAATTTTGGAACCCAAATTTATCTTATTAGGGAGCTATAAGGGTTAAAATTGACCAGCGATTTCTCATTTTTCCAACAAAATTTACAAAACCATTTTATTAGGGACCGCATCACATTTGAAGTCACTTTGAGGGGTCTTTATGACTGAAAATACCCAAAAGTGACACCATTCTTAAAACTGCACCCCTCAGTGAATCGGGTCATCATGGCAACATCCAGGAAGCCGCGGCACACATTGCTGGACGCCGGCAGGAGAGGTGACTATCCCGATCACCTCCCCTTGCCCCCGCAATGCTGCGAACGACTTCGATCGCAGCATTGCGGGGGTTAATGTGCGGGACCTCTCCCAGCACATAGCACCGGGTGTCAGCTGTGACAATCAGTTGACACCCGGCGGCGATCACGCCCGCACAGCCTGTGTGCGCGATCGCAAAGATGTACTAATACGTATCAGGCTCTTAAGTCCCAGGGTGCAGATACGTATCAGTACGTCTTGGGCTTTAAAGAAGTTAAAATTATGTGAAAATGGGAAAAGTCACAAAACTTTGCAACTTTTCAAGAGCTTTATGCCAGTTTTCTGGCAAAACACTGGTGAATCGGGTTCATAATCTCTAATCCTTTCAGCTCCCTTTAATTAGACTACTTTCAACAAACTAATTATAAGTATTGGGTCTGTTTTTTTTTAATGCTTTTAAAATAATTGTAAATATTTTCAATCCCCTTTTGTTATAAGGATTTCCCAAAAATTAGCTAATCATTGTTTGTCCTGCATTCGTGACAGTGATTGACTGCGCGGTCACTTGGAAGTTTACATTGGCATCACTACAGGGCCGGTAAAGAAGGACTGTCAGGGACCCCCAGAGTGTGGTAAAATGCGCCAACTAATTCATAATTCATTTAATTCTCACACAATATACTAAGTTAGTGTAAGTCTACAAAAAAGCAACAAAACTTGGTGCTAAAAAAATTGAGCATAACTTTTTGAAAAATGAGCCAGGTTATGCCAAATCTTACATATTTTGTGACTTTGTGATCAGTTATCAACACAAATATTTTACTCAAATTACCAGATCGATGGATAAGCATTGGGACTTTTCCCTAAATCTCTCCAAAACATCACCGCTTATAGAAGACCACCCTCATATCCAGATCAGATTTTCTGTGAGAGATGCCCAGATTCACAATATAGTATGCATACTGGCCATCTATGAGAAGTCCACCCCAATGGAAGTCCAGTTATTAAAGGAGATTTTACTGTTTATATAAGGGGCAGACAATGACAGTGAAGGGCCCTTAATCAGGACTTCTGATCTGGGCCCCCCACCCTCCATCAGGCACCACCTACATATACATTTCCATGTATATTTATATTAGGCACACGTATAAAATTTGCACATGCTAATACTCTATACACATTTTAACGTATGCATATACATAGTGCACACAAACATAAAATACGGACATACACATAAGATGCACATACACAGTATAGAGTCCCGGTAGTCCTCATAGTTTTAAGCATGGACCCTGGCAAATTGTAGACGGACTTTTATTGTTCATGGGCTTTAAGGGAGAGAGGCTTCCTTTGTGGAGGACACTCATGAATGCCATTCATTTGCACTGTACACCGTGTCGTGTCATGGAAAACACTCGCCCTAGTTTGGCTTTCTTCTTCTTCAGCTAATAGCAATGAATTTGCCTGTCGATTTTCTTCTCATCAGAAGATGCTTTTGTTTAGATGTTAACTTCCATCTGACTGATAAGAAAAGCTTTGCTGATCTTCTTGTAGACTTCACATTTTTTGTAAAGAAATTATTTTCTTTCTCAGAAATGTCTTGTGACATTTCTCTTCTATATGGTGCCACTTACCCTTCTCATCAGAGGACGCTTTTGTTTAGGTGTTAACTTCCATAGTCGGCCTGGACGTCTCTGTAAGATGGTTGCAGTTCCATCTTTGTTATAGTTTTGCATCACTTTTGCTACAGTATTCTGACTGATAAGTAAAGTTTTGCTGATCTTCTTGTAGACTTCACATTTATTGCAAAGAAATTATTTTCTTTCTCAGGTTTTGTGACATTTCCCTTCTATGTGGTGCCATTGCTGATGGCATGAAATGGGAAGGAGTTTTCTTTATTAAGTAACTTCCTTTTACAGACACCTGTCTGCTGGACATCTGTTTAATGAATAATTACACTTACCTGTGGTTCAGTTCTTGTTAATTAGAATTTTGTTGTCTAAACTTAGCTTTTCTCTTAAGACTGTTACTGGGATGTTCTCATTTTTGAAACATGAGCTTGAATGAGTTTGTTAAGAAAATTACTTTTTTGGGGTCTGCAAAATACCAAATCTTGTTTGCATTCAATGGCTCAAATTTGCGAGAGTATTTTGTAGTATGGTATCCCATATAAAATGATGATTCTGAAAGGAAACTACAGGTTTGCTGACAAATCTATTTGGGTGTACTGATTTATGCTAAACACTGTATATATATATATATATATATATATATATATATATATATATATATATATATATGTATATATATATATATATATATATATATATATATATAAACCTTATAAGTTTGGTATCACAGTAATCGTACTACTGATTCTGAATCATTTTGTCAGTTTGTTTTTACAACACAATACACACTGTAAAATGAAGGAACCCAAACCTGGCATTTTTTCTCATTTTTCAACACATTATATGATAAAATGAATGGTGTTGTTCAAAACTACAACACTAAGCGTCAGCACACTGTGATTTGCTGATCTGTAAGATGCGTTCTTTGTGCTGTGAAAATACACAGCTGTGATATCTCATCAAATATTCATAGTGGGAACTTAAAATTATGTTTTTCTGCCATGATTAAGGATGGTTTGGATGTATGAAACATGTTGACCTTTTATTTCTATCTTTGTGGAATTAAGGCTGCATGAACCAGTCACCAACCATTATCTGTATATGTACAAATATTAAGTGCTACTGAGTGCTGTAGGAAAAACTTAGAATAAGGAGGTGATTTGATAGTCCTGCCACAAATAATCTGTTTCTACTGCACACTTAAAATCTCTGATAGTGGGAATGAACCTGATTGCCTGCAGTAGTGCACTCCTGAGAGCTGGTGCAGCAGAGAAAATGTCTTGGACATGAGAGTGGGAGGTCCTGATTATGGAGGATGTTAATCTTAGCTCATTGGAGTGTAGATATGGTAGAGATGCAGGGCTGTGCAGCAGTGTGGAGAGGTTTGTGGATGAGTGTAATGACTGGTACAGGGTGGAGGCACCAGTGTAACTGCTGGACAGAAATATGAGACTGACTGCTGCATTAAGGATAATGAGAAATACATTTAGTGAGAAGAAGAGCAATTAGTGAGTTACAAGTATTTGTGAATTCAAGACAAAAAGGAATCAGAGCAACAGTAACAGATTTTACTTTTTTTTAATTAATAATGGGATGAATAAAATCGTGAACATTATCAATACACTAAATAAAAGTCAGGAAGATAGCCGAGGTCAGATACCAGGTGATCAGTAAATGACAAGTCAGATGAGCAGTATGAATACCGCGGAGCCCGATGACAGAGGCGTTACTGAAACTTGTCCAGGTTGACCAGTCAGAAGGCCACAGGTAGATGGTGAAGGTCCTTCTATACAGCTCCAGCAGTGATGATGGATCTGCTGGACTTCAGGACGCTGGATGCTTAGGTGTCCCGTCTTTTAGATGGTTTTAGGGCAACAGTGACAGCATGCAAATGCGCGAGCAGCCCTGGATAATCCACGCCGGCAGGATGATAAGATCCGGCGGAAGATGGAACCTATGAGAAGAGAAATAAATATAATGTAAGTGATGGGACTCCATATTACATGATAATGCTGTGCAGTCACTGTGGCCGGACGGCAGAGGAATATTATCATACAGAGGTCAGGGGTCACTGTCAGCAATCATACATGTGACAATCCCATCACTGACAGATGGCATCTACTCCACATGAATTATTCTCACTGACATCACACAACATGGAGTTGATTCTCACACTTACCTCGTCTCTTTTTCCCATTTTTTCCATTTTCTGAGTTTTGTTGCTCCATACTCAGATTTATTGCCGATTTTCTTTCTTCATGAGATGGAAATTCTGATGAAAAATTAAAAAAAAAATCAGTAACAATATATTCTTATAGGATCTGCTTTGTCATAATATGGATAACATAAGAGACCTACAGTATTGTATAAAACCATGTGGGAATATTTGAGCCTTGAAGTCAACATTCACATTGCTGGTGCTGTAGACATGTACATACCTGGCAATGGGGACGAGGGTGGCAAGATGGTAACAGCATCGTCTGTATTACATACAGGAACAGATACTTTCTGCCTGTTTGAAGAAGAAAAACATGTAAATCTCAAGTAAACTCCGTATAAAAGGGGTTGTCTCACTAGAAGAACAACGACTATAAGGCCTAGTAGGACATATGACTGTCATAGTGGGGAAGGTCTTCTGCTCAAGACTACCTTTTATAGAGAGCTGAGAGGAAAACAACTACCAAGAATGGCCGGCATTTCATACTACATCTCTCCTACAGTGAGGGCAGCACTAAAAGTGCATGACCGGCCACAATTATGGGCTGTTATCTCCAACAATTCCGAAAGCTGAAAGCACAATGACCGATAACCATGGGGCGGTGGATGCTGCATTTGATATTATGGTATTTATGTCCTATATTTGGTGTTGTGCACATATATCAGCCTGGAGCTCCCAGTAATGACCCCATAATCTACTCACATTTCTGAGATGTTTGTGTTGCATTCTGGTGTACACTCTGGAGGGGCCTTGGGATCCTCGTTGTTCACCATCCCGTTAGTGGTGGTAGAGTGCTAAATGTGGATAACAATAAGTTATTAAATATACATACTTTTTAATTTTATAGATCCTTTTTTGTACATATTTTGGATTTATCGATCATATACTTACTTTAGAAAGCCTCTCAGAAGATGATGATGCAAATATTCGGAAGATAAAGTTCTCATCGTCCTCACTTGTGCCCTCCTTATCCTCTGAGACCAGATGGTTGTTTTCATCAGAGTGATCTACAAGACATAGGTAAGGAAGGATTGTTAGAGGGTGTCAGTATAACACAGTCGCTATATCTCACTAGGTTACTAGATGATACAATGTAATATACAGAATACATGAAAAAAAACTCCTGTACAAAATTAGGGAAATAGGGATACAGTACGAACCCATGGTCAACATAGCTGAGATCCATGAAACATGGATAACATAGTAGACCAGAAAAACCATGTGGAAATATTTGAGCCTTGAAGTCAACGTTCACATTGTTGGTCCTATAGACATGTACATACCTAGCAATGGGGACGAGGGTGGCAAGATGGTAACAGCATAGTCTGTATTACATACAGGAACAGATTCTTTCTGCCTGTTTGAAGAAGAAAAACATGTAAATCATAAGTAAACACAGTATAAAATGGGTTGTCTCACTATAAGAACACTGACTATAAGGCCTAATAGGACATATGACTGTCATAGTGGGGAAGGTTTTCTGCTCAAAACTACCTTCCATGGATCAGAACACAACTACCAAGAATGGCTGGCAAGTAATACTACAGCTCTCCTACAGAGTAGGCAGTGCTAAAAATGCATGACCTGCCACAATTATGGGCTGTTATCTTCTGCATTTTCTGAAGCCAAAAGTACAATGACCGTTAACCATGAAGCGGTGAATGCTGCATTTGATATTCTGATATTTATGTCCTATATTTGGTGCTGTGTACATAGATCAGCCTGGAACTCCCAGTAATGAAGTAATGACCCTTTATAATCTACTCACATTTCTGAGATGTTTGTGTTGGTTTCTGGTGTATACTCTGGAGGGGCATTGGGATCCTCATTGTTCACCATCCTGGTAGCGATGATACAGAGCTAAATACGGATAAAAATAAGATATAAAATATTTTTTTTATGTACTTTTAGAGTTTTTTATATTTTTTTTTACATATTTTGGATTTATTAATCACATACTTACTTTACAAAGCTTTTCAGAAGATGACGTAAAATTTTGGAAGTCAAGGCTCTCATTGTTCTCACTTGTGCCTTCCTCATCCTTTGAGACCAGATGTTTGTTTATATCAGAATGATCTACAAGAAATAGGTAACGAAGTATTATTAGAGGTTGTCAGTATAACACAGTCACTATTTATCACTAATATTAATGGGAACAGATGATCACATATTAGGGAAGATGAGACAAACAGTCGCTTAGTCTAGATGACGTCTCCTTCTACTTACTGATAAATAAGCTGGTGTCTGCATCTGAAACAAGCTGAGGAACATACTCCAGCTCCTGGCTCAGAATGTTGTCAAAGTCCAAGTCACTCAGGAATGGATGAACCTTGATCTCAAATGCTCCTCCTAGAAAAAGAAAAACAAAAGTGATGCGGACATAGTCAGGGATGGCTCCATATCTGAACAGTTTATCGTAATCTGAACTAATGACAAAACTGAGCCGACATGAAGGAAATAAACTGAAAGTCTTAGTGTGGAGAACTAGAAATACAGTAGATGAGCTGATAGAGAAATGCTGATCTTCATGGACATGAGCAATATGTCCTTGGTCTAATAAGGGAATATTAATACTAGTATATCTGTTACCTGTCCCAAGTCTACGCACAGGATTTCTTCTGAGCAGCTCAGTGATGAGATTCTGAGCATCCAGGGGTGGAGCGCGATCACAATTCCAAATTAGTTCTCCTGTTACATAGAAAATTACAGAAAATAAAACCTCTTTACTGGACTGTAACATAAAGCAAAGGAAATAACTAAACAAATGTAACCAATCAACGCAATGATCGGATTATTCTACTCACCAATGACAACCCTTTTATAAAGCTCAGTGAGGGAATCAGCATCAAATGGTACACATCCCAGCAGGAATTTATACAGGATGATCCCCAATGACCACCAGTCAACAGGTCTTCCATAGCCTTCTTTCAGGATGATCTCTGGGGCTATGTAACATGGGGTGCCACAGAACTGGAAACCAACAGAACATAGAGATGAGAATCGATGAAACAATTATTATGACAAGATATCATCGTTAAAACACAATGCAGAAGATAAAATATTAGTGGAAAAGTTCTCTAGAAAGGAAGAACGTAGAGAAGAGACAATAGTGTGATGAGATTTGCAAATAACAAGCTAAGTTCTTGTAGGTGATGCTGACCTCACGGTCCTGGAACTCTCTGGAGATGTCCACTGCTAATTCCTTGTAGGTGTTGGTTTTCGGTATCATTAGACCAAGTTTTGAAATCCCAAAATCGGTAACTTTAATATGTCCAGTAGATGTAATCAGGAGGCTGCAAAAGAGAAGATGGTTTTAGCCTCACAGACTGAATGATAATAAATGACAACTTTCCCCACTTTATTATACTACGGGGGCACTTACTTTTCCGGCTTCAGGTCTCTGTGCACCACACCGTAACTATGCAGGTATTCCACGGCAAGTACCGCCTCTGCAAAGTACAAGCGGGCCATGGGGACAGAGAAAGGACCCCTGGTGCTTAGAAGGGTCCCACAGTCTCCACCTATAGAAGAAAGGAAATATGACCGGTGAGGGGTTTATACAGAAGATAACCATGATATACCACGAGCAGATAACCATGATGTATAATGAGCAGTGAGCGGAAACATCCTGGGGAGATCACACAGATAGTGGCGTACATATAAATCACAAGACCCCATATCAAAAGTTGTAATTGCCCCCACCCTAAAAAATAAAAAAGAAATATATTTATATCCCTGTTGAAGCAGCTTGGTGTTCTCACCAGCAATACAACTTTTATGGCCATTTTAGAGTATGATGCTCCCAAAAATGCCCACACCCACACTCAATGAGTATGGTATCCCCACAGTGAATCCTCCTAAGGAGGCCACCACTTAGAAGGAGGCCAGCCACAACCCCCTACTCGGTGTGATGGCACCCACAGCAACCCTCCCACTCAGGATAATGGTTCCCACAGTCCCTCACACAATATAATGGTCCGCATAACTCCCCACTCAGTATGATGTCCCCACACAGAATGGGGGCCTCCATACAGAGTGAGGACCCCCACAGCACCCCACTTAATATGATGACCTCCGCTCAGCATTCACAGTCCCCCCATATCTAGTCATACGGCCCCCTTTCAGTATTTTGGCCCCTACTAGCCACCTACTCAGTATTTTTGCCCCCACCAGCCCCACCTCCTTGAAGAAGCAAATACCGCTGAAATTGTGATGACAGGTGGAGGGATGCTGCCCACTGCTGAGCGTCGACAGACCCCCTCCGACTGATGAGCCCCATAGCGCCCCTGCACCAAGATCAATGAATTTACGAGCATCTTGGTAATAGATAACCTATAGTAAATGCTCTGTGGGGATGTAACCAACAATGTCCTAATGATATGAGCAGTGATAAGATGAAAGCAGACATGGGCTGAATATAATACAATAGATGTGTCTTACCTCCTACATACTCCATGACCATACACAGGTGAGATCTAGTTGGAAAGGAGCAGAGCATGGAGACCACAAAGGGACAATCAGCAAATGTTAAGATGTCCCTCTCCAGAAAGGCCCATTCCAATCTCTGTGCAGTATTTAGGTTCCGCTTAGCCATTTTCTTCATAGCAAAGGTCTGGTGTGAGTCTTTATGATGCACTAAGTAGACGGCCCTGGAGAGAAGGAGAATCCATCGGTTATAATAAATCCTTATTAATAATCCATCTATAGAAATCATTATATGTTTAATACTGGTATCCAAGGGGTAACATTTCTCCTTGCGGAGAGTGACATGTTAAGCTTGTCAAGGTGAGCAGACTTTTAAGCCTCAATGATCCTCTGGGAAATATGCAAATTGTCTCTTCAGAGAGGAAGAGAACTAGAACTCTAATGCCACCTATAGGAAGTAGTAATCCTAAAAGTCAATATCGACCCTTTAACGAGCCTTATCACATGACATGGAATAATAGCCATAACCAAAATCTCAATTTTTGGACACTATGTTTTGGGGTACAAGCACTCATCAGTGCAAAGTGTGAGATATGGTTTGCCTGGGTGAGAGGCATCTGACTGGGATCCAAGTGGTAACGTTTCTCCTTGCGGAAAAAGCCATGTTAAGCATGTCAAGGTGAGGAGACTTTTAAGCTGCAATGCTCTTCTGGGAAATATGCAAATTGTCTCTTTTCAGAGAGGAAGAGAACTAGCACCCTAGTGCCACCTATAGGAAGTAGCAATCCTATTTCCCAGAGGAGCATTGCGGCTTAAAAGTCTCCTCATGTCCGCAAGGAGAAACGTCAACCCCTTGGATACCGGTCAGACACCTCTCACCCAGTCAAACCATATCTCACACTTTGCACTGAAGAGGGGCAGTACCCCAGAACACAGTTCCTGCAAATTGAGATTTTGGTTTTGGCTATTATCCTAAGTCATGTGACAAGGCTTGTTAAAGGGTCGATATTGACTTTCAGGATTGCTACTTCCTATAGGTGGAATTCTAGTTTGCTTCCTCTCTGAAGAGACAATTTGCATATGTTTAATTCTAGAAGTCTGGCCGCCACTATAAATCCACATCTAGAAATACATAAAATAGCACTACATAGATCACCTATGGGAGGTCTCCACAATGCCACTTCTGCCGGAGCCATCACCCAGGTCACATTATAGATATGAGAATCTATCGAAATTCTCTTTAGGCAGATTCGCTATAACTGACCAAATACAATTTAGTGCAAATAAAATTGGTCCAAAATGAATGTGCTCCAGGGCTCTCTTCTGCTGCTGAGGCCAGTGATTGGGCCCACATGGTCATGGTGCAGGGTGTAGATGTCATTGACGTCAATATAGTGTCACCCTTCATGTGACCATGTGTAGCCAACTTCTCTGATCAGCTTCATAATGGAGCCCCCCCATCAAAACAAAGATCAGAGTGGAGAGCAGAAAAGCTCAGGTGGAGGAGGCAGCATAAGAACAGATGAGAGTCTAGCACAGGCGAATGTAATAATATTATATTATTATATATTATATTATATGTAATTATATTATTTAAATCGCTTTCCTTACAGTTTGATTTGCTACAGATCACATAATTTCCCTATGATAACACTGAATGGCAGAGTGCAGGGGCAGAAGTATTGTCATAGGGAACCCTGAGAAATGTCGATTATGGCAACAGAAATCTCACCCAAAATTTCCACTGCTGATGAGTTTGGTAGTTTCATAGTCGCTCATATGCGGCTTTCTCGCCGGAACCAATGAATCGATCACGCTCTATAAAAGAATAAGAAATAATACTGATTTATTGAAGATGCAGGAAAAAAGTTACAGATGCAAAAACTTCTCCCCCCATATTATGTCCCAGATGATTTACACTGATATGATGTTGGGAGGATACAAACCGGACGCTCGGCAGACCCGGCGCTACCACCCAACACACCCAGGCAAGTACCGGGGCCCTGAGTAGGCGAGGGGCCCACTTGCTGTCGGGCACCCTGGCGTGCTATGGGACCGGTGAGCAGAGGAGAGCGGTGCCAGCGCCAGCTAGTGGGCCTTGCTCCCCCCCCCAATGCTTGCCCAGGGCCACGGCCGGCACAATACTTACCTCTCCACAGCTGGTGAGCAGTGAGGTGAGCATTTGATTTTTTTTTTTTTATGTATGGAGGTATGGGGCATTATATGGGGGGGAGAAGTGACATCCTGCATGGGGCATTATATGGGGGGGAGGTAGGGACATCCTGCGTGGGGTATTATATGGGGGGGGGAAGTGACATCCTGCATGGGGCATTATATGGGGGGGAGTGACATCCTGCATGGGGCATTATATGGGGTGAGAGGTGACATCCTACATGAGGCATTATATGGGGGGGGACATCCTGCATGGGGCATTATATAGGGGGTATGACATCCTGCATGGGGTATTATATGAGGGGGAGAAGTGACATCCTGCATGGGTCATTATATGGGGGGGGAAGTGACATCCAGCATAGGGCTTTATATGGGGTGAGAGGTGACATTCTGCATGGGGCATTATATGGGGGGTGACATCCTGCATGGGGCATTATATGGGGGGGGTGACACCCTGCATGGGGTATTATATGGGGGGGGAAGTGACATCCTGCATGGGGCATTATATGGGGTGGAAGGTGACATCCTGCATGGGGCAGTATGTGTTGGGGGGACATCCTGCATGGGGCATTATATGGGGGGGTGACATCCTGCATGGGGCATTATATGGGGGGTGACATCCTGTATGGGCCATTATGTGGGGTGGGACATCCTGCATGGAGCATTATGTGGGGGGGACATCCTGCATGGGGAATTATATGGGGGGTGACATCCTGCATGGGCCATTATGTGGGGGGGCACAGCCTGCATGGGCCTTTATGTGGGGGGCACAGCCTGCATGGGGCATTATGTGGGAGGGACATTCTGCATGGGGAATTATATGGGGGGTGACATCCTGCATGGGCCATTATGTGGGAGGGGGACAGCCTGCATGGGGCATTATGTGGGGGGTCACAGCCTGCATGGGGCATTATATGGGGGCACAGCCTGCGTGGAGCATTATGTGGGGGGTCAAAGCCTGCATGGGGCATTATGTGGGGGGCACAGCCTGCATGGGGCATTATGTGTGGGGTCACAGCCTGCATGGGGCATTATATGGGGACACAGCCTGCGTGGAGCATTTTATGGGGTCCATTATTCTATATGGAGCAATATATGGAGCTCATAATACGGTATAGAGGACTATGTGGTGCCATTATACTGTGTGGAGGACATTACTGTCCGGTCTGCACTGTGAGCTGTGAGGATTCGCCGCTTTCTGAGTTATTGTGGAATTTACAATAGATATCGCTCATGTAATGTAAGAAGTGAAATCTTCGGGCTTGTACTATATATATATACATATATATATATATATATATATATATTTATCTGCGGTATCTGTGCATCATGAATCGTGGTATGTGTTAAAGGGGCCACTGAGACTCTTTCGCCCAGGGCCCACAAAATCCTGGAGCTGCCCTGCAACGGTCATCATACATTACTATAACATTCTGGATAATGTGGGAGATCACACAGAGGAGGACTTACAGGTAATCTGTCACCAGGTGTTTGCTATGTATTCTGAAAGCACCATGATGTAGGGGCAGAGACCCTGATTCCAGTGATGTGTTACTTACTAGGCTGTGTGTGGCTGTTTCAATAAAATCAGTAGATTATCACTAGAAGACTATCTGTCTAGCCAGGTAGTCCTATTGCTCTGTACCCCTGCCTCCACCACTGATTAGCAGCTTTCTGCTTATGCACAGTGTACACAGAAAGCTGCCAATCAATGGTGTAGGCGGGGTTATACAAGACTCAGCATTCAGAGCTCTGCAGCAGAAAAAAATAGTGATTTTATCACAACTGCTCCACCGAGTAAAGTAATCAACACATGGAATCAGGGTCTCTGTCCCTGCATCATGCTTCTCTCAGACCAAATAGCATAAACCTGGTGACAGATTCCCTGTAATTCAAATGTAATTAACACCATAGGGTCATCTACACTTAGAATAGAGACGTCCCATGGTTGTATGGGGGATAATACTGGACGAGTCATTCACACCCCATGATCTGATGACACACACGCATCCCCCTCTATGATACTTACGGATTCTTGGATCTCCGGGATCTCACTAATTCCATTGTTAGGATTCGACAGCTCAGTTGTTTCTAAAATAATGATGAAGAAATGAAATGTATTAGAGGATATTATTCCTACATAGATAATACAGCAATATAACGGAGAAATGACAAGATGTCTGTAAATGGGATTAATACTCGTTATATGGGGATTCTAAATATGAGAATATACGGGGAATCCATAGATAAATGTAATGTAAATGATGGAGGAACCCCTTCATAAATAACAAAAGACTGACCATCACTTCCAAAAAGAAAATGGGTGTGAACAGGTGCATACTAAGTGTAGCCATCCAAATACATAACTAACAAAGTTGCACTCTGTAACGCTATAGCTTGTAAACATGAAATAAATGAAATTTGAATTGCATTACTGCTGTAGAAAATAGGATAAAAGGAAGATACTTAGCGCATAATTTGGCCAATTCATGCATGGCCAGCAGCCACGGCAAGGCGACCTTCTTTTTCTGGGTGCATGCCCAGTAGCCACGGCAAGGTGACCTTTTTTTTTGCTGGGTGCATGCCCAGCAGTCACGGCAAGATGACCTTCTTTTGCTGGGTTCATGCCCAGCAGTCATGACAAGGCGACCTTCTTTTGCTGGGTGCATGCCCAGCAGTCACGACAAGGCGACCTTCTTTTGCTGGGTGCATGCCTAGCTGCCACGGCAAGGCGACCTTCTTTTGCTCGGTGCATGCCCAGCAGTCACGGCAAGGCGACCTTTTTTGCTGGGAACCTATCTCCACCCATCAGCCCGGGGTGGTTTTAATTACAACAGGATCCTACCTACCCATAAAAATGTAGGCTTCAGCCTAGGAGAGGATTCACATTAGGAGAGGATTCCAACAAAATGATCGCCTTGTCATTGGCTGCTGGGCATTCATGAATTGGCCAAATTATGTGCTCAGTATCTTAGTTTTTTCCCATTTTCTAGAGCAGTAATGCAATTTAAATTTAATTTATTTCATGTTACTTGCTATAGCACTGCAGAATGGACCCTCCATCACATGAATGAGGAACCCCCCACCCACGCTGCACATACGAGTGATGGTAAGAGAGCTGAAACATAGGAGAGATTTGCAAATTAGCCTGGAAGTGCACTGGGGGCGTGTCACTGCACTTGGATTTCTTCTTTCAAGCCCCCAGCGCACTTCCATTCTGATTTGTATATGGTGTCTACTTTACATTTCTCCTGACTGGCACATTGGATTTCTACAAACAATTATTATTAGGGGACAATGGCCTTACCGTCACACCACTACTTCTATATGTAACAATGTGCTGCCAGGTTCCCATTACACAGAGTAGAGAGTAAATCTAACATTATCCTCCGTCCTCTGTAATATCTGGACATTCCTTGTAGAAGGTCGGGTGATCGCTCACCTGTAATCAGATCGCTGTTCAGCTCCGGCTGACTCCTATTAGGGTCAGGGATTTTCGGGGTCACATTTTGCCCATATTTAGCGTCGCCTCCTGTTGTTTCCTGATAGATATAATATATATAATTAATATGTGGAAGATTTCACTAAATCACCAAATACATAAATCATGAAGGACTAAACCAACATTTACAGATGCACCAATTGTAACGATACAAATCCCGCGCCATCTTCAGACCTTTTCTCAGAAAGTCTCCTCAGATACGGTGGATTAAGATGCGTCTATTAATATTGATCCTTACCGGGCGTTCCAATGAGCGTTCTAGTATAGACAGGACTTTTTCGGCCAGTTCTTTAAAGACAGCCAAATCTTCAGTCTGAGATCTTTCTTCAGCCTATAAAGAAGGAAAAATGGAAAGGAGAATTTTGAGATGAGAGCGGTCAGAATGGAGGCGGAAATTGTATGTGACATCGGTTCTCTGTCTGCAGATACAATGACTACATACTGTATTTGGGGACTCGTTGTGTTTTACCGTATTTTATGGACTATAAGATGCCTTTTTTTCCAAAATTTTTGACCTCGCTTCTACCACTCTCGCACCCCTCCAATCTATCCTAAACTCTGCTGTCTGACTAATCCACCTGTCCCCCCGCTATTCCCTGGCTTTTCCCCTCGCTCCGCCAATCCCTTCACTGGCTCCACATTACCCAGAGACTCCAGTTCAAGACCCTAACCTTGGCATGCAAAGCCACCCACAACCTGTCTCCTCCATATATCTGTGACCTAGTCTCCCGGTACTTACCTGCATGCAACCTCCGATCCTCACAAGATCTTCTTCTCTACTCCCCTCTTATCTCCTCTTCCCACAATCGCATACAAGATTTCTCCCGTTCATCCCCCCTACTCTGGAACTCTCCACCCCAGCATATCAGACAGATTATTAATAATAATAATTGTCTGAATGTAGCTTACCAGGGGGGTGGCTGTGGTGGAGTGAGGTCACAGGAGGTAGGGTCACTGCTGTAGGAAGCCGGCAGTAGAAGTGGGGCGCTGCTGCGGGCCCCGAGCTAGGAGGAGCGGGGTATCCAGGAGGTGCGAGGCTGCGGGCCCTGGGCTTCAAGGAAATGTAAGCGGTGATTTAGAAGGGGAGTCCCCGCTCTGCCCATTGATTTTCTGGCGGTGGGCTTCAGGCAAATGGCCGCTGGAGGCAGTGCATGTGCAGATTTAGATCTCGGCTCAATGACGAGCTGAGATCTCAATTTGCGTATTGGCCATCTCCAGCAGCCTACTTCTTGAAGCCCACTGCAGAGAAATCAATAAGCAGAGCAGGGCCTCCCCTCCTGAATTACCGCTAACATTTCCTTGAAGCCCAGGGCCCGCAGCCTCGCACCTTCTGGACACCCCGCTCCTCCCAGCTTGGGGCCCACAGCAGCGCCCCACTCCTACTGCCGACTTCCTGCAGCAGCGACTCTGCCTCCTGTGACCTCGCTCCACTGCCACCACCCCCCTCAGTAAGCAACCGAAAATTCGGACTATAAGACAGACCCCCATTTTATTATAATAAATGTTTTTCCTATTTACCTCCCAAAAATTTTTGGTGCGTCTTATGGTCTGCAAAATACGATATATTAGAAGAAAAAGCTTCTATCCCTCCATTATTATCTATTAATATTGAGATGTTCTGTGCAGAGTGTCCGCCACTTACCTGGTGTAGTAATGTCCTGATGTTCTGAAGTAAATCCGTCAGATAGTCTGACGTTAGACGACGTTGTCGGTGTTTGGTTAGGCAATCCTTTACTAGCTCCATCACCAGCCGGTGAGTGAAGCTGAGGACGCCATCGGGTGGTAGAAGCACACTGTTAGGACGATTGATCATAAGGATCAACAATAGTGCTTTTACCTGAGGAATGTCCAAAACAATTCCAGCCATAGTGAAAAACTGCAAGTGCTATCAGTCACTATAGAGCCAAGAAAGGCACAAGTGAGCCTATGTGCATTGTATATATAGCACCTGTGAGCAGTGATGTCACCATCACCTGTGATGTCATCACGGAATCTTGTGATAGAATCTTCACGGAGCAGCTCTGCGCAAATAGAATGCGGCCTGATAATATATAAAGTGAAAACACCATACAATTAACTACCCATGTTATCATTCTATTTTATATCCAATTAGAACACAACCAGGATAAAGGTGTGTTCACAAGTTGGATTTTGGCAGCATTTTTTTTCTACCTCAAAAATCAAAGGAGGCAGGAAAAACGCTGCTTAAAATTCAGGTGTTTTTACTTGTGTTTTTTTTTCCATTCATTTGAATGGGTGAAAAATGCTGCAAAACCTCTGAAAGACATGACAAGCTGCAGATTTAAAAAAAATGCAAAAAAAACAGCATGTGAATGAGATTTCAGAAATGTCATTCACTAAGATGGTACTGTAAAACACAGCATTTTTGCTGCAGAAGAAAAAACAGTGAATACACCCTAAAGATATCCTCAGTCATATTATGGGAAATATTGTATATTTCGCATTTATTATCTCACGTGTTTTTCTTCACCATAGAACTTTTAAGGCTGTGTGCCCACTATGCGTTTTTTAGGCGTTTCTGCAGCGTAACTTCCGCCGCGGAAACACTTAAAAAACGCTTGGTGATAGGTCTGCAATGGTCCCCAATGATAATCCGCATGTACTGTGCACATGCTGCAGAGATTTCCGCTGCGGATTATCATTGCGGAAAAATCCGCAGCACGTCCTTTAATTCTGCAGAGTCGCTGCGATTTAGCCACCATTGACTTGCATTGGAACGCATAACATCCGAATGACTACAAATACACATGTGGATATTATGCGACTCAATGCGTGGATGGTACCCGGGTCAGGAGATGAAGAGACTCTCCTCCAGACCCGGGTACCATAGTACCTGTAGTTAAAATAGAATTAAAATAAAAAATAAACATATACTTACCTTCTGATGGCCCCTGTCTGCTCCCGGCGGTGCTGCTGGCTCTTCGGCTGCTCGCGGTGGTAAAAGGACCTTCCATGACGCCATTTAGTCATGTGACAGGTCACGCGACCGCTGACATCGGCGGTCGCGTGGCCTGTCACATGACTAAATGACGTCATGGAAGGTCCTTTTACAGCACCGTGATCCGCCGAAGACACCGGACGCACCGGAGAAGGAGATCGAGGACCATCGGAAGATGAGTATAATGGGTTTTTTTTATTGTTCACCATTATTATTCTTTTTTTTTATTATTGATGCTGCATTTGCAGCATTGTAACTTGGTCACACTATATAAATCCATGCCGATTGCATGGAATTATATAGTGTGACCAAGTTGTCAAGCACTTTTCCAAGTGATGCTAAAATCACTTGGCAAAGCGCTTCACAACCGAGGGAGATGCAGAAACGCTTAGGAAAAATCCGCAGCATTTCTGCATCGTGGTCATATATCCTAACTCATTGGCGAACTGTTATACAAGGCTATATTCACACTAGACGTTTTTTTAGCGGGCTTTTTTATGCAAATTTTCAGCTGCGTTTTACAGTACCAACAAAGTCTATGAGATTTCCGAAATCTCATGCACAAAGCTTGCTTATTTGTCCTCAGTATTTTGTGCTTTCCATGGCTTTTTGCAATAGAGTATGTCACTTGTTTCAGCGTTTTTCACCCATTAAAAAAAAGGGTGGTGGAAAAAAATGCTGAAAAAAAGCCTAGTGTGAACATTTTGCTGCGTTTTTAGTGAAAAAAGCAATTATGTGACACACATTTACTTTTGTGATTTTCCCAAGTTTAAACCATCTTGTCTTGGTCACCTGAGATAGCAGCTTGGATTATTACAGTTTAATTAAATTAGTGATGCCTACAAAGTAAACATTGGTTGAGCTAGGTGTGAGATTGAACAACACGTGTGGCCCAGGGAGGTGTGAAAATGAACAATGCCTGAGCAACTCAATGGCAAACCATAATGTGAAAGTAAATAGTGTCCTACAAATTTAATGCACTGCCAGGGTCTTAGATAAACCATTCCAGACCAATTCACCCCCCCCCCTTTACATTTGTAATGTGTACTTTTTCATGAACATATGTCTTGCAATGGTGACCTGTTTTCATGTGTCTATGGTGGAAGCAAAGCTGAACTTTGGGATCCTGAAAAACGCACCAAAAGTGCACCAAGAACCACTGCAAAAAAACACACCAAAACCTGCGTTTTTGACGCTACTTCTTTCCTGCCAAGAGATTATGTTTTGCTGCAGAAAAAAAACACCTAGTGTGAATATAGCCTAAGACTTACTCTGCCAGCATTAATAGTCAATATTCTGTATACAAATAGGACTCCAATCCATGTATTCAGTTTATCATAAACATGCCTGAGTTAATCTGCCAAATACACATAGTATGCTTTCTCATAGGTGAAATATAAATCCTGTTAAAGGTCCAAGTTGCAGCAGTTAAGTAGAACAAAACAGACCTCTTCATTCTTTGTAGGTGGAAAAACTTTCGAAATTGTCAGTGTATCAAGTACTTATACTCCTGACTGTATATAGTATAATTGCCGCACTGCTACATACAGGTGCTTCTCAGAAAATTAGAATATCATCAAAAAGTGAATTTATTTCAGTTCTTCAATCCAAAAAGTGAAACTCATATATTATACAGAGTCATTAAAAACAGAGTGATCTGTTTTAAGTGTTTATTTCTGCTAATGTTGATGATTATGGCTTACAGCCAATGAAAACACAAAAGTCATTATCTCAGTAAATTAGAATTAACAAGAAACACCTGCAAAGGCTTCCTAAGCATTTAAAAAGGTCCCTTAGTCAGTTTCAGTAGGCTCCACAATCATGGGCAAGACTGCTGACTTGACAGATGTCCAGAAGGCAGTCATTGACACACTCCTCAAGGAGGGTAAGCCACAAAAGGTCATTGCTAAAGAAGCAGCTGTTCACAGAGTGCTGTATCCGAGCATATTAATGGACGTGGAAGGAAAAAGTGTGGTAGAAAAAGGTGCACAAGCAACTGGGATAACCGCAGCCTTGAAAGGATTGTTAAGAAAAGGCCATTCAAAAATTTGGGGGAGATTCACAAGGAGTGGACTGCTACTGGAGTCATTGCTTCAAGAGCCACCACACACAGACGTATCCAGGACATGGGCTACAAGTGTCGCATTGCTTGTGTCAAGCCCCTCATGACCAATAGACAACGCCAGAAGCGTCTTACCTGGGCCAAAGAGAAAAAGAACTGGACTGATGCTCAGTGGCCCAAGGTGTTGTGTTCAGATGAAAAGTAAATTTTGCATTTCATTTGGAAATCAAGGTCCCAGAGTCTGGAGGAAGAGTGGAGAGGCCACAATCCAAGCTGCTGGAGGTCTAGTGTGAAGTCTCCACAATCAGTGATGGTTTGGGGGGCCATGTCATCTGCTGGTGGAGGTCCACTGTGTTTTATCAAGACCAAAGTCAGCGCAGCTGTCTACCAGGACATTTTACAGCACTTCATGCTTCCCTCTGCCCACAAGCTTTATGGAGATGGAAATGTCATTCTCCAGCAGGACTTGGCCCCTGTCCACACTGCCAAAAGTACCAATACCTGGTTTACACACAACAGTATCACTGTGCTTGATTGGCAGCAAACTCGCCTGACCTTAACCCCATTGAGAATCTATTATAGAGAATCTATGGGGTATTGTCAAGAGGAAGATGAGACCCCAGACCCCACAATACAGATGAGCTGAAGGCTGCTATCAAAGCCACCTGGGCTTCCATAACACCTCAGCAGTGCCACAGGCTGATCCCTCCATGCCACATTGCCGCATTGATGCAGTAATTGATGCACGAGGAGCCCGAACAAGTATTGAGAGCATTTACTAAACATACATTTCAGTAGGCCAACTTTTCGGATTTTAAAAACATTTTTCAAGCTGTTGTTATGAAGTATTCTAATTTACTGAGATAATGACGTTTGTGTTTTCATTGGCTGTAAGCCATAATCATCAACATTAACAGAAATAAACACCTAAAATAGATCCCTCTATGTGTAATGACTCTATATAATAGATCCCTCTGTGTGTAATGACTCTATATAATAGATCCCTCTGTGTGTAATGACTCTATATAATAGATCCCTCTGTGTGTAATGACTCTATATAATAGATCCCTCTGTGTGTAATGACTGTATATAATAGATCCCTCTGTGTGTAATGACTCTATATAATAGATCACTCTGTGTGTAATGACTCTATATAATAGATCCCTCTGTGTGTAATGACTCTATATAATAGATCCCTCTGTGTGTAATGACTCTATATCATAGATCCCTCTGTGTAATGACTCTATATAATAGATCACTCTGTGTGTAATGACTCTATATAATATAGGAGTTTCACTTTTTGCATTGAAGAACTGAAATAAACTAACTTTTGATGATATTCTAATTTTGTGAGAAGCACCTGTATATAGTATGAAGCCCCACTGCCCCATATCTGTATGTATAATTTGATGCACATGACTCGCCCCCTGGGCCGTGGGGTACACGGAACCGGGCCTTCTAGTGTACGGTGCTGATGGGGGTATTAGTGGTAACCCGATCCCGTGGCTCAGGGTGGTCAGACCAAATGGTGGCAGTCTATTTATCAGTGTTTTGAATGTCCGACTACGCCACCCGTGGATTGTGGTCAGGGATAACCGCCGCTGCGAGGCAGACTGCTGAGGCTGGTGTTGGTGTGCAGCACAGGTGTAGGATAACTCCCCACGGGAAGAGTGTAGCCTCAGGGCAGTGTAGGTGGATGTTGGGGGTGATAGTGCAGGCTGCAATAGTAAGAGTTCAGAGTCCGCTTCAAACAGTTTAGGGTCTTTATTGTAGATATTATTAATGACCCAACAGTACCGGTTAGGAATGGGCCTGGGTGTCTGAGAGCATTCGGGCGAGCCCCACTGGTCAGGGTGAGTGTGTAGGCCTACCGTTCTCTCTATGCTCTTTCTGACTATCCCCCTTTTCGTGGTGTAATAGCCCACGTCCCTGAGCTGGCCGTGTACTTCTCGCCTGTATGGCATGCGACTAGGGCCTTGGGTACCTGTTGCTTGCTCCTCGCTGTACTGGTCCCTCTGTGTGGCGGAGCCTCCAGGATTCTTAGGCCAAGGGACCTGAAATCCCTCGCAGGTTGGTTCTCTGCTGCTGGGCTTGTAACCCTGACAGCCTCGGACCCCAATGTCCGGTAGATTGGTTCTCTGCCAGGACCGACTCTCGTCGCCTCTGTCCCTGGCTTGCAGTTTCTCCTCTGCCTCACGGACTCCTCAGCTACAGCTGAACTGTCCCTACTTCTCTGGGACTAGTCTCACTCCTGAGCTAGGTCTTCCAGTTCTCTCTAACCCTGCCCCCAGTTCCAGCTTTTATAGGGGCAGCCAGCTCCCCCTGCTGGCCTGGGACAGGAGGTGCTGTATGCTAATTGTCCCTAACCAGGGGACCTCCCTCCTGCTCTCAGACACAGATTATTGTTTGTGGCATCCAGGCCTGGGGTGACACATTCTCCCCTAGTAAAATTTAGTACTTCGGACTAAACAGGAAACACAAATACAGGGTATAAATGACAACATAACATATACACAAGTATATTTTGTCCTTGAGGTCACGGCGCTTCCGTGACCGGGTGCCCATGTCACCCAACAACGTGAAGTTTTCCACGGTGTGGGGACCTGTTTCCATAGACCCCAAGTTCCTGGCCTTGGGCGTGGCAACAAGGCTGAGCTCTCTACTTTGGGCCACAAGGAGGCCACACCGGACAGATTTTTCTTCCGTGGCCATCTTCGAAAGAGGGCACCAAGTGCAACTATCTACAAGAGAGTTCCGGTTATTCAGCGTCCATAACCTGTTAGTCCATGAACTAGAAAGACTGGAAAAATATAATTAGCAACCAGGCAACAAACATAAAACATTTACAATATACAGCATTTAGATCTTCCAGCGAGCTGGTATTTGCCCCCTAGTGCTCCGGGTTGACCTGCGTAACCCACTGTCTGGTGGTGGTCTAACCTGACTTTCCCCACTAGCATTTAGTGTACAGCTACTAGCTGGGTTTACAGGCAGTGCAGGCAGCTATCTGCGGGTCCTTTGGCTTACCGCAGGTATGGCAGGCTCACTGTCAGCAGAGGGTTGACTCTCCTGGGCTGCTGGCATGGGTTCTTCTGCCTCTAGGGCTGCTTGGTCTTCTAATTCCTGCTGCTCTCCTGTAGGTTCCTGCTGGGTTGGTTGAAGGAAGTGTAGGACGGGTACCACTATTGCATCATTTATCCGAGTCCAAGACCGGGGGAACTCTCCAAGAACTGTGCTGATCATTTCTTTCTTGTCTTCTGCGGGTTCAAGGTCATCTTGATCTTCTCCTGCACTCTGTAGTTGCTTGGGGCACCTTTTTAGGTGGTCTCTGGAGACGGTGCTAGTGGTTTCTCCTCCATCCTTGGTAATTACACATACCTTCGGGTTGTTGTGGTTGGACTGCAGTACTGTGTACGGGTTGCTCTCCCACTGGTCATCTAGCTTGTGAAGCCTTCTCTTCCGCTTCAGGACCTGCTCACCAGGTTCCAGGGGACCAGCAGGGGCGTGTTGGTTGAAGAGCCTCTCTTGCTTTTCTCTCGCTTGAGCCAGACTCCTCTCCACACTCTCCTGTACCTTCTTGTACTGTAGCCGCCGTTCCGTATCCCAGTCCGCGTCTGGGGAGGTGTCCTCGGGGGTTAGGACTCCCATCTCCAGGTCTATCGGCAGCTTACCTGGTCTTGCCCTCATCAGGTAAGCCGGGGTGCAATTTGTAGCATTCACCGGGATATGGTTGTATAAGTCTATCAGGTCTGGCAGCTTCTCCGGCCACAGGCTGCGTTCTTCCAGGGGCAACGTTTTGAGGAGATCAATGACGATATTATTCATTTTCTCACATAGCCCGTTGGTTTGTGGGTGGTAAGACGTTGTTCGAATCTTCTTACAGCCATAGAGGTTGCAGAACTCCTGGAAGATTTCAGCCTCAAACCCTGGACCTTGATCTGTCAAGACCTGTTCCGGATACCCGTGTGGACGGCAGAAGTGTTGTTGGAAGGCTCTGGCTGCTGTTTGGGCTGTCAAGTCTTTAACAGGAACCACCACCAGGAACAGGGAATAGTGGTCCACTATTGTCAGGGCAAAGACGTAGCCCTACCGGCTTGGAGCCAGTTTCACATGGTCCAGAGCTACCAGCTCAAGAGGCTGCCTGGTGATGATGGGCATCAAGGGCGTCTTCTGGCTGGTAACGTCCTTCCTTCTTAGGTTACATGGGCCGCAGTCCATGCACCACTTCTCTATGGCCCCTCTCATTCCGACCCAGTAGAACCGCTCTCTCAGTAGGAACTCCAGTTTCTTCCACCCGAAGTGTCCCGCTCTGTCATGGTAGGCCTCCAGGACCATTGCTGCATCTCGTCTCGGGACCACTACCTGCCAGGTCAGCTCGTGCGTCCGGTGGTTGACAAGCCTTCTGCACAGCTTACCTTCGTAGAGGAATAGCCTGCTTTTCTCCTTCCATAACTGCTTGGCTTCCTCTAGAGCGTCCGAGCCAGGGCTAGCGTCTGCCTGGGTCAACAGGTCTTTCACCAGGCGAATTGCAGGGTCACTATCTTGCGTTTCAGCCCAGCCGTGGTGAGGTAATGGATTGAACATGACAGTGGTCAAGTCTCTTACATGGTGGGAGTACTGAGTGACCCCGTACCGGTGGAATGCAGGGAGCTCTATTTCCTCCAACTCGTCTGGATCTTCTCCCTCATCAGGCAAGTGGGGCATTCTCGATAGGGCATCTGCATTGGCATTGGCTCGGCCTGCCCGGTACTTGATGGTGAAGTCATAGTTTGCTAGCCGGGCCATCCACCGCTGCTCTAGGGCACCAAGTCTCGCATTGTCCAGATGTGTCTACGGATTGTTGTCCGTGTACACAGTGAACTTCACAGAGGCCAGGTAATGCTTGAAACGTTCTGTTACGGCCCACACCACTGCCAAGGACTCCAGCTTAAAGAAGCTGTAATTCTCCGGGTTTCTCTCGGTGGGCCTCAGCTTCCGGCTGGCGTACGCGATCACCCTTTCCCTGCCCTGTTGGTTCTGTGACAGTACGGCTCCCAGCCCCACATTACTGGCGTCTGTGTGGAGGATAAAAGGCTGGCCATAATCAGGGTAGGCCAGGATCTCATCCCGCGTGAGGGCCATCTTCAGCTAGCGGAAGGACTCCTCTTCCGGCTTGTCTCACTTGAAGGGTGGCTTTTGGCTTCTGGTCTTAGATTGTCCTATAAGGAGGTCCTGCATAAGGGCTGCCATCTTGGTGAACCTGGGGATGAACCTTCGGTAGTAGCCTACCAACCCGAGGAACTGCCTCACTTCTTTTATGTTAGAGGGGCTTGGCCAGTTCTTTATTGCCGTGATTTTGTCAGGGTCGGGGGCTACTCCTTCTGCACTCACCACGTGTCCCAGGTACTGTACCTTCGGCTTTAACAGATGGCACTTGGAGGGTTTCACTTTCATGCCAAAGCCTGCCAGGGCCTCGAACACCTCGGCCACGTGCTTTAGATGGTCCTCGTAAGTCTTCGAATAGACAATCACGTCGTCCAGGTAAAGTAGGACCGTCTCAAAGTTTCGGTGCCCTAGACAGCATTCCATCAGCCTCTGGAAGGTCCCGGGTGCGTTGCAGAGCCCGAACGGCATATAGTTGAATTCACTTAATCCCATCGGGGTGGTGAAGGCGGTCTTCTCCTTATCAGCCTCTGCCACAGGAACCTGCCAGTACCCACTAGTAAGGTCCAAAGTAGAGAAGAAATTAGCTGATTTTAGTGCGACCAAAGACTCCTCTATTCTAGGCAACGGGTATGCGTCTTTATGGGTGATACGATTGACTTCTCTATAGTCCACGCACATTCTCATAGTACAGTCTTTCTTTTTTACCAGAACCAAGGGGGCTGCCCAGGGGCTACAACTGTCTCTAATGACCCCGGCTTCCTTCATTTCTCTCAGCATGCCCTTTGCGTTCTGATAGTGTGCGGGGTGGTACAGGTCTGTATCTTTCTTTTATTGGTGGGTGGCTCCCCGTGGGGATGTGGTGTTCTACCCCTTTCACTCTGCCGAAGTCTAGCGGGTGCTTACTAAAGATTCTCTCGTACTCTTGAACCACCCGGTAGACTCCTTGTTTTTGGTGCAAGGGAGTGGAGTCAGCACCCACGTGGAGTTTCTGGCACCAGTCCTCCTTGGGTTTCTGGGAACCATTACCCTCTGCCTGGGGTGATGGAGGCAAGGGTTCCATGGCCCTGACAGCATTGTGTTCAACAGTATACAATTTGGCTAGTGTAGCGTACCGAGGCAAGTGTACTTCCCTTTCCCCAATGTTTAAGATCCGGACGGGCACCCTTCCATGGCGGACATCGACCACCCCCTGGGCTGTCAAAATGGTGGGCCTGCTGTCTGAGTACACGGGTTCTACCATGGCTTGGTAGTCTCTCCCTCTTAACCCGATTGCAGTCCGACACCAGATCATTTCACTTTTGGGGGGCATGGCAATGGGGAACGGGTCGCTCATCCTCACGCTACCGATCTCACCACCAGACAGTTCTACCTGTTGCCATCTCATCAGGGCTCTTATCTCCTTCTGGAGGACCCTCTGTTGGCTGGAGCTCGCATTCATCGCCACCTGCTGCAAAATTACAATTGCTTCTGAAAGACAATTTTCAATCACATTAGTACCAAGGTTATTTTAGGGTGACTTTCTCGACGGTCAATGTCCACAATGATCACTCCCTGTGCCGGCAGTTCAACTTTAGCAATCTTAATGGTCATCTCTCTGAACCCCACCTGCGGCACGGGTTGACCATTGCTGGCAATGATGCTCAAGTCATCGTCTGGATAACGAGTTATATCAGTGTCACTCCAGTACTGCTTGAAAAGTACATAGGGGATGGTAGTCACTTGGGACCCGGTGTCCAGCAGTGCACTCATGGGGATACCGTCCAGCACTACGGGTAAAACCGGGCGTCCCCCTACCTACTTATCACGCCAATTAGATGGGCCTGATGACCTTATGCCTGGGGGATGGCCCTTTGCCCCAGGTCGGACCCATTTAAAGTACAGTACCTGGCTACGTGTCCCGGCTGGCTGCAACGGCGGCAAATCGGCTGTCCTTCCTAAGTGTAATGATCGGCGGGCCTCCCTCTGAACGACGGGATCCTCCTCTGTCGACGCCACGGGACATCCTCCGGACTGGAAGCCAGCTTGATTGGTCCTGACGGGTCCATCTGTAACGACTGTACGGTCCTGGACAATGCAGCAACACTCTTTGTTAGTTCTTGGACCTGATGGTGCAGGTTTGCAGGCGGGGATGGATTTAGGGCCTGCTCATCAGCCCCCACAAGGTCTGCGGGATAGGGCGCCGCCCCCTGGTGGTAAGGGATGGCAGGGCGCCGGGAAGCTACAGCGCCACCCGGTGCAGGTTCTCAGAGCACCCGGATGGCCCTATCGTTGAACTGTGCAAAAGTCAAATCGGGGTTCTGTAGGGCCATGAGGCGCAGCTGGGTTCTGTGGGCGCTGGACAGCAGACCTTCTATGAACTGGTCAGTCAATAGTTTATCTGTATCCTGCACGCTGCCAGGGTCAGCTTGCTTAATTGCCCCCAAGGCTTCCTGTAAATTTAGGGCATAATCTCAGATGCTATCTTGAGCTCGCTGCTTACATCCATAGAACCGCATTTTGATTTCTGCTGAGGTACGGGTATCAAAGGTGTCCCATAGACGGGTCAGAACCCCCCTTACAGTCCTTTTCTCCTCAGCTGTCCAAGACTTTACCTCCCGCTGGGCCGCACCAGTTAACTGCCCTATCAGTATGCTTACTTTCTGTTCTTCTGTCAGGGGATAAACTTTGAACAGGCTATACAGCCTTTCTTTAAAGTCGCCCAAGGTATGCGACTCGCCGGCATACTGGGGCAGCCAGGCCGCTCCGGGGATATAGGCAGGGGTGGATTAAGAGTAGCAAGGGCCCCGGGCAGTTTAGAAGGCGCGGGCCCCCTCCACACACCTGATTTATCACGTGACATGTCACATGATCCCCTGTGATAGATCATGTGATAGTTCATGGGAAATTAATTTGGCATAATATTAATTGTGCTGCCTCATCTGAGAGCAGCACAATATTGGGGCAGATACCCTGATTCCAGCGATGTGTCACTTTTTCAGCTGCTTGTTGCCATTTTGAGAAAATCACCGTTTTATCTGCTGCAGATCTAGCAGCTCTCTGAATGCTGCGCTCTGTATAGCCCCACCCACACCACTGATTGGCAGCTTTCTGCCCATGCTCAGTGTACACAGAAATCTACTGATCAGTGATGGGGGTGGGGTCCTACAGAACTTACTAGTCATCTAGTGATAATTACCTTCTGACAAATCAATGATTTTATCAAAACAACACTAAGCAGCCCAGTAAGTGACACATTGCTGGAATCAGTGCCTCTAACCCTACATTATGCTGCTCTCAGATTAGGTGGCAAAAACCTGATGACAGATTCCCTTTAAAAGAGCTGTAAAGACAAAAAAGTTTGTATAAAAAAAAATACAAGCCATTTGTTAAATTAACTTTTTTTCATTGTTAATTCACATTAGACTGTATCTTCAACACTTTTGTCAGCAGGTCTTATTACAGACTCTGAATAGGGCAGCTCTCTCCCTCTCCCTCAGCAGAAAGTCACAGCATGGTTAAAAAACGGGATCTTTTATGATTTTCTCATAATAAAAAAGGACATGCAAGTCCTCCAAACTATTTTCCGTTTCTCTATAGGGGAGGTCCTAAATCTTTCTTGTTCTTTAGTTGATCACATGTCAAAAATGCAAAGCATTTACTATGAACTCGCCTAAAAAAATATACACTTGGAGAGTAATATCATCATCTGCATGTAAATATTCCTTGACTCTAAGGGCTCGCTCACACTGTCGTATAACACGGCCGAATGCTATGTGATGTTTTATCGGATAGGACTCGGCTCTATGTTATACTATGGGACAGTGCGATGAGAAAATAATCTCATTCGATATTCGGACCATGTGCACCCATACAAGTCACGTCAAGTGAAGTCAAGGTGCACGTAAAACATTGGACTGCACTCGGATGTCATCCAAGTGCAGTCCGATGAACACTCACAGAGACTATGGAGAAGATGGAGAAATTAAGTTCACCATCTTCTCCATATCTGTGCTGCGAGAGAATCGGATCACACTCAGTTGAAGCTCTGACAGAGTTTGAGCCCAGTGTCATTAGCATAATTGGCCCTATTCTCTTGCATGAGAGAATATATGGCTTAGTGAGTGGACCCTAAAACTGAATAGTAGTGACGGAAAGGCACCTCACAAGCGGGATCCATGTAGCTCTCAGATGTCATGTAGGTAGGGCTTCATTCCATGGGGTAGGGCTTAATTTCAAAGTATATAAAAAAAATGGACTTCAAATAAAAATTAAATGAACACAAAAAGCACTAATTGAATTATTTTTTTCGTATTTATGTTTGCAGCCCCTTTAAAAACCCTTTGAGGACCAAGGCACATATATGTCCCATAGTTTTAAACTGGAAAAAAATTTGATTGAATAAAATTTAACGTCCTCAAAGGTTTAAGTAGGTCATAAATTCATATGAATACTTGCTCATACAATTGCACATGCCAAAAGATGAAGAAGAACAGAATCAAAAATATGACATTAAGTGGAACACTTACAGGTATTCAAGGTGAAAGAGACCAGCAAAGGCATCGTCTCGAATGACAGTAAATGAGTTAGAATTCAGCAAGCTGAAAATGAAGACAGCAGGTTAGAAGCGAACCAGACTTTATGGTGCTCAGAATTAGTCAAGCAGAATTTATTGACTGCTCTTGCAAAGCACTGAGACTCCCGCTGTGTATAGATGGCGCCGTGCGGCCTCCCGCTGTGTATAGATGGCGCTGTGCGGCCTCCCGCTGTGTATAGATGGCGCCGTGCGGCCTCCCGCTGTGTATAGATGGCACCGTATAGATGGCTACGTGCGGCCTCCTGATGAGTATACGTGTATAGCTGGCGCCGTGCGGCCTCCCGCTGTGTATAGATGGCGCCGTGCGGCCTCCCGCTGTGTATAGATGGCGCCGTGCGGCCTCCCGCTGTGTATAGATGGCGCTGTGCGGCCTCCCGTTGTGTATAGATGGCGCCGTGCGGCCTCCCGCTGTGTATAGATGGCGCCGTGCAGCCTCCCGCTGTGTATAGATGGCACTGTATAGATGGCTACGTGCGGCCTCCTGCTGAGTATACGTGTATAGCTGGCTACGTGCGGCCTCCTGCTGAGTATAGATGCCGCACGGCGCTCCCCCCAGAGACAGCAGGAGGCCGCACAGCGCCATCTATACTCAGCGGGAGACCGCACGTAGCCATCTATACACAGCAGGAGGCCGCACGGCGACATCTATGCTCAGCGGGGGGGCGCACGTAGCAATCTATACACAGCGGGGGGCGCACGTAGCCATCTATACACAGTGGGGGGGCCGCACGGCGCCGTCTATAAACAGCGGGGGGCCGCACACAGCCATCTATGCACAGCGGGAGGCTGCACGGAGCCCCCCCAGAGACATCAGGAGGCCGCACGGCGCCAACTATACTCGGCAGGAGGCCGCATGCAGTCATACACACACACAAACATATACAGACACGCATAAACACATTTGAAACACAAAAATACATGCAAACAGACATCACACAATGACATCTGCCCACACACACACACACACACACACACACACACCTGCCCACACACACACACACACACACCTGCCCACACACACACACCTGCCCACATACACATCTGTGTGTGTGTATGTATAGTGTGTGTGTGTGTGTATAATGTGTGTGTATGTATACTGTGTGTGTATGTATAGTGTGTGTGTGTATAATTTGTGTGTGTGTATTTTTTTTTAAGTTAAAAACAAGTAAAATGCTTGTGGCATCAATATCAAGACTCCAGATATAAGGGCCTATTCACACTGAATTTTGCAATGCATTCATCTCCTCTTTCCAGGCTTCTATCTAAATCCCTAAAAAATGGCATTCAGATGTGCCTTGACATAGCCATTGATTTGAACAAAGGCAAGCCGAGGCTAAAGTCTGAATCTTTAGGCTCCATTTTCTCTGCTTTCAGATGTCTCATTTCAGACAGCACAATCCTGAATTTCAGGGATTCAGTTGTAAGCCTTGTGTAAAGACCTGAATGCAGCGCTGAATGTAGTTTGAATAGGTCCTTACATCCTACACCACCTCAGGGGATTGTTGTTATGGAGTATTGCCCCTGGGTGGCCGCAGTTATGACCACCACCAGCTCGCGGTCACCCACCCTAACTTTGGTATTCTGGGGAGCTGGTATAATGAATATCTGAGAAGAGCCCTAGAGAAGCAAGAACATTGGACAACCAAGAGGTGGTGGCCTCAAGTCAGGTGTAGTGTTCAACAGGGCAAGACTTTCTAACCTGCCCACACACACACACACACACACACACACACACATACACACACACACACCTGCCCACACACACACACACATGTACACATACACACACCTGCCCACACAGACACACACACAACTGCCCACACAGACACACACACACCTGCCCACACACATACACACTTGCCCACACACACACACACCTGCCCACATACACACACACACACACCTGCCCACACACATACACATCTGCCCACACACACACACACACCTGCCCACACACACACACACCTGCCCACACACAAACACACCTGCCAACACACAAACACACCTGCCCACACACACACACCTGCCCACACACACACACCTGCCCACACACATACACACATACACACCTGTCCACACACACACACACAAACACCTGCCCACACACACACACACCTGCCCACACACACACACCTGCCCACACACACACACACCTGCCCACACACACACACCTGCCCACACACACATCTGCCCACACAGACACCTGCCCGCAAACACACACACACACCCATATACACACACCTGCCCACACACACACCTGCCCACACACACACACACACACCTGCCCACACACATACCCACACCTGCCCACACAGACACCTGCCCACACAGACACCTGGCTACACACACACACACACACACATATACACACACACACATATACACACACACACACACACCTGCCCACACAGACACACACACATATACACACACACACACATATACACACACACACACACCTGCCCACACAGACACCTGCCCCCACAGACACCTGCCCACAAACACACACACACCTGCCCACACACACATCTGCCCACACACACACACACTCACCATCCCCCGGCTCAATTCCTCCTGCCTGCTCTCTCTCTTTTCCGGTGCAGCACTGCAGGCCGGGGCGCACTGTGTGACGTCACAGCTAGGAGACACAGCCGCGCACAGGGCCATGTCTCCTAGCAGTGACGCGGCCGGGCCAGCACAGGGAAGTTAACTGCTGCAGTGCTGGCCCGGCCGATGAAGAAGTAGCGGCGGCCGCTGCTGGGGGAGCGGTCCAGGCCCCCCCCTCCCGCTACTGCTACCGCTATGTGCCGCGGCGGCCCGCACATATAATGAGGGCAATCCGGCATTAGACACCCCGCCTGGAGCCGCGGACCCCCTGCAGGCTCAGGGCCCTGGGCGGTCGCCCGGATTGCCCTCATTATAATCCGCCTATGGATATAGGGCATGGAAAACGGCATCACAGCTGCAGCGGCTACGCTGGTGGTAGAGGGTCCCTCCGCGTCCGACATCTTCCTCCCCCCTAATTAACCGTGGCCTACCTTCTGGCGATCCTCTTCTGTAGGCCGCGGCTCCTCTCCCGATGCTCTGGGAGAGGACCTTGCGTTGCTCGGTGATGACGTCGGCATCCGCTGGATCTCCATCCAGGACCTTGAGCAGCGTCTCAGCGTAGGGCGGGGCTTCAGGTCTCACGCGTTTTTGGACGTCCACGCCCCTTTTCTTCCCGCGCGGCGTCCCGAAGATGGCGCCCGATGGCGGGAAACGGCTCCGATTGGCGGGAAATGGCCCCAAATGGCGGGAAACTTCACTCAGATATGTATAGAGTCTTTTCCAGGCACGCAATACCCTTTTGTGGCGGGTTGGTCACAATTCTGCCGACTACATGAAGTGCTGTAAAATGTCCTGGTAGACGGCTGTGCTGACTTTGGTCTTGATAAAACACAGTGGACCTACACCAGCAGATGACATGGCCCTCCAAACCATCACTGATTGTGGAGCCTTCACACTAGACCTCAAGCAGCTTGGATTGTGGCCTCTCCACTCTTCCTCCAGACTCTGGGACCTTGATTTCCAAATGAAAATTGGAACTCTAGGACCTTGTGGAGTGTGTCAATGACTGCATTCTGGACATCTGTCAAGTCAGCAGTCTTCCTCATGATTGTGGAGCATACTGAAACAGTATTGAAGAACTGGAATAAATTAACTTTTTGAAGATATTCTAATTTAGTGAGATGCATCTGTATATACTATGATGGTCCCACTGCCCCACATACATATAGTATAATGGCCCCACTACTCCATATGTAGTATGATGGACCCACTACTCCAGATATATAGTAGGATGGCTCCACTGCCCGATCATTTAAAAAAATAAAGTTTATTCTCACTTAATCCTGATTCCCTACATCACGGCCTCTGTCTCCTCTTCCATGGCGGGACTGCAGAGCAGAGCGATGCAATGATGTCATCGAGCCACCTGCGTGAGTATGCTGACATCTCGTTAACCGCAGGCCTATGGCGATCTGTGGCATATGAAAGAGATAGTGATAGGGCAGGGAGCTTGTGTCCCACTGCTTTATCATGCGACACCTCTGCATAAGAGACATTAGGGCTACATTAGCTACGTCACAGAAGACACTGGAGCTGGAGTATATAGAATAGGAGACACTGGGGCTGGCGTATATTCATCACAGGATACATTGGGGCTAGAGCATATACATCACAGAAGAAGCTGGAGTATATAGAATAGGAGACACTGGGGCTGGAGTATATAGAATAGGAGACACTGGGGCTGGCGTATATTCATCACAGGATACATTGGGGCTAGAGCATGTACATCACAGAAGAAGCTGGAGTATATAGAATAGGAGTCACTGGGACTGGAGTATATAGAATAGGAGACACTGGGGCTGGAGTATATAGAATAGGAGACACTGGGGCTGGCGTATATTCATCACAGGATACATTGGGGCTAGAGCATATACATCACAGAAGAAGCTGGAGTATATAGAATAGGAGACACTGGGGCTGGAGTATATAGAATAGGAGACACTGGGGCTGGCGTATATTCATCACAGGATACATTGGGGCTAGAGCATATACATCACAGAAGAAGCTGGAGTATATAGAATAGGAGTCACTGGGACTGGAGTATATAGAATAGGAGACACTGGGGCTGGCGCATATACAGTTCTGCTCAAAAGTTTACATACCCCAGCAGAATTTTTGCTTTCTTGCCCTTGTTTCAGAAAAAATGAATGATAACAAAAACACTTTTTCTCCACTCATGGTTATTGGTTGGGTGAAGCCATTTACTGTCACATTTCTGTGTTTTCTCTTTTTAAATCTTAATGACAACTAGTGATGAGCGAGCATGCTCGCTACTGCTCGGTGCTTGCCCGAGTATCTCACTGCTCGAGATGCTCTGCGCTCACCGAGTATTTCCAGGTTGGTCGGGCGGGAAGTCGGGTCCCCTCCCTGCATGTTTGGCGCTCTTTACAGAGCCAATGAACATGCAGGGATTGCCTGCCATGCACTGTAATGCCATAGCCATGTTGGTTGTGGGCATTACAGTGATTGGCTGGCCGCACAGCGTCATCAGGTCTATATCTGACCTGGCGCCGCCATGCTCATCACAGTCACTCCGGATCAGACAGTGTAGGGAGAGCTGCTGCTGCGTTAGGGAGAAATTTGATTGTGTATTAGGTAGTGTAGTGAGAAAAACCGCACATTACACATATCCATCTCAACAAACAGTCCTTCTGAGGACTAATCCATCTGCAGAGATATCAGGCAGGCAGTGTATATAGGCAGGCAGGCAGTGTATATAGCAGACTGCAGTGCATATAGCACAAGAGGCTCCATTCCAATTCTGCCTTCTGCTGCTGTTAGATATTTCTATACAAAGGCCCAGGTCTCAGGGGCCAGGAATACTTTTCTTTGGATCTTAATCCTCATTATTTGCTTATAAAGCAATCCAGAGAACACCGTTTTTCTGCGCCATTTGCTTGTTGACACTGCAGAATACAGCCAGGTCCTTTCCATATTAGAGCGCTAGAAATCCAGCTATTTAAAACTGTGTTTTCTCCGTCACACGGATCACATATACGTTGTCAGAAAATACTGCCATTTCTGGCCTCCATTTTTTCAGTGTGTCAGTGAAGCAATTCACAGCAGTTTGCTGTTCACACTACTTACCTACAGGCCAGGTATTTAAAACTCTGTTTTCTCCATCACACCGATCACATATAACTTCGCTTCAAACTCAATCATTTGTAGTGAGCGTGGAAGATACTATCCTCCATTTAAAATGGGCAAGGCACGTGGCAAGGGACGGGGAACTGGACGTGATGGTAATGGTGCATGCAGAGGCCGAGGACAAGGCCGTGGGCAAGCCGAAATTGTGCCACAACAAACACCCACATCTTCTCGCCTGACCTTCCTGTCCCAATTTCTAGGGGACCGCAGCACACCACTATTGAACCCAGATCAGTGTTAAAAGGTTGTTGGTTGGATAGCGGATAATGCTTCCAGTCACTTAGCCACCACCACCACCACCCTGTCTTCCACACGGTCAAGTCTCAGTAGCCATGAGTCTGGACCTCATATTCCTCACCCTGATCCTCCTTCCTCCCACCATGCCGAGTACCCAGAGACAACTGATCCCACACTTGGACAATCTGAAGAGCTGTTCACTTTTCCATTTATAGATTCGGGCCTCTCGCCCGGTCCACTTGAAGCAGGGCAAGAGGAGATCACGTGTAGCGATGCCCAAATATTTGAGCAGCCACGGTCACACGAAGGTGACGGTGGGAAACTGTCACAAGAGGTGGACGATGATGAGACACAATTGGCAGAAAGTCAGGAATAGTACCAGGGTGCAGAAGTGGGAGACGAGGTGGTGGATGATATAGTAACTGACCCAACCTGGCAGGAGGACATGCAGAGCAAGGACAGCAGCACACAGGGGGAGGGAGGCAGAGCACCCCAACAGGCAGGAAGAAGCAGTGTGGTGGCCGCAGACAGAAGGCAGGCTACCGTTTCCCGTAACACCAGCATGAAGGAAGTTGCCACTACAACTGTTAGGTTTTCCCGAGTCTGGTTGTTTTTTAAAGACTCTGCCGATAACTCCAAAAAGGCCATTTGCATCACGAGCCAGACCAGCATCAGCAGGGGTGGCAAAACGACCAGCCTGACCACCACCAGCATGATCAGGCACATGGCAGCAAAGCACTCGACTTTGTGGGCCGAACACCAGGGTCCAGGAACAGTGTCTACAGGTGGCACCATTGCTTCTTCTGCTGTTGTGCATGCAAGTCAATCCCCTGTCCATAGTGCATGCAAAGATGCCTCCTGCCCTGCTCCTGTCATTGCACACTCTCAAGTAGCAGCATCAGGAAGCACGTCCATGTCCTTGTCCCAGCGCAGCGTTCAGTTGTTCATACTCCAGTCCTTGGAATGCAAGCGCAAATATGCAGCCAACGTCCCACAGGCCACACTACTAAATTCTCACAATTCACGACTGCTTGGCTCGAAATGTTGCCTTTTAGGCTTGTGGAAACAGAAGCATTCCGCAACCTGATGGCGGCGGCCGTCCCTCGGTACTCTGTCCCCAGCTGCCACTATTTCTCCCAGTGTGCCGACCCACATTACACAAGCAAGTGTCCCAAAACATTAGCCGTGCCCTCAACAACGCAGTTACCGGTAAAGTCCACCTAACCACGGACACGTGGACAAGTGCTTGTGGGCAGGGACGGTACATCTCGCTGATGGCACACTGGGTTAACATAGTGGAAGCCGGGACCCAGTCGGACCTTGGGACGGAACATGTCCTCCCGACGCCAAGGATTGCAGGCCCTAGGTCAATCAGGGTTGCCCCCACGGTCTACAGCTCCTGAACTCATGCTCCTCAGCCTCCTCCTCCTCCTCAGCCTCCATCTCCGAAATGACCACATCAGTCACAAGCTGGAAGCACTGCAGCACTGCCTCGGCCAAGCGGCAACAGGCTGTGCTGAAACTAATATGCTTAGGTGAAAAAACACACAATGCTGAAGAGTTATGGACAGCTCTGAAAGAGCAGGCAGATCTGTGGCTCAAACCGCTGAACCTACAGCCAGGCATGGTCGTGTGTGACAATGGCCGGAACCTGGTGGCGGCTCTGAGGCGAGGCGAGCTCACACACGTGCCATGCCTGGCCCATGTGCTTAACCTCGTGGTTCAGCGGTTACTCAAATCCTACCCGGAGCTGCCGGATCTGCTTGTTAAAGTATGCCGCCTGTGTGCCCATTTTAAAAAGTCAGCTACAGCTTCCGCTGCCCTTGCAGTGTTTCAGCAGCGTTTGCAGCTTCTGCTCACAGACTGGTGTATGATGTCCCCACACGTTGGAACTCTACATTGCAGATGTTGGGAAGGATTTGTGATTAGAAGAGGGCAGTTGTTGAGTAGTGTTGAGCCACCCCCGTAGTGTTCGAGTTCGGTTCGGTTCGTCGAACACCCATGTGTTCGCCGAACTGTTCGTCGAACTGTTCGTCGAACACCTTCGAACACCGTTAAAACCAATGGCAGGCAAACAAAAACACATAGAAACACATAGAAAACACCTTCAAAGGTGTCCAAGAGCTGACAAACTGCTCAGAAGACACAACTAACACATGGAAAAGTGACAAGTACATATAGTCATGAGAAAAGAAAAGAGGTGGAGGAGTAAAAGGAGGGGGAGACACAGATATAGGCATGTCATGCCCTTCTAAAATCCAAAAAGTGAGAAGCCGACACGTTCAGTCCGCTCCTGCCCGTGCCACCTCCGTGTCGCCGGGTTTGTGCCAGAGCCGCGGTGAACCCTGACGGCCAGCCCCCCTCTCCCAATACTGGTGCCTGTCCGCTGGTGGGTCGAGCGAGCCCCCCTGTGGTGGAGGCAGCTCTAAGTTTTTTAATTTAAATTGTCTCTCTAATTTGAATGAATACACTTTAAATCCATTTACAAGGATCTATTGGAGGGCAAGTCTCATGCCAGCAGCCGCGTAATTCCAGCTCCAGTAGCGTCCACTAAAGCTGCTGCAGTTAAAAAGCTTTTATAAGGATCGAGCTCGGCTGTCCACCGCAAGGCATCCTACTGCCAGTCCCAGCCCCTATGCCTTGGGGTGCCTCCTGATGCTCTTCACTGAGTATCCCGTGGTCCCGAAGCATTTCCTTTGAAAAAATTAAGTGTCCAAACTACAGGTGGTGTAGCTTGCTTAACAGCCGGGATAATCCGCTGACTAGCAGACACTGCTACTAGGCACAAAGTATTTCCTGGGCTAGATGCAGTTAAAAATTTGTAAGTAGATACTCTCGTTGGATGCTGAGAAAGCATTCCATAGAGTCTCCTGGCACGCCATATATGATTCTCTTAAAAAGCTTGGGGTAGGGGTCTAGGGGACCCTTTTATAGCCAAAATCACGGCCCTGTATCACAATACGTCACCTAGGCTGAAGATAAATGGAACTGTAGCACCCTGAGGGCTCGGTTGCTACAGACGTATTGCACCTCACCCAGAGGTGTGATATCTCACTCTCAGGTAAGGATGGAGTGTGGATCAGGACCCGACACCTGCATGCATTACACCACATTGCCGTGGGGCAGGGCGACCAATATGCCCCTGAGATGGGCACGACAGTCCCTGTCCCTAGCTGGAGTGGGGGGAGAGAACACTGAGGAAGGGGAACCCTGTAGTGCAGGAGCAGGGAGGAAGCAGTTCCTGGGTGCATTGAGAAGGGAGTATAAAAGGTGGGCACCATCTTAGTTCAGTGCAGAGAAGTCTGAGCAGAAGTGGCAGGGAGCAGGGGCTCTGCATGAGCTCTGCTCCGGAGGCGGGCCTAGTAACAGAGGCCCAGGCCTGCAAGAGGGAGAAGGAAGGAAGAGTGACGCACCCCCTGGGCCATATTCTTTAGGGGAATACCCGGAGCCGGATCAGATGGGGGTTGTAGTCTCCGAGTGGCTGTGACCCGGTCCGTGCCCAGGGTGTCAAGCTCAGAGTATGTGGCAGTCCTACAGATGTTATAAAGTTCGTTATGTCGACTACGCCACCCGTTGGATTGCGGTCACTACGGCCGCCGCTGCAGCAGGGTCCGCTGAGGCTGATGGTGTTGGTGCAGCTTTAGATGGTATAACCCCCAACGGGAGGGGTATGGCCTCAGGGGGTCAGGTGCAGAGGATGGGGGTTGTGGTGGTGCAGCATAGATGGTAATTAAAGACAGAGTCGGGTTGTGCAGTTTAGGGTATTTACTTACTGCTGATGTTCCGGTCACTCCAGCTTCAAGTGACCACCCGAGCCGTGCTGCGTCCACCAGGTCCTGGATTCAGCCAACCCCCAAGCAAGTCCGGAGCGTGACCCTGAGCCCTCCTTCCTGTCCTGTCTTCTGGCCGTCCCCACCAGGGATCCACCTAGGTCCAGCTCCCTCGGGCCTTCTGTTGGGAAACCCTTGGCCTTGGGTTCCCTGACCCTACACGTGGTTTGCCTTCAGGGTGGATGTGGTGGGTGGCCGTGGCAGATCCTGCCCACGGCCTCCGGTCTCTGGCTGAGGTGTGCTTGAGCCCCCACCAGTTTGGGATCCGGTACCCTTTTGCCAACTCTTCACCCTAGGTTTGTATATGGGTTCTCAGAGTTCCTGCTTGTTTTCTCTGGGTCCTTCTGACTCTCCTCTCTCACTCTCTCTGGGCCTGGGGCTGCTCTGCTCCTCTTCCTCTGGCTTCTCTGCAAAAGGCTGACTGACTCCTCACAGACTGACCGACTGTGGCAAACTGACTCCTCTGCAAAGACTGACTGACTCTGATCTTAGATGGTGCCCACCTTAAATACTCCCTCTATGTGTGAGCTCAGGTGACCAGCACCCAATGAGCTCCTATCTTTACCCAGGCTGCTCCCCCTATCTGCCCCTACACTACTTGGGATGTACCACCCCCCTCCCACTCCAGCCAGGAACAGACTCGGTCGTACCTGCACATTTCTAAGTGGGAGTACCGTTGGTCTGTTCCTCGGAAATGGGATGTGTGTAGTGCATGCAGCTTTCTGGGCTCAGTCCCACACTCCATCCTTACCCGGGAGTGGAATATCACACCTCTGGGTTGAGGTGCAATACCCCTGTAGCAGCCGAATCCTCAGGGTGCTACAAGAGGAGCGGAGAAGGCTCCAGGAACGAGGAATGAAGGGATCCCAGGGGTGCGGACGGGCGAGTCGCCACCGCACGCCCGAATCCACCTGCGTGGAGGGGTCAGGCCAAAGGGGGAGACCGGTCCCCGAACTAGTGGAGGCAGGAAACGACCCTCAGCTAGAAACCGGAGGCTCTGACATTTTATGTGGCGCAGCCCCTCGCTACACCCGCTAGGAAGGCACCACATAGGGTCAGGGAAACTGGCGCCAAGTTTACCAAGAGGAGGCCCGAGGCAGCCGGACAGAAGTGTTGGTAAGAAAGGCCAGACAAAGGACACACAAAGGGGGTCCTGTGAAGCGCTCCAAAGTTATCTGGGAGTTGTCTGAGCCCCTCACCTGGTGAGCACAGTACGACGTGGGCAGCCGTTACCTGCAGACGTGGTCTGGATAATAAGAACTGTGAGTAAAGGCCCTGAACTGCATCACTGACTCCATGTCGTTACTGCTGCTGCCCTGCACCATCACCCCCATCCTCCGCATACACCGCCCTGAGGCTATACTCCTCCCGTGGGGAGTTATGCTACGCTCTGCTGCACCCACAACACCAGCCTCAGCGGTCTGCCCTGTAGCGGCGGTTCACTCTGACCGCAATCCACGGGTGGCGTAGTCGGACATTTAAACATCAAAACCACATAAATAGTTCCGCCACTGGTTTGACCACCCTGAGCCACGGAACCGGGTCGCCGCCACGAAGACTACAACCACCAGCATCCACCAAAAAGGGTCCGGCTCCGGGTGTCCCAAGGCCCAGGGGGTGCGTCAGAACATTTTCATCACCTTTCACAATCACCAATGGGACAAGGCAGGGATGTCCTCTGTCCCCTCTCTTATACATCCTAGTGACGGAGCACCTGCTCTCATCAATTCGCCATAACCCCAATATTAGGTGGATTGAGGTGGGAGGCACCGAGTACAAGTGCTCTCTATTTGCTGATGATGTCCTAGTATATATCACTCAATCACATATATCCATCCATGCTGTTATGGCTGAAATAGATCACTTTGTTACATGGTCAAATTTTAAAATCAATGCAGCGAAGTCTGAGGCCCTCGATGTCTCCCTCCCCAAATCCATATAGGATTCCATCCAGTCCAACTTTCCCTTTGCCTGGCCCTCACAGGGTATCAAATACTTAGGAATTCCTATTCATAGAGACCTCTCCCATCTATGTTATCTTAATTTTGGGCCCTTTATTGAACAGCTCCATACAGACCACGGTTGGCAAGTTAGAACTGTAAGATTCACTACGTGAACCACTGGTGTTTTGTGGAAAAGCACATGTACACTGCGTTCCAAATTATTATGCAAAAAGTGTTTAGGAGTGATAAGGGAAGAATTTGTTTGTTTGTCAGTTAAACTCATTGATGGTGATGTGTGTCAGGGCTCTTTATATCACTGTAAGCAATTGCAGACACCTGTGCTAATTAGTTTGGCAGGTGTGTCCAATGAAAGGCAAGACTACTTAAGAAGGCTCTCTCACATTATTAAGCAGCCTACATTTTCTGCCAAAATGGGAAAGAAAAAGGATGTGTCGGCTGCTGAGAAGCAACAAATTGTGCAGTGTTTAGGTCAAGGCATGACTACAATCAACATTGTGCGATGATCAGGATGAAGTGTCTTGGCAATCAAGAAGTATGTAGCTGATTCACAGTACACACGTGTGCGTGCTGATAAGGGCAAATTGAGGACTCTTTCCTACAGGCAATTACGTCAGGTTGAAAGAGCAGCGGCAAAAAAGCCTTGTCATAGCAGCAGACAAGTTTTTGAAGCTGCTTGTGCCTCCAACGTCCCCCGAACAACAAGATGCAGGGTCCTTCAGAGGTTTGCAGCTGTGCATACGCCATCCTGTCGACCTCCTCTATCCACTTCACACAAGCAGAAACGGCTCCAGTGGGCCAAACATTACATGAAGACTGATTTCAAAACTGTTTTGTTCACGGATGAGTGCTGTGCAGCGCTCGATGGTCCAGATGGATGGAGTGGAGGATGGCTGGTTGATGGACACCCCACGCAAACACGGCTACAGCGCCAACAAGGAGGAGGTGGAGTAATGTTTTGGGCTGGAATCATGGGGAGAGAGATTGTCGGCCCCTTTAGGATCCCTGAAGGCGCTAAAGATGAACTCCATAATGTATGTGGATTTTCTCAAACAGCACTTCCTGCCATGGTTCAAGAAGAAGAACCGTGTATTTCACAGCAAGATCATTTTTCTGCATGATAATGCACCATCTCATGCTGCACATAAAACATCTGCATCTCTGGCTGATATAGGCATAAAAGGGGATAAACTTATGGTGTGACCCCCATGCTCCCCTGACCTCTACCCCATTCAGAACCTTTGGAGCATCATTAAAAGAAGTGTCTATGATGGCGGGAGGCAGTTCACATCTAAGCAACAGCTCTGGGAGGGTATTCTGTCCTCATGCAAAACAATTGAAGCAGAAACCATCCAAAACCTGACAAATTCAATGGACGAGAGAGTTCAGAAGCTCCTTTCGAACAAGGGGTCCTATGTGAAAATGTAACATCACCTAGAATAAAGTTTTGAGTTGAAAACTGTTTGATTTCAGTTTCTAACAACCTGCTAATGCTTATAATTTCAAAAATGACCATTTTTTTGGTCTTTATTAAAATGAAAAGGTTGATCGAAAAGTTTGGGGGATCTAAGAGTGTGGCAACCCAGTAGTCATGATTACTTCGAATTCTGACAATATGAGGGTCATGCTGCAGGTAGTGCAGCAAGAAGGCACTTATGTGTCTTGCGCATCTCGGAGCCCCAAAATTATTTTCCGGGCTAGATGCAGCTAAAAATTATTATTAATTTTAAATCTGGTGAAGCTTTAGTATAGATGGCCTAATAGGATCAGTGCTGCACACTGCTACAAAGCCCAAATTATTTTCCAGTCAAGATACAGATAAACATGATTAGTAATTTTAAATCTGGTGTAGCTTATTATAGATGGCCTAATAGAATCAGTGCTGCACACTGCTACAAAGCCCAAATTATTTTCCAGCCAAGATACAGATAAACATGATTAGTAATTTGAAAGCTTAAAACGGTTGGTAGGGTGATTTTAACCAATCATCAAGCTTTTACTCTCCCCAGGATGACACAGGGGTAGAAAAGTCGTTTCGGATCCATGATTTGTTCATCTTTATGAACGTGAGTCTGTCTACATTATCAGTGGAGAGCCGCGTGCGCTTATCTGTCAGCACACCACCAGCAGCGCTGAACACACGTTCAGACAGAACGCTGGCTGCGGGGCATGACAAGATCTCCAAGGCGTAAGTGGCTAGCTCCGGCCATTTATCCAGATTGGAAGCCCAAAAAGAGCAAGGTTCCAGTGACACAGTCATGGCTTCAATGTTTACTTGGAGATACTCCTGTACCATCGTCTCTAGGCGTTGACTATGTGTCAGACTTCTTGTCTCCTGTGGCCTTGCAAAGGATGGGCTAAAAAAGTGGTGAAATGATTCCGCAAAATTGATGTTACCAGCAGATACTGTGGTTCTGTTACGGTTTGAGTGCTGAACACTTAACGGTCCCACGGTTGGCAAGTTGGAACTGTGAGATTCACTACGTGCACCACTGGTATTTTGTGGAAAAGCACATGTAAGATTCTGCAACAGTCTCTGCTGATACTCCTGCATGCGTGCATCCCTTTCTATGGCAGGAATAATTTCTGCAAATTTACTTTTGTACCGGGGATCTAACAGTGTGGCAACCCAGTAGTCAGGATTATTTCTAATTCTCACAATTCGAGGGTCATGTTGCAGGTAGTGCAGCAAGAAGGCACTCATGTGTGTTGCGCATCCAGGAGCACCAAGTCCCTGTTGTGTTGGTGGCGAGGTAACAATCATGATTCCTTCCTCTGTCCTCTCCCCCCAACCTCGCACAACAGAAATGTGATCAAGGTCTCCCTCATCTGATGAGTCTTCCATCAGTTCGTCCTCCACTTCTTCCTGGGCTCCTGCACCTTCCTCACTAGTTTGGCTGCTACCATGCGCCCTGGTAAAACCATCTCCCCCACCCTCACATGCCTGCCGCCTTGGTGCTGCCGACCGTCTGGACCTTGCAGATGTTAGCCCTTCCGCATACAACTCCTCCTCCTCTACTTCCTCCACCTCCTCTTGTGCCACCACCTGACTCCGAATTCTGTTTAACATGTGCTCCAGCATGTAAATCACCGGAATAGTCATGCTGATAATGGCATCGTCAGCACTAAACATCTTCGTCGCCATTTCAAAACTGTGCAGAAGGGTGCATAGGTCCCTGATCTGAGACCACTCCTCCAGCGTGATTTGCCCCACCTCTGAATCTCGTTGGCCCAGGCTATACGTCAGAACGTATTGCACCAGGGCTTGTCGGTGCTGCCACAGTCGCTGCAACATGTGCAGAGTTGAATTCCACCGGGTAGGCACATCGCATTTTAGCCGGTGAAGTGGCAGGCCCAACGACTTCTGTAGAGATGTAAGTCGCTGAGCTGCGGGATGCGAACGGCGGAAGTGAGCACACAGCGACCGTGCCCTCTGCAGAAGGCCATCTAGTCTGGGATAGTGGGCTAAAAATTGCTGGACAACCAGGTTCAACACGTGAGCCATACAAGGCACGTGTGTGACATTGCCCCGGCGAAGGGCCGCACCCACGTTTGCAGCATTGTCGCACACGGCCTTCCCTGGTTTCAGGTCCAGTGGAGACAACCATTCATGAAATTGGTTCTCCAGAGCTGACCACAACTCCTCAGCTGTGTGACTCACATTTCCCAGACATTTCAATGTAAAAACCGCCTGATGACGTTGAGCCCTACTGCCAGCATAGTAAGGAGGTGTGCAGGATCCCTTCTGCGCAGTTAGAAAGCTTGTGGCATGACCAGACAGGCTTTGGGTGCAGGTGGAGGACCGAGAGGAGGTTGAGGAGGCAGAAGCAGTGGAGGAACTTTGACATAAAGAGGATTGACGCACAACTCGTGGGGACGGCAAGACTTGGACAGCAGCCCCTTGTCCTGCTGTCACCATAGTTACCCAGTGCCCAGTCAGCGACATGTAACGCCCCTGTCCATGCCTACTCGTCCAAGTGTCTGTGGTGAAATGCACCCTGTCACACACAGAGTTTCTCAAAGAAGCGGTGATGTTGTGTGCGACATGCTGGTGGAGCGCAGGCACACCTTTCTTTGAGAAGTAGTGCCGACTGGGCATCTGGTACTGGGGCACTGCGACGGACATAAGGTCTCGAAAATCCTCTGTGTCCACCAGGCGGAAAGGCAGCATTTCTGTAGCCAAGAGCTTGCAGATGGTGAAATTCAACCTCTTAGCTTTCTCATGGCTAGGAGGAAATGGTCTTTTACTTGTCCACATCTGAGGGACCGAGGGCTGGCTATTGTGCTTAGACGGGGTTGATAAGGGTGTCCCCGGCAAACTGCCGGTCTGTGAGGAAGATGCAGGCGGACATGTTAGGTTGCCTTGATCTAAAGGTGGTGCTATCGATGTCGGACAGCGCTCAACACCAGCTGGTGTTACCACCTCCAAAGAAAATGATGACCTGCCAATCACGCTGGCTGTTGCGGGTAAAGAGGTGGCAGGTCTGCGCCCCAAAACAGGTGTGACTGCTGTCCCCCCAGTCACAGAGGATGAAGAGGCCGCGGATGCACAAGATATGGCAGACGGTGGTTGGCCCGGCCGGCTAGGCCGCATTGTAGCACACTGAGCTTCCCACTGCAACTTATGCTTCATGTCCATGTGCCGGTTCATGCATGAAGTACTCAAACTATGTATTTTTTGGCCTCTACTTAGCTTTTGCTGACAAATGTTACAGATAACACGAGTTGGGTCATCTTTATCGATCTGAAAAAATGCCCAGGCTATGCAAGGCTTAGCACCCATGCGACCTGAAGAGCCACCACGACTTGTGGTGAGAGGCAGAGTTGTGTTTGAGGATGCAGTTGTTGACGTGCTTCCAGTACTACGTCTCTGTCCAGGAAGGCGCAACCTGACCTCGTCGTCACAAGCATCTTCCTCCACCTCCTCTGCTGACCTCATCTCTTGGCTGACTGTGGGTTGACAGTAAGTGGGATCTCCAACCTCATCATCATCACCCTGTGCGTTATCACACCCGTCGTCCTCAGAGCCAACCTGTTCCTGCCCTGACAAAAAACTAAAGTTGTCGCTCCAATCTGGTATTTGAGTCTTATCATCGTCTTCCTCATTGTCTCCACCAACAGGAGTTACAGTTTGGGAATGAGGGTCTACATTATGGTCAGAACCTTCTGCGTCTGGTCCTGGATCCGACTCATAAAGATTCTGGGCATCAGTGCAGATCATTTCCTCGTCTGGAGTCACAGAAGCGCTGTAGTCGACCTCTGATTCCCAGGCTATAGTATGAGTAAACAGCTCTGCAGACTCAACCATCTGTTCTACCTCATACTCAGACGGGCAGCTGGAGATTTGGGAGCTGTGAGGAAGCAAGTGCGATTGGGGTGACACCTTTGAGGACTGGAGTATTTGTGATGTTGAAGTTGATGTGGAGGAGAGCCCACTTAAAGGAGCACTTGATATCCGTTGAAGCACCTGCTGTTTTTGTGCCTCATCTGGAATTTGTAGCGATTGGCGTGGCCGTAAGAAAGGGATCTTATCACATTGTCCGCTAAAAGAAGTAGACATTTTAGTTTGGCTGGAAGATGGTCTTTCTTCTGCAGATGTTACTGTTGCTTTAACACCTACCCCACGGACACAACCTTTTTTCCCCTTCCCAACACGCCTATTCCCCTTTCCACCAGCAGCAGGCCTTTTTCCACTCATTTTGGTGGTTAACTAATTCACAACTCTGGAGTTGTTTGCACAAAAAAACAATGGATGGGAACCGAGCAGAGCTGAGTGGCCAAACTGTGGTATTAGGCCAAAACTATTGGCTGGGTTAGATGCAGAAAAAAATTATATTCAATTTCCAACCTGATGGAGGTCTGTATAGATGGACTAATAGAACAAGTCCCACACACAGCTAGAAGGCCAAATATTTTTTCAGAGGTAGATGCAGAAAAAAATTATATTCAGTTTGCAACCTTATGGAGGTCAGTATAGATGGACTAATACAACAAGTCCCACACACAGCTAGAAGCCCAATATTTTTTCAGAGGTAGATGCAGAAAAAAATATATTCAGTTTGCAACCTGATGGAGGTCTGTATAGATGGATTAATAGAACAAGTCCCACACACAGCTAGAAGCCCAATATTTTTTTCAGAGGTAGATGCAGAAAAAAATATATTCAGTTTGCAACCTGATGGAGGTCTGTATAGATGGATTAATAGAACAAGTCCCACACACAGCTAGAAGCGCAATATTTTTTCAGAGGTAGATGCAGAAAAAATTTATATTCAGTTTGCAACCTTATGGAGGTCAGTATAGATGGACTACTAGAACAAGTCCCACACACAGCTAGAAGGCCAAATATTTTTTCAGAGGTAGATGCAGAAAAAAATTATATTCAGTTTGCAACCTTATGGAGGTCAGTATAGATGGACTAATAGAACAAGTCCCACACACAGCTAGAAGGCCAAATATTTTGTCAGAGGTAGATGCAGAAAAAAATTATATTCAGTTTGCAACCTTATGGAGGTCAGTATAGATGGACTAATACAACAAGTCCCACACACAGCTAGAAGCCCAATATTTTTTCAGAGGTAGATGCAGAAAAAAATATATTCAGTTTGCAACCTCATGGAGGTCTGTATAGATGGATTAATAGAACAAGTCCCACACACAGCTAGAAGCCCAATATTTTTTCAGAGGTAGATGAAGAAAAAAATATATGCAGTTTGCAACCTGATGGAGGTCAGTATAGATGGACTAGTACAACAAGTCCCACACACAGCTAGAAGCCCAATATTTTTTCAGAGCTAGATGCAGAAAAAAATTATATTCAATTTGCAACCTGATGGAGGTCAGTATAGATGGACTAATAGAACAAGTCCCACACACAGCTAGAAGGCCAAATATTTTTTCAGAGGTAGATGCAGAAAAAAATTATATTCAGTTTGCAACCTTATGGAGGTCAGTATAGATGGACTAATAGAACAAGTCCCACACACAGCTAGAAGGCCAAATATTTTTTCAGAGGTAGATGCAGAAAAAAATTATATTCAGTTTGCAACCTTATGGAGGTCAGTATAGATGGACTAATAGAACAAGTCCCACACACAGCTAGAAGGCCAAATATTTTTTCAGAGGTAGATGCAGAAAAAAATTATATTCAGTTTGCAACCTTATGGAGGTCAGTATAGATGGACTAATAGAACAAGTCCCACACACAGCTAGAAGGCCAAATATTTTTTCAGAGGTAGATACAGAAAAAATATATTCAGTTTGCAACCTGATGGAGGTCTGTATAGATGGATTAATAGAACAAGTCCCACACACAGCTAGAAGCCCAATATTTTTTCAGAGGTAGATGAAGAAAAAAATATATGCAGTTTGCAACCTGATGGAGGTCAGTATAGATGGACTAGTACAACAAGTCCCACACACAGCTAGAAGCCCAATATTTTTTCAGAGCTAGATGCAGAAAAAAATTATATTCAATTTGCAACCTGATGGAGGTCAGTATAGATTGACTAATAGAATGATGCTATGCCCAAAAGATTTTACTTCACTAGGTGCAGTAAAAAAATTGGTATTCTATACACAGGTGGTATCTCTTGCAACACAGATAGGCTACTCCACTGACTAACACACTCTGCAATAGGCCAAAAAGGATTAGCTTTGCTAGATTCAGCCAAATGCTGTGAAAAAAACTTGCACAGCACTGGCACAGACCTGCCTGGCAAAAACTGATAGGAACTGATGTAACCTAGTCCTGAAAAGGACTGCAATTACAATTAGTTTTTACTCCCACAATCTATCTATTTAAGAGCACAGACCTGCCTGATAAAAGTCGTAGGAAATGCTGTAACCTAGTCCTTAAAAGGACTGCAATTACAATTAGTCTTTACTCCCACAATCTATCTATTTAAGAGCACAGACCTGCCTGATAAAAGTCGTAGGAAATGCTGTAACCTAGTCCTGAAAAGGACTGCAATTACAATTAGTCTTTACTCCCACAATCTATCTATTTAAGAGCACAGACCTGCCTGATAAAAGTCGTAGGAAATGCTGTAACCTAGTCCTTAAAAGGACTGCAATCACAACTATTCCCTACTCCCAAGCTATCTGTAGATTTGTGCGAAAATTGGCTTGAAATTAACAAGGTATAGCGCACACAGCAACAGCGGTGCCGTCTAACACGCAGCTGCAGCAGTGAGAAAATGGTGGCGACGGGGAAAATGGCTTGGTCTTATAGGGCAAGGACATGTGACATACACTGCCAATGACACATGCCCTTGCTTGTGTGAAAAAAAGCACTTCGCTCCGTGTGTGCGCTGCTGATAGGCTGACAGATTGCACCTCCCCACTGTAAATGCGGGAAAGAGAAAAAAAAAATGGAGATCTTCATTGTTCCTGCAGAGATCCATCCCCTGCCCCTCCCCCCACCCCGCTGTACACTCAAACTGCGTATTAACATTAATTTTCATCATTACTGAGAAAAAATCCAGTTATGATTTTGGTGCACGAACAGTTATCGAACATAACCTCGAACAGCCGAATTTTTCTCAAATTGTTCGTGTTCGCCGAACAGCTCGAACACCGCCCAAAACAGCTCGAATTTGAGATTGGCGAACAGTTCGAGTAGAACAACGCTCATCTCTAATTATAATCTTTTTAGTTATATAGCGCCACCATATTCTGCACAGTATTCTATACAATTCAGACAATTTACAGACCTTATCAGCACTGTCCCCATCGGGGCTCACAATCTAGATTCCCTATCAGTATGTCTTTGGAGTGTGGGAGGAAACCAGAGAACCCGGAGGAAACCCACACAAACACGGGGAGAACATGCAAACGCCTTGTAGATTTGAACCAAGGACCCCAGAGCTGCAAGGCTGCAGTGCTAGCCACCATGCTGCCCTTGGTTATTATACTGTATCTTTATATCCTGTGTCATTGCTACAAGTTTCAGTGAACTTTAGGGATATTTGGTTGTACATTTTTTAATTGTATTTATTTTTTTGTCTCGATAAAATGTATACATTTTATATCACAAATGTTACATAGGTTGAAACAAAGACCTAGGTCCATCAGGTTCAACCTTCCTAATGTTGTCGTGCTGTCAGTTGAGTACTGATTTAGCACCCGTTTTCCTGTATTATCAGTGCGTCTCGATATTTGTTCGATAGTTTGAACTCAATGGATTTGCGTCCTCTTTAAATCTTAAAGTATGCAAATTGTCTCTTCAAAGAGGAAGAGGACTAGAACTCTAGTGCCACCTACAGGAAGTAGCAATCCTAAAAGTCAATAGGGACCCTTTAACGAGCCTTATCACATGACTTGGGATATGAAGCCAAAGCCATAAACTCAATTTGCAGACACTGTGTTTCGGGGTACTGCCCCTCGTCAGTGCAAAGTGTGAGTTCTGGTTTGGCTGGGTGAGAGGCGCCAGACCGGTATCTAAGGGGTAACATTTCTCCTTGCGGAGAGAGACATGTTAATCATGTCAGGGTGAGGAGACTTTTAAAGCCACAATGCTCCTCTGGGAAATATGCAAATTGTCTCTTCAGAGAGGAAGAGGACCAGAACTCTATGAAACTGTCACAGTCCATGGTACAAATTCTCTTACAAGATAAGTATTCCTGGCGTATTTCATTGTGTTATGATGACGTTTCCAATGTTTTACCCAGTGACTGTTTACATGAAAGAATACTTTGTATTTTCGGACCGTTCTTTATGGGCCAAAATGGAGATTGGCTCCTGGTCTGGCAGACTTAAACAGCTAATCATCTGAATGAACGCTATGCAATACTACATCTTCCCTGGTGGGGCCGCTGAGTGGCAAACGTCTGACTGGCTGTGGCTTTCCCCGGCAAAGTCAGTTGATTTTACGAAAAGATCGAGATATAAAGTGATCAACTGATCGCTGCAGCTATTGTGTTTTGAGAAAGGCTTTCTTTTTAGAGATCTAACCCCAACAAAGGAAGGTGCCAGCGTCTTCACTTGTCCAATAGGGAGGAATGATATTTTTATGCCAACATATAGAATTATTTAGTCCGAGAACAGGTGGAAAGGTCAAAAATAAATAGCTTTCCTTCCGATAGATCAAAGACTTTGCCATGGTGGTCGGGGTCTCACCTATTGCTCTCAGCCACAGCCTAAATATGTGGCAGCTACTCCACAAGCCTGTTTCAGGGGGTTAAAGGTTAGGGTGAAGTCCAATCAGTTGACCCTGTTCTCAGCAGAATCCTCTTCATTCAGTGTGAACGCCAACAGCTGAGCTGGAGACCTGTAACTGAGATTCAAAAATCATTTACTGTGTTCTCCAAGATTCAGCCATGATTTATCACCTCCAGATGCTCGTGTCATTTTATTAGCAGTAGCGTGAGCTAGAGATGGATACAGATATATTTATTATACACACCCCATATTAAAGGGGTTGTCCACTGCTGGACGTCTTCGTTGTGCTTAATAACATCAGAAAAAAAAACGCCTACTTGCCTCCCAGACTGGCGCAGATCCTCCACTCCAAGCACTGTGTCCGCCCCGCAATGTTGTGGCACTGTTTGTCACATGAGCGCTGCAGCCCATCAGTGGTTGTTTCTACGCTACAACCTTCGCAGTTCTGTCAGACTGAACAGCTATGCCTTGTAGTGGACAACACCTTTAATTTCGATACCGTATTTCCTCTGTGTATGGTGCCAACAGATTACTGCTTTAATTGCACTAGAATCCTAATAGAAACTTTTGGTACGTGACCCCATCACCACCTGCTCATGGTGGCATCAAAATAACTAACTTATAGTTTACAGAAGCAAAGGATGGGCATACATGGAAGCTCACTGACACCTAAAAAGCAGCGATCTGCTGTCTGAGATTGATGTAAGTGACTCGCCCCCTGGGCCGTGGGGTACTCGAGACCGGGCCTTCTGGTGCACGGTGCCGGTGGGGGTAGTAGTGGCAACCCGGTCCCGTGGCTCAGGGTGGTCAGACCAATATTGTGGCAGTCGCTGTATCAGTGTTTGGAATGTACGACTACGCCACCCGTGGATTGCGGTCAGGGATAACCGCCGCTGCTAGGCAGACCTCTGAGGCTGGTGTTGGTGTGCAGCACAGGGGTAGGATAACTCCCCACGGGAAGAGTGTAGCCTCAGGGCAGTGTAGGTGGATGCTGGGGGTGATGGTGCAGGCGCAGCAGAAATCACACAGAGTCCAATCATGCAGTCCAGGGTCTTTTACTGTAGATATTATTAATGACCCAACAGGAGTACTGGTTAGGAATGGGCCTGGGTGTCTGAGAGCATTCGGGCGAGCCCCACTGGTCAGGGTGAGTGTGTAGGCCTACCGTTCTCTCTATGCTCTTCCTGACTATCTCCCTCTTCGTGGTGAAATAGCCCACGTCCCTGAGCTGACCATGCACTTCTCGCCTGTATGGCTTGCGACGCGGGCCTTGTGTACCTTTTGTTTCTCTTTGCTGTACTGGTCCCTCTGTGTGGCGGAGCCTCCAGGCTTCTTAGGCCAAGGGACCTGAAATCCCTCGCGGGTTGGTTCTCTGCTGCAGGGCTTGATAACCCGGGCAGCCTCGGACCCCAATGTCCGGTTAGATTCGTTCTCTGCCAGGACCGGCTCTCGTCGCGTCTGTCCCTGGCTTGCAGTGTCTCCTCTGCCTCACGGACTCCTCAGCTGCTGCTGACCTGTCCCTCTTCTCTGAGAACCCTTCTGGTCACTTCAGAAGTGGGTTCTGGTCTCTCTAACCCTGTCCCAGTTCCAGCTTTTATAGGGGCAGCCAGCTCCCCCTACTGGCCTGGGACAGGAGGTGCTGCATGCTAATTGTCCCTCACCAGGGAACCTCCCTCCTGCTCTCAGACATGACATTGCTGCCACTGTGGCAACCAGACCTCGGGGCGCCACATAAGGACTTGACCAAATTTTAATGGCTCACCACCTTTTTGGATTACTATTGATTCATAAGGGGATGCCCAATGATAAGCGTTTGAGAAGGGCTATATATTTGGTTCTTGCATGTTAGACCTGTTATTACCTTTAATATGACCCCTCAGCTACCATTTCTCGTGGATACTGGTGGTCACTCAGGGCACAGCTACGTTTCCTACCTCTGAAACCTCTAAAACCTCTAAAACTACACTCGTGGAAGTATTTCTAGGGCTTCTTCGCACGTCTTTATAAAACACATACATGGATGACACCAGTACTGGTTTTTCATTTATCTGTTTATACCATCAGTGTTTGTTTTTCTGATATGTATAAAGAATTAAATTACATATCTTCTATACTTTGCAATGTTAAACACTGACAGGACATGGTCTGTAAACAGATGCCATGTTTTTATGGACCCATAGACTTGTATTGGCCCTTGTCAGCTGGAAAAAAACAGACATGCCTCCGTGTGTTTTGCACGGACACACGTCCATGTAGAAACAAACGTGCATGGCAGCATAGGTTATAATGGGTACATGTGTGTCAGGTGTGACAGACAGTCGCTCTGGAGCTGGCGATAGAAGGTCACTGCGCTTGGCATTGCAGACGGCTTCTTGATCCTCTCATCTCTGTAGTATAGTTATATCCTTCTTCCTTTAGGACCCAGCAGCGACCTCCACCTTCTGCTGCTGATTGACACACTTCTGCTTGGTAGTTAAATACTCTGTTTCTCCAGAGAGTCGCCTATGATAGTTCTATGTAGCTCTGTGCAGACTTCGAGTACTAACAGTTGGCAAGTCTTGTCTTTGGTGCCCTTGGGGGACAGTTGGCGTTATCTCTCTGGTGTCTGCACAAGCTAAGTGTATACCCTTTGTTTACCTTGTTGTCTTTAGTTTGTAGTGGGGCCCGACTAGTGCTCACCCTGTCCCCTCCCTACCTAGGGCCTAGCTCTAGGGCCATTCAGGGCTTAGGTTCCTGCTCCACGATTGGTGCAGAACCAATATAGGAACAATGGGGTAATAATACAGAAGTGGTGACGTGTTTCTATTATACTTTTCCTCCGATATTTCCTCTCCTGATTTTGGCTTAAAAATACTGAGGTAAAATACTGACCAAAGTACTACTGTGTGAATGTGGCCTTAAGCAGATCTTTGCTCCAAACTAGGCGCTGTAAAATCAAGAGGCTGCCAAAAAAAAACCTCTTCAGGAAAGAAAAACCTACATCAAAAACTCCCAAAGCAGTTTCCACTTCTAAATCAGATTTTTTTTGCCTCAAAAAAACTCAGTTTGAACCTAGACTGACTTCTGTGCCCACTTTAGTGGACATCTTCCGGCAGCATATGTCCTGGGGATCTATAGAGATCTAATGGTGCCAATATCCGTTTTCTCTGAATGGATGCAACATCCATTGAATGCCATGTTATCCCTTGTGCACGGAGACCAAAACCTTCAGATAACCCCTTCTGATGAGATTTGTCAGTAAGTTTACTATTCGTCTGGTAAATGATATTCAATCACGCCCAGTCATTGTATCTTTGGTCATCTTCAAGCTGGCAAAAGTCAACCTGGCATCAGGAAGAAAGAAAGAAAGAAAAGGCGATCCTTTCACTTTGGACCTGATGATGAATTTGTCAGTCCTGGTGTTTGGCTGCCATCACACGTCAGTATTTTCTCTCATCCGAGAGAATCGGGACAATTATGCAAATCACCCTCTAATTAGAGTGCAATCCTAGTGTGATCCGAGTTTCTCAGATGAGAAGATGGGAAAAAGTCTCCATCTTCTTCAATTTGTCAGTTGGTGAAAATCGGACTACACTCAGATGTCCTCCAAGTGCAGTCCGATGGTTTCCATGCAGTTGTGACGCCCTGCTGTGCATGCAGCCACAGATCCTGGAGGCGTGCATTACCGGATTTCTCCACAAGAGGCCCTCAGAGCATACACACACCTCCACCCTACCTCAGACCACTAGAGGGAGCCTGGATAGGGATATATAAAGGAGGGTGGAGGCAGGAAGAGAGGAGTCTAGTTTCAGTTTGCAGTCTGTTAGTCTGCTAGAGAACAGAGCAGAACAGTTCTCAGGCAGCCTGTGAGGAGCTCCTGCAGAAGTATACTGCAGGGGAGCTCAGTTTAGTCAGACTCAAGCAGCTCAGGCTAGAGAGCTAGGAGCTTTGCTGACGCTCAGAGAGCAGCAGAAGAGGCAGCCAGCTAACTGCCAGTGTGTATAGCTTAGTGAGGGCCAAGAGTAGGCCGAAGGCTAGAGGAGTGAGTAGCACTGGGGGCAGAGGAGCTTTACCAGCTCACTGCAGAAACCATATACCGGACACCGGCTCCGAGTCTGCAGGGATTCTTTACACCCAGCAGAAGACAATACGGTCGTGTGAATATAGGCTTATGATGCATCTGGTAATAAACATGTTAAGGATGGGCCGCTACTCATGGGCCACTGCTGTGTGCTTGCCCCCCAGGCTAAAATGTGCCAGCCAGCCCCTTCTGCACCGGGTGCCAGAAAACCTAGATACACCTTTGGAACAGGTATCTTGCAAAGTAAGGATGGGGTTTGGTGTTTTTAAGTGATTTTATTGACTCTGTGCATTTATATTTTGTATCAATAATATGATATGGTTATATATATCTTCTGGATATCAGGAGGGCTTATCCCTGTGCATTGACTCTCTCCTTCTCCTTCGATGTCCTGTATAGGCCAAAAAAAACTACGCGTTTCGAGGACTCACAGTTCCTCTTCGTCAGCTTCTCGCTGGTAGTCAAACTGGTAACCTAATAAAGTCCAAACGCCCCCCACAAAGATAATACAACCAAAGAAATGGAGGAAGATCCAATACTATCAAGACGGTGCAAAAGGACATATGGAGGTGCAATAGAACTAAGATAGAATTCCAATAAGAATAGTGTGAAAAAAATAATAATAAAAAAGACTTTGTTCAAACTTTCACAATTAGTTAAAAGTGAATAAAAATTATATACTTATATTTCTGATTGCTATAAAAAACAGTCTGTTAATCAGTGTATATTACCAGGATAGTATAAATTCGGCACTTAGTACCATCAAGAGATAAAAAGGAAAAAATGAAGGAGAAAAATAAAAACATTATATTGTATCTCCAATAGGGGTATCAATGTATAGAAACAAATACATATATAAAATAGGTGGATTCAAAGGAATATATCCAAAAGACATATTATATTGATAAAATATAAGGAGGTTCATAAAAGTGCAATGTAAATGTTCAATTGGTACTGGGATAAAAAATCCATACAGTATATACCGCTGCGAGTTGAAGGCATACAGCTGACTCTCGTGATTAAGGCCCTTCAGAGCCAAGCTATTTAATGTGAAGAACCATTTGGATTCCATCCGCGACATTAATCTCAGGTAATCACCTCCCCTCCATTTTCTGGGGACTAATCGGATCCCACAAAACTTAGTGTCCTTATAAGATTGGTTGTGGAACTTCCGGTAGTGCCGGGACAGTGGATGCCCTTCAAAACCTTCATTCATGTTGATAAAGTGTTCCTTCAGCCTTTTGATAACTTGCACTTTGTACAGACATCTCCTCCTGCCAAGGTATAAAAAGGGCGTGGCTTGGGGTGTGGATAGGGGCGTGGTCAGACTACGCGTGCCGCATGGTTTCGCCCTCTTTCTAGTCCTCATAGGTTGGCGGTATGCTTGTACTGAGGAGATCTGGGATATCAGTGATTAGGTCCCATATTGTGCACTGTAAGGTCTGGAAAAGCTCCTTCTAGCCGTCTCTGTAGCACCAGAGGAAGAACAGAGGGGAAAAGACAGGATTTTCTACATGTCGCGTTATGTAGATGTTCTGCAGATTTATCACAACCGTCCACAAGAAGAAACTGCCATCACAGAGCCGCCTTTAGCTGTTGGAAAAGTTTAAACTTAGTTTTGAATAGTTGCTATAGGCAACAAGGACTTTCTATTTACGCTGGGTCACATGATGCTGGTGCTGGGTGATGTCAGGTGACGGAATGTTGTGGGTGATGATGTCACAGAGGGCGTTGTGATGTCACCCTTGGGGTATATAAGGGGGCTCCATCCACCTGGAGCTCATTTCTCATTGGTCATATCTTGGTGCTGAGATACCCCCTGGAGACAATGAGGATCGCCATATTGTTTCTGTGCTGTACCCTGTTCTACCCTGTGAATTACCATAGGCTGCCGGTGAGTACCTGTCTATTATTACATATGGAGGACGTTTAGAATCAGCTGCAGCAGGGGAAGGGGATGGGGAGGGGGGTCCTGTAAGAATTTACCTGCGGGAATAAGAGGTTATGGCAGGGAAAGGAGCTTAGGAAGTGACAGTCAGAGGGGATATAAGTGTGGGGTGACCCCTCTGACTCCCATATTCCTGCCTTGTCCTTGTAGTGATTAATGACTTTGGTGTTGTCCCTTATATATCACTTTGCAGTCACCAGTGATCGCTCCGCACTGTGATCCTAAACTACAGTCTCATTTACCTTTTTGCAAACGCCCAGAAGGGGAGGAGTGACATCACACCCATGTGAGCAGATCCCGCCCACTTTTACTGCAGTCGTAATGCGAGCTAGCTGTATTCTGTTTTCATGGAAATGTCAGCAGCTGCTCCCCCTAGTGTTTACAAGATGAAAACATCAAAACAGTTAAAATATTTTTTTCAGATTTTATACAATTGAAACCTTTTTAAATATATATGTGTATTTATATATAAATATAAATACTTTACAATTTTACAATTGTAAAAAAATTGCTGACACTTTCCCTTTAAAAGATCTAAAGACGTTCTGCTTCATGTGCTATTGTGACCAATCACAGCACAGATTATATTTTTTAAACTTTTCTTGAAAAACTGAAGCTGCTCCGTGATTGGAAATCATGTGGAAGGGTTCTCTTTTAGACATTTAGTTAGGTCCAAAGTATCAGTGACATGATCGATAGAACTGTGCAATGATGTCACAGAGGGCTTTGTGATGTCACCCCTGGGTATATTAGAAGCCTCGGCCCATCTGCAGCTTGTATCTCATTGACCATACCTTGGTGCTGAGAGACCTCTGGAGATGATGAGCATCATCCTATCATTTCTGTGCTTTACGTTGCTCTACCCCCCACATTACAGTACACTGAGGGCGAGTATGTTCTCATCAATATGGAGGTCACAAGGATCAGCTAATGAGAATATCGCCTCTTGCAGGACTTCTCATACTGGACACGTGACCATCCGTCATATGAAAGTCCAACTGTAAATAATATTCCATGGACCCTGGAGGTGAATCCCAAACTTCTTCCTGATCTTCTCAATGGGATATTTCTGAAAGTTGCTTGATAATGTATCCATTACTGTATAATAACAAGGGCTCTCTGTTTGACTGGATTGGGTATAAATATACAGGACGTTATTATGTTTTTTTTCTTTATTATAGGATGACCTACCTACTATGGATCTCAGGAGAAGCACCTATCAAGCTTCCATCAATCTTCCTCTTTGGCTCTTCCGTGACGCAGTTTTTGTTGCGGTGATGACACTACTGACAATACTAGAGTATTTGGCCTTAAGTCTTGTCCTGAGCAAGTGGGCAATGTCTGAACCTGGTGAAACAATCAGAAAACTCATGAGAACAAGACCATTCTGAAGGAACAAAGTGCTTGTAAGGAGCCGATTTGCATCCCTCAGATTCAGGAGCAAGACTCCAGGAGAACACCTGTCCTGCCCAATGGCAAATGTTCTACTCCATCCATGGCTCCTGCACCGCAGGATGCGAAAAAGGTTCCTAGCTGCAACTATAAAGTGGCGTTCAGTGATATTGTCTGGGTCAGAACGATCCCTCACAACAATATAGGAAGAAGAGCTCGAAGTTCCACGGAGCATAAAGAGAGGTTACTGATTTTTCAGAGAAGCCAACAACCCAGAATTCCAGAGCCAAGAGCACCAGAACCTAGAACACCAGAACCTAGCATGTCAGAACCTAGTATGTCAGAACCTAGAATGCCAGAGCCTGAAATGCCTACAACACCTCAACCCAAAATCAAGAGAAGATGTTTCCTTAGATGTCTTAGAGGCGAGGAAGATTGAGAAGGCAACTGCTTGAACTTTCCCATTGCTCGTGTTTTCATCACAGGTTAGTCCTATACATGCTGTCTGATGGGCACCATCTTACTACATACAATGCAGCATTGCACCTGAAATCGAATGGATATTTTGTCACACACTTGCACTTTAGCACCTTATCATATGGCGCATATATCTATGAACGCTTTGCTAAGTATCACTGTCTAGTATGTGCTTCTGATGAACCTATTTTAGGAAAACGTGCCGAGGTTTGGCATACTATGTACTTGAGTTTGGCGTACTATGTGCTTGTTGGTAAATTCTATTGCCATCTATAATCTACTAGATATTATAATGTCTCTGGTGGGATGCCCCATGCCGAATTGTTGATAACTGACTATGAGCATTGTCCTCTATTTCTTATCTACTATGGTTACAGGTTGATGTGAAGAGAGCTGTGCCATTGGTAGCGATTTTTCTTCTGATTTGTCAGTTATATTTATGTTAGTTTAGCAAATTTCTGCTTGTAGGGTCTAATGTTTTAGCATAGTGTATGTTCTGTGAGCTAAATTGTCATGCTTATGCACTAGATAGATTATAAATTGTGATGCTTATGTACTAGATAGATTATTAGTTTAATCGGTGATTTTTTAAATATTTTTTAACATCAGGAGACTCAAGAATCGCATCTTACAGAAGACAAGAAGCCTAAATGCCGAAGGATGACGACCTGTTGATGGCCCACAGCTGGAGGGTCATTACCTCTTGATGGCACAAAACTGGACAGAAGATAAAAACATTTGATGGCACACAGCCGGAGGGTGATGACCTATTGATGGCCATAGCCAGAGGGTCATTACCTGTTGATGGCACACAGCCGGACAGAGGATCATTACCTGTTGATGGCACACAGCCGAATGGTCATTACCTGTTCATCGCGCACTGCCGGATGGTCATTACCTGTTGATGGCACACAGCCGCAGGGTGATGACCTATTGATGGCCATAGCCAGAGGGTCATTACCTGTTGATAGCGCACTGCCGGATGCTCATTACATGTTGATGGCACACAGCTGGAGGGTGATAACCAGTTGATGTCGCACTGCCGGATGGTCATTACCTGTTGATGGCACACAGCTGGACAGAGGATCATTACCTGTTGATGGCACACAGCCGGTCAGAGGATAAGATCTTTTGATTGCATACACCGGGTGCCTCCCTGATAACAGGGAACCCTGGGGAATACTGGTCATCTTGATCCCCCACTGACTATATACTTGCTCCACCTCAGCCTACACCATCATGGAGGACACTTCCACCTGTGTCCACTGTAAGGTTGGACTTTCTTTTATAATTACAGCAGATTAATAAACATCATAAAGCTGTAAAACTATCGAGTAATTTATTATAAATTATTATAAAGAAATATAAAGTATAATAGATAAAGTATAATAGATAGGGCACAGAAGACGACTAACTATAGAAAGCATGGTATCGCCTGATATATACTGTATATTCTACATGGCGCTATTACACTAAATACATCACAACCTCCAGGGTGATATTACCGTACAATGCGAGATCACTAATAATGGCCACAGATTATGAGAAAATGACCAGCTCCATAGTCCTGGAGTTATTATAAATGTCTCTAGTGTGAGGCAGGGACTGGACGAGTGTTGGAGGGAGGTATATTCCCCCAGGACGTCCTTTATGTATCCATGCTGTAGAATCTGCCGTACACTTCTGTTCTAGCAGTCAGACATTTCACTCTGCAAATCACAGGCTCAACATTGTGTAAAACTACCACCGTATATAAGAGCACTCAGAATAAAAACTAGCGGCATGCCGTGCACTGCCCACGTCATGTGTACGGGATACAGGACCTGCAGGACCTGGTGCGGCCATTATAGTTGATAGATTAATGATACCTGTGCAGATGAAGGGAAAAAAATATGTGCAACAAAAGGAGGAGAAAGTCTCAAAATGTAATTTGAAAAGTATAATAGAGAAATGGGAAACTTCTGGAGATGCAGATAAGTGGTACCAGGGCGAAACGTAAGTGTAGTCAGACAAGGGAAAAGTGCAAATGATCCAGCGTAAAGGTTTGTTTAGTAGAAAAAATATTAAAACTTAGCTTTTATTAGCCATATAAAACACTGCTCCACAAAGAATACAGCAAATGTGCAACTATCATAGCTTACAGACCTACGTGTTTCAACAAATCATGTCTTAATTATGGCTCTACTACTAGAATGACAAAAAGGCATATATATATATATATATATCCACGTGCCTGTATGACCTCCCTACAACGCCTGGGCATGCTCCTGATGAGGTTGCGGATGGTCTCCTGTGAGATCTCCTCCCAGACCTGGACTAAAGCATCCGCCAACTCCTGGACATTCTATGGTGCAACGTGACGTTGGCGGATGGAGCGAGACATGATGTCCCAGATGTGCTCAATCGGATTCAGGTCTGGGGAACAGGCGGGCCAGTCCATAGCTTCAATGTCTTCATGTTGCAGGAACTCCTGACACACTCCAGCCACATGAGGTCTGGCATTGTCCTGCATTAGGAGGAACCCAGGGCCAACCGCACTAGCATATGGTCTCACAAGGGGTCTGAGGATCTCATCTCTGTACCTAATGGAAGTCAGGCTACCTCTGGCGAGCACATGGAGGGCTGTGCGGCCCTCCAAAGAAATGCCACCCCACACCATTACTCACCCACTGCCAAACCGGTCATGCTGAAGGATGTCGCTCTCCACGGCGTCTCCAGACTCTGTCACGTCTGTCACATGTGCTCAGTGTGAACCTGCTTTCATCTGTGAAGAGCACAGGGCACGAGTGGCGACTTTGCCAATCCTGGTGTTCTGTGGCAAATGCCAAGCGTCCTGCATGGTTTTGGGCTGTGAGCACAACCCCTATCTGTGGACGTCAGGCCCTCATACCACCCTCATGGAGTCGGTATCAAACCGTTTGTGCAGACCCATGCACATTTGTGGCCTGCTGGAGGTCATTTTGCAGGGCTCTGGCAGTGCTCCTCCTGTTCCTCCTTGCACAAAGGCGGAGGTAGCGGTCCTGCTGCTGGGTTGTTGCCCTCCTACGGCCCCCTCCACATCTCCTGGTGTACTGGCCTGTCTCCTGGTAGCGCCGTCCCACCTGCAGAACCACTCCTTTATTGAGGGTGTCTTGATAATTGCCAATAATTTCCATCTATCGTCTATTCCATTTGCACATCAGCATGTGAAATTGATTGTCAATCAGTGTTGCTTCCTAAGTGGACAGTTTGATTTCACAGAAGTTTGATTTACTTGGAGTTATATTCTGTTGTTTTAAGTGTTCCCTTTATTTTTGGAGCAGTGTATATAGATACATACAGTGAGTATGGAAAGTATTCAGACTCCTTTACATTTTTCACTCTTTGTTTCATTGCAGCCATTTGATAAATTCTAAAAAGTTAATTTTTTTCTCATTAAAGTACACTCTGCACCCCATCTTGACTGAAAAAAAACAGCAATGTAGAATTTTTTTGCAAATTTATTAAAAAAGAAAAACTGAAATATCACATGGTCATAAGTATTCAGATCCTTTGCTTAGACACTCATATTTAAGTCACATGCTGTCCATTTCCTTGTGAACCTCCTTGAGATGGTTCTACTCCTTCAATGGAGTCCAAATGTGTTTAATTAAACTGATAGGACTTGATTTGGAAAGGCACACACCTGTCTATATAAGACCCCACAGCTCACAGTGCATGTCAGACCAAATGAGAATCATGAGCTCAAAGGAACTGCCCAAGGAGCTCAGAGACCGAATTGTGGCAAGGCACACATCTAGCCAAGGTTATAAAATAATTTCTGCATTACTCAAGGTTCATAAGAGCACAGTGGCCTCCATAATCCTTAAATGGAAGAAGTTTGGGACCACCAGAAGTCTTCCTAGACCTGGCCGTCCAGCTAAACTGAGCAATCGTGGGAGAAGAGCCTTGGTGAGAGAGATAAAGAAGAACCCCAAGATCACTGTGGCTGAGCTCCAGAGATGCAGTAGGGAGATGGGAGAAAGTTCCACAAAGTCAACTATCACTGCAGCCCTCCCCCAGTTGGGCCTTTATGGCAGAGTGGCCAGACGGAAGCCTCTCCTCATATGAAAGCCCGCATAGAGTTTGCTCAAAAACACATGAAGGACTCCCAGACTATGAGAAATAAGACCACTAAGTACTTTTGTCTGTTTGTCTTCTTCTGCTACTACTTCTGCCAGGAGGTGTCCAATTTTGTCCCAGTCCTTAGTTCTTTTAGGGACCCGTCCCTTTAATTTATAGGTCTGCGTTCAGACTAGCCGCGGATGAAGGCGGGTCTGTTCACAAGGAACAGGTTGCTCGCTGCATCGTAGGGAATCAGCTTAGTCCTTTTGTATGGACAGATTTCCTCTCTTTCCTTAGTTCTTGTAGCAGATCATAACAGCAGTATCATGCTATGGGTGTGTTTTTCAGCTGCAGGGACAGGACGACTGGTTGCAATTGAAGGAAACATGAATGCGGCCAAGTACAGAGATATCCTGGATGAAAACCTCTTCCAGAGTGCTCTGCACCTCAGACTTGGCCAAAGGTTCACCTTCCAACAAGACAATGACCCTAAGCACACAGCTAAAATAACAAAGGAGTGGCTTCAGAACAACTATGTGACCATTCTTGACTGGCCCAGCCAGAGCCCTGACCTAAACCCAATTGACCATCTTTGGAGAGACCTGAAAATGGCTGTCCACCAACGTTTACCATTCATCCTGACGGAACTGGAGAGGATCTGCAAGGAAGAATGGCAGAGGATCCCAAAATGCAGGTGTGAAAAACTTGTTGCATCATTTCCAAGAAGACTCATGGCTGTACTAGCCCAAAAGGGTGCTTCTACTCAATACTGAGCAAAGGGTCTGAATACTTATGCCCGTGTGATATTTCAGTTTTTCTTTTTTATTAAATTTGCAAAAATTTCTACATTTCTGTTTTTTTCAGACAAGATGGGGTGCAGAGTGGACTTTAATGAGAAAAAAATGAACTTTTTAGAATTTACCAAATGGCTGCAATGAAACAGAGTAAAAAATGTAAAGGGGTCTGAATACTTTCCGTACCCAGTGTACATGCATGGAAATAAATGCAGAATTATATTTCTTAATACTGCAGTATCAGATCCTGTCTTGAATTTAACCCCTGCGGTATCCAATGTGAAAATCCACAGGGACTCCAGGTTCAGAAGTTTGCACTTATGATCCCCCCCTCGTGTGGATCTATATACCTTCTCTATCTCCATATATTTAAAGAATGAGGTGTCACCTTTATGAACTCTCGCAAAATGCCTCGATGCTGCTGATGTATTTATGGCTTCCAAATGAATCGCATCAGAAAGATGTCTTCTGATACGGACTTTCAGCGCACCTGTGGTACAACCCACATAGTGGACCTTACACAAGGTGCATTCTATAAGGCATATAACCCCTGATGAATTACAATTGAGGAAATCATGAATTTTATATTCTCTATCATTACTTAAGGACATAAAACTATCTGTTTTAACCGCGTGTAGACACGCTTTGCACCGATTGGCTCCACATCTGAAGAAACCTTTTGTGCTGAGCCAATTTGGTTGTACAGTATTAGTCTCACTGGTGTATAAGCTAGGAGAAAGGATGGTTCCCAGAGCGGGCGCTTTCCTGGCTACAAAGCCGATGTCATTAGAAAGTAGGTTTTTTAGTTTCTTGTTCTGATATATAATAGGGTTATACTTTTTAATTCTAGATGTAATTTTATTATACTGAGGACTATAGGTGGTAGAAAACGTTACCCTAGTATCCAATGTGTTAATGTTATTTTTCTGTTTATTTCGGAGTATATCTTTCCGATTTATATTGGAGACAATTCTACTCGCTTTTCTTAAAGACCACTCGGGATAGCACCTATTGGATAGTCTGTTACAAATTTTTTCTGATTCCTTCTGAAAAGTGATGTTATCTGAACAATTTCGTATTGTTCGTATGAGCTCACCGTAAGGGATATTTCTCTTAATATGTGGCGGATGACAACATTTAGCTGATAGAATAGAATTTGAGGCTGTAGATTTTCTGTGGGGATTAATTTTGACCAATTCTTTCTCCTTGGTAGCCTCAAGTTCGAGATCCAAAAAAGATAATTTTGGATGAATGGTAGAACTAAGTGAATTTAAGATTAAAATTATTGCAGTTGATGTACTGTACAAATTGTACCACCTCCTCCTGTGTGCCCCCCACACCAGGAGGAGGTCATCAATAAATCTACCGTACCACACAATGTGTCCACTATATGTGTTATCATTATGGTAAATGAAAAGCTCCTCCACCTACACATCACTATGTTCACTAGCGAAGGAGAAAATTTACTGCCCATGCTGACTCCTCTTTTCTGTAAAAAAAAACCTTTTATCAAAGCTAAAATAATTACGCTCTAAGAGGAACTGTACTGCTATGACCAGAAATTCTTTTATTTCTATAGTGTACGAACTGTATGTGTCAAGGTGGTAGGTTAAACATGCTAAAGCAATATGGTGTGGAATTGAGGGGGTATAATGCCACCACATCACAGGACAATCATCCAAAGTTTTTTTGCCATTCAAATTTATCAAAAATGGTCACTATGAATTTTGAATCCCTAATGTAACTCGGAGTTTCCTGAACCAGAGGCTGTAGGTAAAAATCCATCCAGGCACTTAATTTTTCACCATGGAAACCAATCCCCACCACTATGGGTCTTAACCCCTTTACAGCCCAGGGCATACTAATACGTACAGTACAAACCAAAAGTTTGGACACACCTTCTCATTTAAAGATTTTTCTGTATTTTCATGACTATGAAAATTGTACATTCACACTGAAGGCATCAAAATTATGAATTAACACATGTGGAATTATATAGTTAACAAAAAAATGTGAAACAACTGAAAATATGTCTTATAATCTAGGTTCTTCAAAGTAGCCACCTCTTGCTTGATGAGCTTCGCTGTAATCACACCGACCCAAAGAATAAAGTCGTCTAATCACTTATACTGCACAAGGAACGGTGTAAAAAATAAACTCTAGGGTTAGGGTTGTGCTGGGGTTGGGATTTTTTTCAAAAGCAAAAAAAAAAAAAGATGACGATATGGCGACTAGTGTTGAGCACAAGTGCTCGCTACTTGAGTTTGCATCGGGTGCTCGGGTATGCATTGAGTATCGCGGGTGCTCGAGTCTCTGCCCCATATGCTTCACAGTCAAAAAAAACGTGCGGGGATTGCCTGCCATGCACCAGCAATCCCTGCATGTTTGTTTTGGGTGTCTAATAACCGTGAAACATGTGGGCAGGACTCGTGCATGTCACTCGAGCACGTGCGATATATGGTGCATACCCGAGTACACGATGCAAACTCAAGTGGCGAGCACTTGTGCTCAAGACTAATGACAACTTATTCAATATGATGACCTAATGTTATCAAATTATGTGTCGTACTGGGTTCAAAATGTTCATTATACCCCTTGTTAAAATCCTTGAGGGTTGTAGTTTCCAAAATGGGGTCACTTGTGGGGGGTTTCAACTATTTAGGCACATCAGGGGCTCTTCAAACGTGACATGGCGTCCGCCCTCAATTCCAGCAAATTTTGCGCTCAAAAAGTCACACAGTGCTCCTTCCCTTCTGAACTCTGCCGTGCACCCAAACACTGTATTTTCCCCACATATAGGGTATTGGCGTACTCAGGAGAAATTGCAAAAAGTTTTTGGGGTCTATTTTCTCCTCTTACTATTGTGAAAATAAAAAAATTGGGGCTAAAACATAATTTTTTATTTTCATGGCTCCATGTTATAAACTTCTGTAAAGGTTCTCTGAGGGGTCTAGTTTCCAAAATGGTGTCACTTGTGGGGGGTTTCCACTGTTTAGGCACATCAGGGGCTCCCCAAACACAACATGGAGTCCGCTAATTATTCAAGCAAATTTTACTTTCAAAAAGTCAAATGGCGCTCCTTCCCTTCCGAACCCTGCCGTACGCCTAAACAGTGGTTTTTCCCCACATATGGGGTATCTGTGTGGTCAGGGGAAATTGAACAACAAATTTTGGGGTCCATTTTTTCCTGTTAACCCTGTGAAAATAAAAAAAATTGGGTCTAAAGTAACATTTTTGTGAAAAAAGTTAAATGTTAATTTTTTTCTTCCACATTCCAAAAATTTCTGTGAAGCACTTGAAGGGTTAATAAATTTCTTGAATGTGGTTTTGAGCACCTTGGGGGTGCAGATTTTAGAGTGGTCTTACTTTTGGGTATTTTCTGTCATAAAGACCCCTCAAAGTGACTTCAAATGTGATGTGGTCCCTAAAAAAATGGTTTTGTAAATTTTGTTGGAAAAATTAGAAATCTCTGGTCAACTTTTAACCCTTATAGCTCTCTAATAAAAAAAAATTTGGTTCAAAATTGTGCTGATGTAAAGTAGACATGTGGGAAATGTTATTTATTAACTATTTTGTGTGACATATCTAATTGCTACATTTTCCAAAATTTTCGCCAAATTTCAGTTTTTTTCACAAATAAATGCAAGTGTTATCGGAGAAATTTTACAACAATCATGAAGTACAATATGTCACGAAAAAACATTCTCAGAATAAGGGGGATCCGTTGAAGCGTTCCAGAGTAATTACCTCATAAAGTGACAGTGGTCAGAATTGTAAAAATTGGCCTGGTCATTAATGTGCAAACCACCTTGGGTAGTAAAGGGGTTAAAGGTGGTGGGAAAATATTTTTATGTATTTTTTGGCAGCGAATGGTAAACTGGAACAATTGGGTGATCTACGTATAAATATTCCATACATTTTTTTTTAGGGCCCCCAGTGCAAACCTTTGTTTAATAGATTATACATAGCAGCATTAAACTCAACAGTAGGATCTCTAGCTAACTCCAAATAAACATCCCTATTTTCTAAATCCATCAAATTCAATTTTTTATACAATCCTGCATTCAGTACTATAGTGCCACCTTTATCCGCTGAGCGGACTAGTATGTCTGAATTATCCTTTAATTTTTTAAGAGCGTCTTTTTCTCTATATGTCGGATTAGAGTCCAAATGTTTAGTAGAAGATAATTCATTCTTTAATTCCACTAGTTCTTTTTCAATTAAGTCCTGGAACTGATCCAGAACCAATGGTCTGGACTGAAGTGGGTAAAAGAAAGGATTGCCAGCCCGAAAGTCCTCATTTAAATTTACATTTGGAATTAAAGATTCCGTCTCGAATTGTTTCATTTGTAATAAAGACTGTTGTTCTGTGAATAATAACATGGAATCCTGGCTTGTCCTAGGAGAAACTTCTTCTGAAGCTGTATTCTGTGGATTTTTCATGTCCATAAAATGACATCGGATGGTGAGGTTGCGTGCTAGTTTGTTAACATCCAGAATTGTTCTGGAAATGTCGAATTCGTTAGAAGGTGAAAAGCTCAGGCCTTTAGCCAGGAGAGAAATTTGACTCTCAGATAAGATGTAGCTAGAGAGATTCCAAACAGGTGACTATAATAATGGCAGTTTTTGCTCTGTGTCGGGTACTTGTTTGCATTTGCGCTTACGTCCCGCCCTTGTGTGACCCGCCACTAGCTGTTTCAGTAGCGGCTAGCCCTCCCTGGGAAGGGGTGTACTCGGACGGCGGGTCCAGTTGGTAGAATGGGGATGCCCGGTCCGTGCCCAGGGTGCACACATTAAAAATAGGGGCTGGTTGATGAGTGGCAATTATGAGTGGATAAACGACTACACCACCTGTGGTGTCTGGTGATGCGCCACCAGCGCTGCTGCAGTCCTCTGAGGCGGGATGTTGTGGCAGCCGATGGTAGTACTACTCCCCACAGGCGGAGCAGGGCCTCAAGGCAGAGGAAACAGGAGGATGCAGTGGTGCGGTGTCATGTCCCGCTGCAATAATGGACCGGAGGCAATGGGTGTAGTTTTCCAAGCTTTACTCACGTTGTTAGAGGTCAGCTGCAAGGCTTCTCCTTGCTCCTCACGGCGTGCTGCGGCCACCAGAGAAGGGGGTTCGGCACACCCCGGTAGTTCAGGTGTATCTATCAGGACCCCCAGCACCAGTGTGTTCCTAGAAATCTCCCCCTTGGGCCTCTCCTGTCCGTGTGCAGTGCGTGTTGCAAGGCTGGGTCTCCCTCTGGCTATACACAGAACAAGGGCACGGGTGGCGACTCCACTCCGTCCGTTACCCGGTAGGAACCAGTTAGCCTCCGGGCTTTTCCGACTGAGACGTGAAGTAACAAAGTCAGATATCGGGGGCCGGTACCCCTCTTGCAGCAGGAGTCCCTCTGGCTAGGGCAGAATGGAGAGTGCAGGTGGCGTATGCCGATCCGTCCGTATTCCCTGGGATCCTTTTGCCTGCGGAGCTCTCCTCCTCAGCTCCCCTCCAGGCCTTCTTAAGCAGGGACCTTGACCGGGTAGAGACCTCCGTTAACTCTATCCTGCTCCTCGTCTCAAGGCCAGAGCACGAGGACCGTGCATCTCCAGCACGCTGCAGGCTCCTACACAAGGCCACTGCCAGCTGTGAAGACCACAATGAAACAACCTTGAACTTAAGATGGCTGGCTATTAAATATGTATCTACAAGTGTAACCTAAAAGTGCATCCTCCACCCTCACCCACTACATGGTTCCCCCTATCTTTGGTTCCCCCATCTCCATTATCCTGCTGGGGCAGCACCCTAGTGCATACTAGCCCCCCATAGGACAGGAGTGTGTAGTGTTGAGTGATGAGGTGGGGTCCTGACAGGTGCTCCATCCTAACCTGGGAGAGGAGATACCACACCTCTTTCACAAGATGCAGTACCCCCCTGTGGCGACCGAACCCTCAGGAGCGCCACACCCTCTTCCTCCGTTTTTTGTAATCGCTCCACCAGCACTAGATAATTTATTTTTGACAAAATACAATTGTTGCATTTCTCCCATTGAACTCATAGATGAATCTGAGTAATCATCAGAGGTGGCAGCAAAAGAATTATCCGTAACATCATCATGCTCCTTAAAACTCCCTCTTCCAGATCTCTGAAAACGTTTGTGGGAGCGTTTTTTTAAGATGGATGGTAATTGTTTATTCCAACTATAAATCTTGTTCTGCGCATAGTCCTCACTGTCCCTTTTGAACTTGGATCTTTTTATATCCATAATGGTGTTCTCCAACTTGGCCAAATTAGATTTCAGCTTGTCATTACAAATAATAAATTCTTTTAGTTGCACATATTTCCCCAAAGACGATTGTATATCTTTAATATCCAATTTAATTTAAGTCAGTTCCTGTTCCTCATGTTTGATTATGAGGTGCATAAGATTCAGTGAACATTGACTAAGAATCGCATTCTGATCTTCTTGAAAACCGTCATTGTATATAGTGGTGGCGACTTTTTTTTAAACGCAGACCTCTAGGGATCATTTCCTTTTTTATATATGTGTCCAAGGTTGTGAGATCCCACCAAACTTTAAGTTCTCTGGTCATTTTGTTTTCCATCTGGAACATGAGATCTTTAAATTCATCCGGTTCTGTTGTCACCACTGACGGTTTATTATCAAAAATAGATGCTAGTTTGTTCAGTCTAGCCGAACAATCCTCTGTGTCACTGAAATTCATTATGTCAAATTGAGGGGATGTGAAAATCCACAGGGACTCCCGGTTCAGAAGTGTGCACTTGCAGTCAGACAAGCCAATGGCCTGGTAACAGGGGCCAAGCAGAGTCGGGTATGTGGTAATACAAATGGGCAGTGGAATGAGTCGAGGTTTTGGTAATCATGGTGTACAGATCGGGCAGACTGACTGGGCAGGAGAGAATTTCATGTTTTCTTGATTATAGCATCATGCGGAGAATTCCTGCTCCTTAATATTAAAAGGGGTTGTCCGGGACTTTTTTTTTTTTTTTACCATGGACCTAAGAACTAACAGGCAAGTATTTGCTAACTATGTGCCTGTTGTGCCAGGAGCCGATATTTCCTGGTTCAGAGTGGTCACGGAGCGCTCCTGACAGTGATTTTTCAGCTCCCGCTCTGATCTGTTGATGGGGTGTGACTGCCGGTGTCATGCTGATTGACAGCTGGCTCCCTGCTGCCTAAATGCAGGGAGCCGTCTGTCAATCAGCATAAAGTTGGCAGTCACGCCTCTTTGACACAGCAATTGCAAAAAGAACTTCGGTACTCCATACATGAAAATATAAGAAATATTGTATCTGGACTAATGTCACTTTGAAAAATGAAGGTTTCTTGCGCATAATTTGGCCAATTTATGTGTGCCCATCAACCACGACAAGGTCACCTTCGTATGATGGGAAACTACGCTACACTACCACTGGATATGCCACTCTTGGGCTGTAAGCCTGTATGGACAATATGTCTCTGCTTGGGCTTTTAACCTACAATGTATGGGCTGGTAGAGCTAGTTAAAACCACCTGTGACTGAATGGGAGGGACACATGGTCAGAAAAAAGGCTGTCAAACTTCTAATAGTGTGAACACGTACCTGCTGCAATGCTCCAGGAGCGGGATCCCAAAAATGATTAATAGAAAAAAGAGAGGGGTCGCTCACTGGTCTATTCGGGTGCTCTGAAGAAAAAAGTAATCTCAATTGCAAAAAGAACTTCGGCACTCCATACATGAAAATATAAGAAATATTGTATCTGGACTAATGTCACTTTGAAAAATGAAGGTTTCTTGCGCATAATTTGGCCAATTTATGTGTGCCCATCAACCACGACAAGGTCACCTTCGTATGATGGGAAACTACGCTACACTACCACTGGATATGCCACTCTTGGGCTGTAAGCCTGTATGGACAATATGTCTCTGCTTGGGCTTTTAACCTACAATGTATGGGCTGGTAGAGCTAGTTAAAACCACCTGTGACTGAATGGGAGGGACACATGGTCAGAAAAAAGGCTGTCAAACTTCTAATAGTGTGAACACGTACCTGCTGCAATGCTCCAGGAGCGGGATCCCAAAAATGATTAATAGAAAAAAGAGAGGGGTCGCTCACTGGTCTATTCGGGTGCTCTGAAGAAAAAAGTAATCTCAATTGCAAAAAGAACTTCGGCACTCCATACATGAAAATATAAGAAATATTGTATCTGGACTAATGTCACTTTGAAAAATGAAGGTTTCTTGCGCATAATTTGGCCAATTTATGTGTGCCCATCAACCACGACAAGGTCACCTTCGTATGATGGGAAACTACGCTACACTACCACTGGATATGCCACTCTTGGGCTGTAAGCCTGTATGGACAATATGTCTCTGCTTGGGCTTTTAACCTACAATGTATGGGCTGGTAGAGCTAGTTAAAACCACCTGTGACTGAATGGGAGGGACACATGGTCAGAAAAAAGGCTGTCAAACTTCTAATAGTGTGAACACGTACCTGCTGCAATGCTCCAGGAGCGGGATCCCAAAAATGATTAATAGAAAAAAGAGAGGGGTCGCTCACTGGTCTATTCGGGTGCTCTGAAGAAAAAAGTAATCTCAATTGCAAAAAGAACTTCGGCACTCCATACATGAAAATATAAGAAATATTGTATCTGGACTAATGTCACTTTGAAAAATGAAGGTTTCTTGCGCATAATTTGGCCAATTTATGTGTGCCCATCAACCATGACAAGGTCACCTTCGTATGATGGGAAACTACGCTACACTACCACTGGATATGCCACTCTTGGGCTGTAAGCCTGTATGGACAATATGTCTCTGCTTGGGCTTTTAACCTACAATGTATGGGCTGGTAGAGCTAGTTAAAACCACCTGTGACTGAATGGGAGGGACACATGGTCAGAAAAAAGGCTGTCAAACTTCTAATAGTGTGAACACGTACCTGCTGCAATGCTCCAGGAGCGGGATCCCAAAAATGATTAATAGAAAAAAGAGAGGGGTCGCTCACTGGTCTATTCGGGTGCTCTGAAGAAAAAAGTAATCTCAATTGCAAAAAGAACTTCGGCACTCCATACATGAAATTATAAGAAATATTGTATCTGGACTAATGTCACTTTGAAAAATGAAGGTTTCTTGCGCATAATTTGGCCAATTTATGTGTGCCCATCAACCACGACAAGGTCACCTTCGTATGATGGGAAACTACGCTACACTACCACTGGATATGCCACTCTTGGGCTGTAAGCCTGTATGGACAATATGTCTCTGCTTGGGCTTTTAACCTACAATGTATGGGCTGGTAGAGCTAGTTAAAACCACCTGTGACTGAATGGGAGGGACACATGGTCAGAAAAAAGGCTGTCAAACTTCTAATAGTGTGAACACGTACCTGCTGCAATGCTCCAGGAGCGGGATCCCAAAAATGATTAATAGAAAAAAGAGAGGGGTCGCTCACTGGTCTATTCGGGTGCTCTGAAGAAAAAAGTAATCTCAATTGCAAAAAGAACTTCGGCACTCCATACATGAAAATATAAGAAATATTGTATCTGGACTAATGTCACTTTGAAAAATGAAGGTTTCTTGCGCATAATTTGGCCAATTTATGTGTGCCCATCAACCACGACAAGGTCACCTTCGTATGATGGGAAACTACGCTACACTACCACTGGATATGCCACTCTTGGGCTGTAAGCCTGTATGGACAATATGTCTCTGCTTGGGCTTTTAACCTACAATGTATGGGCTGGTAGAGCTAGTTAAAACCACCTGTGACTGAATGGGAGGGACACATGGTCAGAAAAAAGGCTGTCAAACTTCTAATAGTGTGAACACGTACCTGCTGCAATGCTCCAGGAGCGGGATCCCAAAAATGATTAATAGAAAAAAGAGAGGGGTCGCTCACTGGTCTATTCGGGTGCTCTGAAGAAAAAAGTAATCTCAATTGCAAAAAGAACTTCGGCACTCCATACATGAAATTATAAGAAATATTGTATCTGGACTAATGTCACTTTGAAAAATGAAGGTTTCTTGCGCATAATTTGGCCAATTTATGTGTGCCCATCAACCACGACAAGGTCACCTTCGTATGATGGGAAACTACGCTACACTACCACTGGATATGCCACTCTTGGGCTGTAAGCCTGTATGGACAATATGTCTCTGCTTGGGCTTTTAACCTACAATGTATGGGCTGGTAGAGCTAGTTAAAACCACCTGTGACTGAATGGGAGGGACACATGGTCAGAAAAAAGGCTGTCAAACTTCTAATAGTGTGAACACGTACCTGCTGCAATGCTCCAGGAGCGGGATCCCAAAAATGATTAATAGAAAAAAGAGAGGGGTCGCTCACTGGTCTATTCGGGTGCTCTGAAGAAAAAAGTAATCTCAATTGCAAAAAGAACTTCGGCACTCCATACATGAAAATATAAGAAATATTGTATCTGGACTAATGTCACTTTGAAAAATGAAGGTTTCTTGCGCATAATTTGGCCAATTTATGTGTGCCCATCTTACTGGCTCCTGCACCTCTTACTGTGCGATACCATAACTGGGATGTACAATTACGGTAATTTGCAGTAAAGGACTTTGTTGGTGAAAACAAGTTATGACCATAGGATCCACAGGAGAGGTGATAACTCCATAGGATCCACAGGAGAGGTGATATCTTATTGGTCAGTGATTGATTGGTCTGACCATTTGGGACTGTACCGATTGGAAGAATGGGGAATTTTTATCCCTGACAGGGCACTTTTATTCCTATTGTAAAATGGAGCGGCAGATCGGGTGTGTCATCTTCTTTGCCAGAAAAAGCCAAGTGCAGTGCTCATATAAAATACATATAATACAGACTGTCTTTGATGTGAGCTCAGGAGCAGATGATGGGAGTGTTACAGATTCCCCTTTAAAAAGGACCTTTTGCTGACAGCCTCTTCACATGGAAGCTCTGTGCTTTGCTCCTGCTCTGCATCCTTTCATTTCCACCTATTAGCAGTGAAATATTGATTCCTTCACACCAAAGGCTGGGGGAAAGTACACAGAGAAGCTTTAAAGTGCACTCAGACATGACCAGAAGCAAGCATCAGAAGGAGCAGAGTCCAGATAGTGGGCCTTCCAACATGGCGCCTCCTCCCCCACACCAGCCAGAGTGAGAGATGCTGAGGCTGCTGCAGCAAAGCTGGGGAGATTTGCCAGACTGACCTTAGATTCTGACCCTTCAGATGATTTACAACCTGATCAGGTATGCTCACAGAGGAAGAGAGATACAGAGACTGTGCAGGGGAGGCAATGTGGCACCACTCTCACAGCAACAGTTAAACAGAGAAGTGCAGGAAATGCAGAGCACTAACAACACCTATGGAGAAGTCAATGATTCTGGGCAAGAGCCTACACGACAAGATGCTTTCTCTGCTGGAAAATCCTGTAGCTTCTCATTAGAAATTCTCAACAAACACATGGGAGGGCTTAGAGAGGACATTAATCTCATCAGACAAAACATGAAGAAAATAAACAGCCGAGTCAATGAGTTGGAGGAAAGAGTGAGTTCTGTTGCGGACCAAATGCCTACTATACATAAATATCTCAGGAGAGGTCTTCAGAATATCAATGCCCTTCTCAAGAAGGTTGATGACCTAGAGAATAGGCATCGGCGAAATAACATACGTTTAGTCGGGGTTCATGAAAAAGCTGAGGGTCGTAATTCAGTTGATTTTTTTTGAATCCTGGCTGACTACAATGTTCGGCAAAGACACTCTCTGTCAATTTTTTGCAATTGAATGAGCTCACAGAGTTCCTACACATCCTTTGCCACCGGGTGCTCCACCAAGACCTGTACTCATCAAATTACAAAATTTTAAAGAGAGAGACCTTATCCTACGAAAGGCCAGGGACCACTCTTCACTTACCCTTGATGGAAGGAAAATATCTATTTATCCTGACTTTTCAACAGAAGTTCAGAAGAAGAGGGTCAAGTTCTGGGATAGAAAAAGGAGGCTCTGTGAAAAGCAAATTTCCTATTCTATAATCTACCCTGCTCGGCTCAGGGTGGAGTTCATATGTTTGACTCCCTTCCAGATGCTTTATCATGAATGGATGCCAATAAGAGATCTCTGCGAAATGGAGCTGGATGAGAGACTTCTCCTTGAGGCGGTTTTCTCCAAGCACTTTTCATAAACCATTATGAAAAAATGCCTATCCCTGAATCTATTCCGTTATTCTATTATGAGCGGGAAATGTTGAGCTATGATGAGTTATGTACCTGCCTTATTGTACATACAAAGTATTCTTATTTTGTGAGTGGAGCATCTGTGGAGAAAATCTCTTTTGACAGAAAACTTCATCCACTATACATTTACTTTCAATTATTTGGGTATTTTTCTTGTTTTTGGTTTCTCTTCATCCACTATAAGTTCATGCTCAAAACTTATAATTCTGCTCTCCATCTGGCTAAACAAGTCTACTTTACCACTCTCATCACATCTCTAGCCAACAATCCTAAATGACTCTTTGAAACCTTCCACTCCCTCCTGAGCTCTAAAGTACAGACCCCCGTCACCAACCTAAGCGCTGACGATCTGGTCACTTATTTCCTACAAAAAATCAATCATATCTGTCAAGACATTTTTATGCAATCCCCTCAGAGTCTGGATTCCCTTCCCTCCCGCACCTCAAGTTCACTTTCCATCTTCGAGCTGGTCACAGAAGAAGAAGTGACCAGGCTCCTCACTTCTTCCCGCCCTACAACCTGCAACAGTGACCCTATTCCCTCACAGCCGATTCAGTTCCTTTCCCCAGCTGTCACTGTGGAGGTTTCACCAATTTAAGATACACTAGGTAACTGCTCTCCTCCTAATTAAAGATGTCCGAGTGAATGCAAATCAACCAAATTTGCTAATATGGTTGAAAAACTTCACTCAGAGACTAAACCATGCAAAATGACATACTTTATTACGTAGACATGGGGATATATAGTATTCTACTTCTAGGTGGGATTAGTAAAATTCATTGCTCCTTCTGATAACTTGGCACACTGCAATTTGCTCATCCATGTATCTCCTGGCCTCAGTAACACCTTAGGAATTCTGATGAGAGGGGTGAAGTCGTCTCTCAGCGCCATCTTTGCCAACTCGACATGAATCTCTCTGTTATCAGCCATGCACATACATACGTCATTCCCAGGAAATCATTTAGTTGTTCATGTCTACAATAAGGCTGTGTGCCCACGATGCGTTTTTTGAGCGTTTCCGCAGCGGCAATTCCGCTGCAGAAACTTTTAAAAAACGCTTGGTAGAAGGCCTGCCATGTTCCCCAATGATAATCCTCATGTGCTGTGCACATGCTGCGGAAATTTCCGCTGCGTCTTATCATTGCGGAAAAAAACGCAGCATGACCAATTATTTTGTGGAAGCGCTGCGTTTTCGCCGCCATTGACTTGCATTGAAACGCATGGAATCCACATCACTGGATCTGTTCATTCCATGCGTTTCAATGTGCGGATGGTACCCGGGTCTGGAGAAGAGGAGACTCTCCTCCGGACCCAGGTACCATAGTACCTGTAAAAAAAGAATAAAATAAAAAATAAATATTATACTTACCTTCTGATGGCCCCCGGTGTGCTTGTCTTGGCTTGCCGGCAGATCGCGGTGGACTCAAGGACCTGCGCTGACGTCATTTAGTCATGTGACGGCAGGTCCTTCAGTGTACCGCGAGCTGCCGGCAAGCTGAGACACATCGGATAAAGACACCGGGGGCCATCAGAAGGTAAGTATAACATTTATTTTTTATTTTTTAACATTCTTTCGGACACACTATATAAATCCATGCCGTTTGCATGGATTTATATAGTGTGATCAAGTTGTCAAGCACTTTCCAAGTGATGTTAAAATCGCTTGGAAAGCGCTTTTCAATGCGCATGCGGAAATGCATGTGAAGAAAGCTTCACATCCGCTTGTCCCTGGCAGGAAAAACGCATGTAAAATCCGCATGTACAATCCACATGTACAATCCGCATGTAAAATCCGCATGTAAAATCCGCATGTACAATCCACATGTAAAATCCGCATGTACAATCCACATGTAAAATCCGCATGTATAATCCGCTTACATTTTTTCTGCCAGGGAGATGCAGAAACGCTCAGGAAAAATCCGGAGCATTTCTGCATCGTGGGCACATAGCCTGAGAACAGAAACTGTTATATATCATTAACTATTAACATAATCAATGTGCATATACACATTTGCATACATACATACACATAGATTATTCCATCATCTCTATATTAATTCACACTGATTAGGTAATCTATTAAAATAAACTAATTGATTTTCTATAATATATATATTTTACCTTGACATCACTACCCACCTAACTAAAATATTTGACCTCTCTCTTTCTTCAGGAATCTTTTCCTCCTCACTTAAACATGCCATCATAACCCTTTTACTGAAAAAGCCATCCCTGGACCAGAACTGCACTGCTAACTACAGACCGGTCTCTAATCTTCCCTTCATCTCTAAACTCCAGGAACGCCTGGTCCATTCCCGCCTAATCCGCTATCTCTCAGATAACTCTCTTCTCGACCCTTTACAATCCGGTTTCCGCTCCTCACACTCTAATGAAACTGACCTCACTAAAGTCCCTAATGATCTACTAACAGCTAAATCTAATGGTCACTACTCCCTGCTGTTTCTCCTGGATCTCTCTGCCGCTTTTGACACTGTAGATCATCAGCTCCTCCTCACTATGCTCCGCTGTATAGGCCTCAAGGACACCGCTCCCTCCTGGTTCTTCTACCTCTGACCGCTCCTTCACGGTATCTTTTGCCGGCTCTTCTTCCTCTAATCTTCCTCTTACTATCGGGGTTCCACAAGGATCAGTCCTAGGTCCCCTCCTCTTCTCCTTGTATACTGCTCCTATTGGACAAACCATCAACAGATTTGATTTCCAGTACCATCTCAATGCTGATGACACCCAACTATACACCTCTTCACCTGACATCACCCCCACTCTAATACAAAATACCAGTGATTGTCTGTCTGCTGTCTCTAACATCATGTCTTCCCTCTATCTGAAACTGAATCTCTCCAAAACTGAACTCCTTGTTTTTTCTCTCTCTACTAACCTACCTATACCTGACTTTTCAATTTTCTTGGGTTGCGCCACCATAACCCCCAAGCAGCAAGCTCGACGTCTTGGAGTCATATTTGACACACAACTTTCCTTTATCCCCCATATACAATCAGGTAATGCAGGTGCGGGAATGCAACGCACAGAGACACAAGGTAAGAACAGTCTGAGATGAAAATAAACAATTTTATGCAACAGGTATTCTGAACAAGGGATTAGTAACAAGGGTAATGAACAGTAATTCAATATATCAGCAAAAGGCAAAATCTCTCAAAATAAGACGCAGTCTCTCAAAGTAAGGTGAAGCCTCTCAAAGTAAGGTGAAGTCTCTTAAGTAAGGTGCAGTCTCATTAGTACAGTGAAGTCTCTTAAGTAAGGTGAAGTCTCTTAAGTAAGGCAAAGTCTCTTAAGTAGGGTGATGCCCTCACTCATGGGAGACACCACGTAAGTTCTTTAACTGTACATTTGGCCCTAGCGGGGGTCACCGGTTATTCCCGCTAGGCCGTGAGTCTCTTCCGCATAAACTCAATTAGATCACGTTGTGCTCCTTTAGTCCCAACCGTTCCCCTCCCAACCTTAGTATCTAAACCCAATTGTCCCCGGTACCGTGGGTGGACAGTGGAAATGACGGTCCTGTTCACGTATGCAGCTCCTCCGCTTCCGCTGGCGTGACTTTCCTGGGGCAACCGTCTCTCAACTCCTCTCTGCTTGGCTGTAGGAGGCAGTCTCTCGAGCCTTGGATAGGGGGGTCCAGGCCTCGTCTGTCGGCGGGCGACGTCGGGTTCCGCGAACTCACTCAGCACCGCAATCAGGTTCCTAGTCTCCTCAGCAGGCACAGCACTCAGGTAACATCCGCGAGATATCCGGAGCTCTTTTAACGGTGCCCGGCTGTGGCACCTCACAGGCCTCTGGCTTAGGCCTGTCACGCGGGGTTTCTCAGGATGCAGGGAACACATCTGCTCCTTTCTGCTGCTTGGCGCCAAAGACCCCTCAGGTTTGGCGCGCTGGCCTCTTATTTTCCGGAACTCCTTCCTGGAAGTCACCTGATCAGGTCCAGCGTCTGAACTTACTCTCCCTGCAACTTCCCTTGCATATCTTGGTTCCGCTTGACTGCGTCTGGCCAGTAGATGGCAGTTTCTTTCCATCCTTGAAACATCATGTAGAAGTTCTTTTACAAGCTCTCTTGACTGGGCTACAATCACTCACTCACTCATGTCACCTGCACCTTAAAAACATCTCCAGAACCCCACATTTTCTCACCTTTGATACTGCAAAAACTCTTACTGTCGCTCTTATTCACTCTCGTCTGGACTACTGCAACTCTCTTCTAATTGGTCTCCCTCTAAACAAACTCTCTCCTCTCCAATCCATTCTGAATGCAGCAGCCAGGGTCGTATTTCTATCAGGCCGCTTCACCAACACCTCTAACCAGTGCCAGTCATTGCACTGGTAACCCATTCAACACAGAATGCAATACAAACTCATCTCTCTCACCCATAAAGCCCTCCACAGTTCTGCACCACCCTATATCTCATCCCTCATTTCTGTCTATCACCCCTCCCGTGCCCTCCGTTCTGCAACTGATCTAAAACTAACATCCTCCTAAATCCCAACCTCGCAGGGGGAGGGGATTTTACCACCTACCTCCACCCTTTCTGGGATAAATTCCATACTGGAAATATTTTTCAAAATGCACAATATACATCTCTACATTATCTGCTAGAGGAGGTAGGCATAGTGGACCTATGGAGAATACGGCACCCTGATGTCAGACAATATTCCTGTTACTTCGCCTCCCATCATTCTTTGTCAAGAATAGACCAAGCTGTTGGCTTTGAATCAATCATACCCTATATTAAATCGGTGAGGTATCTGCCAAGGAGTGTCTCTGACCACTCGCCTATACAGGTACAACTGCAGATGGGTGTTGTGAGGTCTCCGGGGGAATATACATGGCACATCAATCCTTTTTGGCTGCAACTAATTGGTCCTACTCTTAGCTCTAGAATCTTAGAATATTTTCGTTTTAATGATGGGTCGTCATCTACGAGATTTATATGGGATGCTATGAAAGCATATGTATGGGGAATATGCATAGGGGAGATCAATAAGATAAAATCCAAAATAAGGGAGTTAACCCAAAAATTGCAACAGAATGTTTGCGAAAAGGAGGCACAAGTAGAATGAAATGGGAAAATGCACAGAAAATATTGCCTGATCATTTGCTATCATTAGCTTCTCAGAAACAACTGTTTGTTAAGCAAAGATACTTTATAAAGCAAGGGTCTCAAACTCGGCTGGGCAAATGGTCCGCATTCTTTGCATGACAAAATGACATTTTTAGTGATATTATTTTTTTTTCTATACACCTTTTGAATTTGTCCTCATCTTGTATTAACCCCTTTACAGCCCATGACGTACTAATATGCGTCTGTGCCCTGGGCTTTAAGAGCCTGACCCATATTAGTACATCATGGCGATCGTGCGCGCACACAGGCGGTGCGGGCGCTATCGCCGCCGGGTGTCAGCTGATTGTCACAGCTTACACCGGGTACTATGTGCAGGGAGCGGTCCCGCACCGCTCCCGGCACATTAACCCCCGCAATGCTGCGATCAAAGTCGATCGCAGCATTGCGGTGGCAAGGGGAGGTGATCGCAATACTCACCTCCTCTTCCGGCCTCCAGCGCTGTCTGCCGCGGCTTCCCGGGTGTTGCCATGATGACCCGATGTCGTCATGACAACATCTGGGTCACCAGACAGCAGCAAGATTGTTTGGTCATGCGCAGTGCATGACCGAACAATCTTCTCACTGTGCAACGCTGACTGCCTACATGGCTCAGGGATGGTGCTCCATCCCTATGCTATGCAGGCGATCAGATTAAAAAAAAGTGAAAGTCCCAGAGTGGGACAAAGTAAAAAAGTGTAAAACCTCTGAGAAAGTGAAAAAAAAAAAAAAAAAAAATTGTAAAAATATTTAAAAAAATAAATAAATAAATAATCCACCAAAAATAAAAATATAATGTACCCATCAATAAATATTATTATGAAAAAAAAAAAACAATAAAAGTACACATATTTGGTATCGCCGCGTCCGGAACGACCTTACCTATAAAACTGTCCCACTAGTTAACCCCTTCATTAAACACGGTAAAAAAAAAAAAAAAAACGAAGCAAAAAACAATGCTTTATCATCATACCGCCAAACAAAAAATGGAATAACACGCGATCAAAAAATGAATATAAATAAAAATGGTACCGCTGAAAGCGTAATCTTGTCCCGCAAAAAACAAGCTGCCATACAGCTCCATAATCCGAAAATTCAAAAAGTTATAGCTCTCAGAATAAAGCGATGCAAAAAAATAATTTTTTCTATAAAATGTCTTTTATTGTGTAAAAGCGCCAAAACATAGAAAAACTATGTAAATGTTATACCGCTGTAAACGTACTGACCCGAAGAATAAAGCTACCTTATCAATTTTACCACACGCGGAGTAGAATAAAAAAAAAAAAAAAAAAAACAATTCCTGAATTTTAGGTTTTTGTTTATTCTGCCTCCCAAAAGCTGGAATAGAAAGCGATCAAAATATGTCACGTGCCTGAAAATGGCACCAATAAAAACGTCAACTTGTCCCGCAAAAAAAAATCCATCACATGACTCTGTCGGCCAAAATATGGAAAAATTATAGCTCTCAAAATATGGCGCTGCAAAAACTAGATTTTACAAAATATGTGTCTTTTAGTGTGTGACAGCTGTCAATCATAAAAACCCGATATCATTCTGGTATCTCTGTAGTCGCACCGACCCGAAGAATAAGGTCGTCTAATCACTTATACCGCACGAGGAACGCCGTAAAAAATAAACACTAGGGCTGGGGTTGGGGTTAGGGTTGTGCTAATGTTAGGGTTCGGGTCAGGGTTGGGCTAGGGTAGGGTTAGGGTTGGGGGTAAGGGTTGTTTTTTTTTATAAAAAAAAAAGATGACGATATGGCAACTAGTGTTGAACACAAGTGCTCGCTACTTGAGTTTGCATCGGGTACTCGGGTATGCATTGAGTATCGCGGGTGCTCGAGTCTCCGCCCCATATGCTTCGCGGCCAAAATAACCTCGCGGGGATTGCCTGCCATGCTCGAGCGATCCCCGCATGTTTTTTTGGGGGTGTCTAATAACCGTGAAACATGCGGGAGGGGACTCGAGCATTTCACTTGAGCACCTGTGATACATGGTGCATACCTGAGTACCCGATGCAAACTCAAGTAGCGAGCACTTGCGCTCAAGACTAATGACAACTTATTCAATATGATGACCTAATGTCATCAAATTTTGTGTCGTACCTCTGGGTTCAAAATGTTCACTATACCCCTTGATAAAATCCTTGAGGGGTGTAGTTTCCAAAATGGGGTCACTTGTGGGGGGTTTCAACTATTTAGGCACATCAGGGGCTCTTCAAACGCGACATGGCGTCCGCTATCGATTCCAGACAATTTTGCGTTCAAAAAGTCACACAGTGCTCCTTCCCTTCTGAACTCTGCCGTGCGCCCAAACACTGTATTTTCCCGACATATGGGGTATTGGCGTACTCAGGAGAAATTGCACAAAAGTTTTTGGGGTCCATTTTCTCCTCTTACCCTTGTGAAAATAAAAAATTGGGGCTAAAACATCATTGTTGTGGAAAAAGTTTGATTTTTTTATATTCACGGCTCCATGTTATAAACTTCTGTAAAGGACTTGGGGGTTCAAGGTGCTCACCACACATGTAGATAAGTTCCCTGAGGGGTCTAGTTTCCAAAATGGTGTCACTTGTGGGGGATTTCTACTGTTTAGGCACATCAGGGGCACATCCGCTAATTATTCAAGCAAATTTTACAATCAAAAAGTCAAATGGTGCTCCTTCCGTTCCGAACCCTGCCGCGCGCCCAAGCAGTGGTTTTCCCCCACATATGGGGTATATACTAACTCAGGAGAAATTGAACAACAAATTGCATGGTGCAATTTCTTCTGTTACCCTTATGAAAATGCAAAAGTGGGGGCTGAAAAACATTTTTGGGGGAAAAATGTGAAAATTTTATTTTTACGGCTCAATGTTATAAACTTCTGTGAAGCACCTGGGGGTTCAAGGTGCTCACCACACATCTATATAAGTTCCCTGAGGGGTATAGTTTCCAAAATGGGGTCACATGTGGGGGGTTTCCACTGTTTAGGCACATCAGGGGCTCCCCAAATGCAATATGGCGTCCGCTAATTATTCAAGCAAATTTTACATTTAAAAATTCAAATGGCGCTCCTTCCCTTCCGAACCCTGCTGTGCGCCCAAACAGTGGTTTTCCCCCACATATGGGGTATCTGCTTGCTCAGAAGAAATTGGGCAACAAACTGCATGGTGCAATTTCTCCTATTACCCTTATAAAAATGCAAAAGTGGGGCTGAAAAACATTTTTGTGGGAAAAATGTGAAAATTTTATTTTTACGGCTCAATGTTATAAACTTCTGTGAAGCACCAGGGGGTTAAAGGTGCTCACCACACATCTAGATAAGTTCCCTGAGGGGTCTAGTTTCCAAAATGGGGTCACTTGTGGGGGGTTTCCACTTTTAAGGCAGATCAGGGGCTCCCCAAATGCAATATGGCGTCCGCTAATTATTCAAGCAAATTTTACATTTAAAAAGTCAAATGGTGCTCCTTCCCTTCCATACCCTGCCGTGCGCCCAAACAGTGGTTTTCCCCCACATATGGGGTATCTGCTTACTCAGGAGAAATTGATCAACAAATTTTGGGGTCTATTTTTTCCTGTTACCCCTGCGAAAATAAAAAAAATTGGGTCTAAAATAACATTTTTGTGAAAAAAGTTAAATGTTAATTTTTTTCTTCCATATTCCAAAAATTCCTGTGAAGCACCTGAAGGGTTAATAAAGTTCTTGAATATGGTTTTGAGCACCTTGAGTGGTGCAGTTTTTAGAATGGCATCACTTTTGGGTATTTTCTGTCATAAAGACCCCTCAAAGTGACTTTAAATATGATGTGGTCCCTAAAAAAATGGTTTTCTAAATTTTGTTGGAAAAATGAGAAATCGTTGGTCAACTTTTAACCCTTATAGCTCCCCAGTGAAAAAAAAAATTTGTTCCAAAATTGTGCTGATGTAAAGTAGACATGTGGGAAATGTTATTTATTAACTATTTTGTGTGACATATCTCTCTGATTTAAGGGAATAAAAATTCAAATTTTGAAAATTGCAAAATTTTCAAAATTTTTGCCAAATTTCCATTTTTTTCACAAATAAACGCAAGTGATATCGAAGAAATTTTACCACAATCATGAAGTACAATATGTCACAAAAAACAGTCTCAGAATCAGGGAGATCCATTGAAGCGTTCCAGAGTAATTACCTCATAAAGTGACAGTGGTCAGAATTGTAAAAATTGGCCTGGTCATTAATGTGCAAACCACCTTGGGTTGTAAAGGGGTTAATGACTCATCCTGGTCCTCATCTTGTAGTAATGCCTCATCTAATGCCTCATCCTGGTCCTCATCTTGTAGTAATGTCTCATTCTGGTCCTCATCTTTTAGTAATGACCCATCCTGGTCCTCATCTTGTAGTAATGCACCATCCTGGTCCTCATCTTGTAGTAATGCCCCATCCTGGTCCTCAACTTGTAGTAATGCACCATCCTGGTCCTCATCTTGTAGTAATGCCCCATCCAGGTCCCCATCTTGTCGTAATGTCCCAAATTCAGGTCCCCAACTTGTCGTAATGTCCCCCATCCAGGTCCCCATCTTGTCGTAATGTCCCCCATCTAGGTCCTCATCTTGTTATAATGTCCCCATCTTGTAGGAATGTCCCCCATCCAGGTCCTCACATTGTAGAAATTTTCCTATCCAGGTTCCCACACTGTAGGAATGTTCCTATCCAGGTCCCCACATTGTAGATATGTCCCAATCCAGTTCCCCATATTGTAGATATGTCCCCATCCAGGTCCCCACATTGTAGGAATGTCCCTATCCAGGTCCCCACATTGTAGATATGTCCCCATCCAGGTCCCCATATTGCAGGAATGTCCCCATTCAGGTGCCACATTGTAGGAATGTCCCCATCCAGGTCCCACATTGTAGGAATGTTCCTATCCAGGTCCCCATATTGTAGGAATGTCCCCATTCAGGTCCCACATTGTAGGAATGTCCCCATCCAGGTCCCACATTGTAGGAATGTTCCTATTCTGGTCCCCATATTGTAGGAATGTCCCCATTCAGGTCCCACATAGTAGGAATGTCCCCATCCAGGTCCCACATTGTAGGAATGTTCCTATCCAGGTTCCCATATTGTAGGAATGTCTCCATTCAGGTCCCACATAGTAGGAATGTCCCCATCCAGGTCCCACATTGTAGGAATGTTCTTATCCAGGTTCCCATATTGTAGGAATGTCCCCATTCAGGTCCCTATATTGTAGGAATGTCCGCTGTTCCATTCTTCACATACATATATAAGAAAAAAAAAAGTCTCTTCTCACCTGTCCTCCGTTCCCTCGGTGTCCTTTCTGCATATGCGGGCGCAGGCACCATAGACCCCTTGACGATCGCGGCCTGGTCCAGGAGCTTCCGGCAGCTGCGCTTTAGTGCAGTGTATTGCTGCGCAGAGACCAATGCCTGCCACCGGCCTATCAGAGGCCAGCAGCTGACATCTGCCCATGTTAGTGATGTCATGCACCGCTGCGCTGGGACGCGGATGTCCGCTGCTGGCCTCTGATAGGCCGGTGGCTGGCATTGGTATTGTATCATGCAGAGAGCCGGTCTCTGCACAGCAATACTCTGAACTAAAGTGCAGCTGTCGGCAGCTCCTGGACCGGGCCGCGATCGGGGTCTATGGTGCCTACAGGCCGCATGAACCAGTCTGAAGGGCCACATGCGACCCGCGTGTTTGAGACCCCTGGTTTAGGATGAGTCTGTCTCTCATACTCTGCTGACCTCACCCCTCCTTGGATAAACCCCCTTCCCATTGCCCCCTTTACTTTTTCCCTGCCCCTCTTCAGGGACGCCTGGAGCTGGTGCTCACACACTATCATACAGGTCACCACTCAATAAAGGTAATATGAAGCAATTAAAGTAGTGAAAGAGGTTAAAACTAGTGTTGAGCGAGCACTAAAATGCTCGGGTGCTCGAAGCTCGGGCCGAGCTCGCCGTGATACTCGGGTGCTCGACCCGAGCAACGAGCCCAATGTTAGTCTATGGGAGACTCGAGCATTTTTGCGGCGGCTCCCCCGGCAGTCTTTTAAAAGCCTAACAAGTGCCCAAAACGATAGTGACAGTGCTCAAATGACATGGGGACAGCATGGGGATCGCCCCAGGAAGCATTTCTGACCCCCAGGTCACTGCTGTCAACAACGTGGTCAGAGGTATTAATACACTTTTACAGGCTCAAAATAAAACGTTCAAAAACGAAAGTGAAAGTGCTTTCCTGTGAAATATGTTAAGGATAGTGTTGAGCGATACCTTCCGATATCAGGAAATATCGTATCGGATTGGATCGGACCGATACCCAAACAGTATCGGATATCGCCGATTCCGATACAGGAAACCAATGCAAGTCAATGGGACACAAATATCGGAATGAAAATAAACCCTTTCTTTCCTTGTAGGTTAATTCTACATGAATTAAAACAACTAAGAATAATGTAGAATGTATTACGCGAAAAGCCGGCAATTCATCAGCGGCATACACCAGTACCCGACAATTTACAACAGAAAGAATAGAGCTTCACACATAGATTAGATAGATAGAAACATGTCAGTCACATATATATGAAGTACAGTGACAGTGTTGCTTACTGTACTTGTCATTTAGTGTAAAGGATTTATTTAAAAAAATAATTGTGTTTTCATGCACTGTCTCTTTAAAAAAGCGGGCCGGCAATTCAGCTGCGGTACCCGACAATTTATAACAGACAGAATAGAGCTTCACTCCACACATAGATTAGATAGATAGAAACATGTCAGTCACATATATATGAAGTACAGTGACAGTGTTGATTACTGTACTTGTCATTTAGTGTTAAAATAAAGGATTTATTTAAAAAAAAATTGGCGTGGGGTTCCCCTTAATTTTAGTCTCTAGCAGAGGTTAAGCAGACGGCTGGGGCAGATGTTTGAAGCCTGGGAAGGGGGTAATACCCACGGAGCTTCCCAGGCTACTAATATCAGCCCCCAGCTGAATACCTAGCCTTTACTAGCTATTAAAATGGGGGACCCCTCAAAAAAATGACGTGGGGTCCCCCCTAATTTAATAGCTAGCAAAGGCTAGGCAGACAGCTGGGGGCTGATATTAATAGCCCAGGAAGGGTGCCAAGAATATTGGCCCCCTCCCAGGCTAGAAACACCAGCCGTCAGCTGCCCCAGAAATGGCGCATCCATAGGATGCGCCAATTCTGGCACTTAGCCTCGCTCTTCCCACTGCCCTGTAGCGGTGGCAGTGGGGTAATAGGGTTGGGGTTGATGTCAGCTTATAATGCCAGCTGACATCAAGCCCAGGTTAGTAATGGAGAGGCGTCTATAAGACACCCCCATTACTAACCCATAGTCAAAGTTAAAAAAAACCCACAAACACCCAGAATAAAGTCCTTTAATTGAAATAAACACACAATTCTTTATTGTTCTAAATTAAACTCTACTTACCATCACGCCCATTCCAGCTGAAGCCAACGATCTCCTGCAATAAAAGAAAAATAATAAAGCAACCTCATCCTTACCTTTCCATGGTTCCCAGGACAGCTCCAGCTCTGCTACATCGAGATGACAGGCTGGACCGCAGCAGAACGCTGCCATCCAGTCTGTCATCTCGCAGACACTGAGAAGCGCAGGCTTGCTTGCGCTCCTCAGTGTCTCTCTGTGACGGCATCCAGATGAGCCGAGTTCATGTCCAATGAACTCGGCTCACCTCATGCACGTCACTGACAGCGTGGGAAAATTCTCCTGCACTCAGCGCTTCAGCGTGAGAATTTTCCCACGCTGTCAGTGACATGCATGAGGTGAGCTGAGTTCATTGGACATGACCTCACCTCATTCACGTCACTGACAGCGTGGGAAAATTCTCACGCTGAAGCGCTGAGTGCAGGAGAATTTTCCCACGCTGTCAGTGACGTGCATGAGGTGAGCCGAGTTCATTGGACATGACCTCGGTTCATCTTTATGCCGTCACAGAGAGACACTGAGGAGCGCAAGCATGCCTGCGCTTCTCAGTGTCTGCGGGATGACAGGCTGGATGGCAGCATTCTGCTGCGGTCCAGCCTGTCATCTCGATGTAGCAGAGCTGAAGCTGTCGTGGGAACCATGGAAAGGTAAGGATGAGGTTGCTTTATTATTTTTCTTTTATTGCAGGAGATCATTGGCTTCAGCTGGAATGGGCGTGATGGTAAGTATAGTTTAATTTAGAACAATAAAGAATTGTGTATTTCAATTAAAGGACTTTTTTCTGGGTGTTGTGTTTTTTTAAATACTTTACTAGAAATTCATGGTGGTCATGTCTAATATTGGCGTGACCCCATGAATTTCGGGCTTAGGGCCAGCTGATAATGCCAAGCTGGCCTTAACCCCTTTATTACCCAGTGAGCCACCGCACCAGGGCCCTGGATGAGTTGGGTACAGAGCCAGAAGATGGCGCTTCTATGAACGCGCCATTTTCCAGGGTGGCAGCGGACTGCAATTTGCAGCGGGTGGGGCCCAGAAAGCTTGGGCTTCCCTGCGCTGCGGATTCCAGCCCCCAGCTGCCTAGTTGTACCTGGCTGGACACAAAAATAGGGCGAAGCCCCACGTATTTTTTTTTTAAATTATTTCATGAAATTCATGAAATAATTAAGAAAAAAGGCCTTCCCTATATTGTTGTGTCCGGCCAGGTACAAATAGGCAGCTGGTGGTTGGGGGCAGCCCGTTCCTGCCTGCTGTACCTGGCTGGACACAAATATAGTTCGAAGCCCCACGTCAATTTTTTTTTAATTATTTCATGAAATAATTTTTTAAAAAAAGGCCTTCCCTATATTGTTGTGTCCGGCCAGGTACAAATAGGCAGCTGGTGGTTGGGCGCAGCCCGTTCCTGCCTGCTGTACCTGGCTGGACACAAATATAGGGCGAAGCCCCACATCAATTTTTTTTTAATTATTTCATGAATTTCCTGAAATAATTAAAAAAAAATTGACTTGGGGCTTCGCACTATATTTGTGTCCAGCCAGGTACAGCAGGCAGGAACGGGCTGCCCCCAACCACCAGCTGCCTATTTGTACCTGGCCGGACACAACAATATAGGGAAGCCCTTTTTTTCTTTATTATTTCATGAATTTCATGAAATAATTTAAAAAAAAAATACGTGGGGCTTCTCCCTATTTGTGTGTCCAGCCAGGTACAACTAGGCAGCTGGGGGATGGAATCTGCAGCGCAGGGAGGCCCAAGCTTTCTGCCCCCCCCCCCCCGGTGCAAATTGCAGTCCGCAGCCACCCCGGAAAATGGCGTGTTCATAGAAGCTGGATGCTGTACCTGGCTGGCATACAAAAATATGGCAAAGCCCACGTCAAAATGTTTGGGAAAAATTAATTAAAAAATAAATAATAATTTAGGGACTGCATCTTTATTAACTCCTCAAATGTCATTTAGTGTTAAAATAAAGGATTTATTTAAAAAAAATTGGCGTGGGATCCCCCATAATTTTAGGCTCTAGCGGAGGTTAAGCAGACGGCTGGGGAAGATGTTTGAAGCCTGGGAAGTGGGTAATACCCACGGAGTTTCCCAGTCTACTAATATCAGCCCGCAGCTGAATACCTAGCCTTTACTAGCTATTAAAATGGGTGACCCCCCCCAAAAAAATGACGTGGGGTACCCCCTATTTAATAGCTAGCAAAGGCTAGGCAGACAGCTGGGGGCTGATATTAATAGCCCAGGAACGGTGCCATGAATATTGGCCCCCTCCCAGGCTAGAAACACCAGCCGTCAGCCGCCCCAGAAATGGCGCATCCATAGGATGCGCCAACTCTGGCACTTAGCCTCGCTCTTCCACGCTGCCCTGGTGCGGTGGCAGTGGGGTAATAGGGTTGGGGTTCATGTCAGCGCCAGCTGCCATGAAGCCCAGGTTAGTAATGATGGGCGTCTATAAGACACCCCCATTACTAACCTACAAAGTGTTAAAAAGAAAAAACACACTACACCCAGAAAAAAATAATTTATTTGAAATAAAACACACAATTTTATTTAATTCTTAGTTTACTAAAAAAAAATAGTTACCTTTCCACGTTCCTGCGCTGATCTCCCATGCACAGCTGTCACATCTGGAGATGGTGACAGCTGTGCATGGCTGCTGTAAGCTCACACTGCCGGGAGCCACTGACTGAGGTCACCGGAGTGCATTCAGGCAGCGCAGCTCCGGAGACCTCCTTTACGGCACTGCTGTACCGTGGGAATTTCTCACGATACAGCAGGGCCGTAAAGGAGCTAACCGGAGCAGCGCTGCCTGAACTCCAGCGAACCCGCTTATGCAATGACGGGGCTGCTTTACGGCCCCATAATTCTAGCGGCGGCAGCGGTTCAGAGCGGTCACATTCTATGTCTCTGCTCTAAACTGGAGATCATCGTGGGACACTCGTGGACTACTACGGAGGGGTAAGGATAAGGTTGTGGTTTATTATTTTAGATTTTATTACAGGAGATCGATGGCTTCGGGGAATTAGGTGTCTAGGGGAGTATAGGTGTAGTTTTTTATTTTTTACTTTATTTTAGGTGGCGATCGGCGGGGACAGGTAATGTATAAACTAATTTATTGTAGGCAACCACTGGCCACCAATGACATGTATTTAAAATTTATTGGGGACACAGTAGGGCAATTTAAATAGCAGGATCAGGCTGATGGGAACTACTGCTCCCATCGAGCTGATCCTGCTGGCACGAGTGGACGGGGGGCAGACATAGGCCGATGGGAGTAGTAGTGTCACATCGGCCTATGTCTGCCTGCACGCACACATCGCACAGACACCGCACACACTCGCAGACATCGCACAGACACCGCACACACTCGCAGACATCGCACAGACACCGCACACACTTGCAGACATCGCACAGACACCGCAGACATCGCAGACACCGCGCACACCCGCAGACATCGCACAGACACCGCACACACTCGCAGACACACGCACAGACACCCCACACACTCGCAGACACACGCACAGACACCCCGCACACACTCGCAGACACACGCACAGACACCCACACACACCAATCATGACGGGCTGATCGTCTGGGAGGTGACGCTGTGCGGCCAGCCAATCACTGTAATGCCCACAAACAACATGGCTGCGGCATTACAGTGACTGGCTGGCAATCCCTGCATGTTCATTGGCTCTGTAAAGAGCGCCAAACATGCAGGGCGGAGACCCGAGCTCCGGCCCGAGTAACCCGGAAATGCTCGGTGCTCGCCGAACATCCCGAGTAGTACATCGGGCGAGTACCGAGCAGTGTCGAGCATGTTCGCTCAACACTAGTGATAAGACATCTTGAAAGCATTGAGGAACAGTTTAGAAAAGAGTTTATGTAATTTTTATAGAAAATACCCTTAGAGGGGGCTTTCAAGTCAGGAGTCTTGCAGAATGTTGTAGAGATTTTGTTGACCAGTGATCTCCTTATCCTGCTGTGAATGATCCTAGGCAAAATCAGCAGTATAGGGGTCTTCAAATGGTTAACCCTGTCTCTCAGGAGCTTTCTGCTCCTGCTTTCTCTCCAGAAGCCCCCATCTGTCCAGCACAGAGATCAATGATATTCAGGGAGGAGCCATCCCTCCTCATCTCCATGCTTCTTTAATGAAGGAGCTGCGGGATCATGAGGACTGGTTTCTTACTGAACATCTTTTTGGGGCGGAGGTGGGAGCTGAAGGATGGAAACTTTCTCAGATGGGGATGATGGATTTTTTGGGCTTCGCACCGCAGGTAACACCAAATGATAATGTGCTTCCCCTGTTCCCCTTGCCTTCCTTGTCCTTTTTTCCCTGGGCAAGGATGGAAGACCTTATGTCAAAGGGATAATAGAGGGACTGCCATGGGAAGACATCCTCATCGATACAGGAGCCTCAGTTTCAGTAACCGGACACAAATTGCAGTCACCCCCTGGACTGCCTGAGACTACCACTTTGGTAGGATTTGAAGGCTCTTGTATTCAAGCAGTAAAAAGTCGTCCAGTGAACCTGAAATTTCAGGTTGCAGGGGGATCGAAGAAAAGGGGTCTTCTATGCACTTTTCGGGTAAATCCACAATTATGGTCCACTATTCTGGGTACCAATGTTTTGGGAGCAATGGGAATTGTTGTTGATTTATGTAACAAAGTTCTATGGTAGAGCAAAGAAGCAAATATTGTAACTGTGTCTGTGGAGGAGTTGGAGAGTCACAAATTACCCATTGCCAGTCTAAGTTCATGTACTGATGAAAATGATGAAAATGTTGATAATGATGTTCTTAAAAATGAATTGAAACAAAGGTTCCCTGAATTATGGATCTCAAAGAAAACTGATTATGTGTTAATGCAAACTCAAGTTAAAATTGATAATGAAGAGCTACCACCTATCCGGCATCAGCACCAAATTCCTGAGGATGCAATGCCTTACATAAGGGTTGCGTTCAGTGAATTAGAAAAACAAGGTTTTGTTGTAAAAGGTAATTCACCATGTAACAGTATAATTTTACTTGTAAAAAAGGAAGACGGTAGCTTTTGCATGGTTGTAGACTTGAGACTTGTAAATAAGTACACTCCCTTAGCTGCTCAACTAGTTGCATCTGTCCCTGAAGTTATGTCACAGCTGAGGAGTGATTGTAAAGTGTTTTCTTGTTTGGACATTGCGAATGACTTTTTCTCAGTACCCCTAACCACTGAATCTGTCCTCCGCTTTGCATTCAGCTTTAAGAATATGCAGTACTTGTTCATGCGGTTGCAAATGGGATTTCACAGTTCCCCTGTGTATTTCCATCAGGCATTGGCTCAGGTCTTAGAACCCCTTGGATACGGAGACAAAGTCTTACAATATGTTGATAATTTGTTAATTCAAACTGCTGATGAATATGAACACAAAGAGACCCTTGAAACTTGACACAGGACTCAAAATGAGTCTGACAAAGTACAATTGATGAAGTCAGAGGTTAAATTTCTGGGTGTGTCAATTCCAGCAGAAAAGAAAAAAAAATGCATGATAGGGTTAATGCAATCAAAGCTGTTTCCATACCAACTAATATTATTGAGCTTACAAAATTTTGAGTCTTGTAAATTTTTCCAGAGAATTTGACTTTGTTCATCTGGCTAAACTATTGTATGATTTGTTAAAAGAAGTTGATAATGATCACGCCCCCGTCATTGTAGAGGGAGAAGCCTTGTAGGCTTTTGAAGGTATGAAGTAAGCCCTTACGGCAGCCATTGCGTTAATCAGCCCTGACCCTTCCCAGCCCTTTTACATTCAAGCCCACACCGGTGATAAATCTATTTCCTCGGTGCTTTCACAAAAATGGCCCAAAGATAGTCCTGAAGTGTCCAGTCAGTTGTATGCCCTTGGTTACTACTCAAGGTTGCTCATCCCGTGGAGAAAGGTTTTACTCCGTGCATGAAGCACTTACTGGCCGTGCACTGGACGATGAATTAAGTAAGACACATAGTGGGATTTGCTCTGTTAATTCTACAAACCCACATGTTACTCTAAAAACCCTATTGAAAGGAAAAGCCTTGGGGGTAAATTCACAGAGAATGGCTCAATGGATCGTTGACTTTGAGACCAGAGATTTACAAGTTGAAGTGGGTGAAAAATATAATTTAGCTCAGATGATGCAGTACGCAGGAAAGTGGCACGATTGTCAAGTTGAACAGGCTAATGTCACTCCCTCCCCCTTGTGAGCAGACTTTCAGGAGGGTGTCCCTTGTGCCTATATTGACCTAGCTCGATACTGGTATAATGGATGCTATGCCACAGGTTATGCTGTATGGTTTCCCGATAAACAGTTGTTGCTGTAGTACCAACTCCCAGGTCACTTCTCTACCCAAAGAGCTGAATTAGAAGCAGCTCTACAAGTTATTCCAGGGTTCAGCGAACCTATCAATATTTTCAGTGACATTGCCTATGTTGTTTCCTCCCTCACTTTGTACATAAATGTTACGGCCCTGAGGAGGATGGTTAATTCACAGAACAAGCCCTTACAACATGCTGAGATTCTCAGACAAATTGTGCAGCGGGGTAAAGAATTCCAAAATTTATGGTCCTTTTGTAAAATCAAAGGTCACCAAAAACTAACTCCTGACCCCCACACCCTTGGCAATGCATATGTAGAACAAGCAGCAAAGGAAGCCACCCTTACAGGGGAGGAAAAATACCTTCATTAAGTGCTGATGTTACTGTTATAGCAGAAGATGGAGTCCCTTAAGTTTAAGGGCCCCATCTATGCTATATAAGTCTGACAGTTATTTTAGGTCAAAACAAGAGCAAGCTGAAATGTTCCTTCTTGTAGCAATAGCGTGTCCTTGCTAAGAAGATAACATGTACTCCTTGGCCAGATGTTTCTTCTTGTAGCAATAATGTGTTCTTGCAAGAAGATAAAATGGCCTTGCTAACCAGATACGTCTAATTAAATATTTTAAAGCATACAGAAACTAGTTTTTTTCGCTTGTTCAGCTAAACTGTATAATCAAACCATATATGGCAAATCCGTTTCCTGCCTTCAGGGTGTATATTAGCCCTGTGTTTTGTAATAAAGTTTAGAGTATGTTTAGACACAAACATCCTGTCCTGTGTCTTCATTCTCTCCGATATCGTAATCCAAAGGATAGAAGACCAAGAATGCAGTGACGACAGCTGGCGCCTCGAACAGGGACCTTGAGTTAATCTACCCAGGGGTGCTCGACCGGTCCGAGACGTGGGACGAGTGAAGCTCTCTGTTGGTGATATATACAGCGCTGAGGTAAGAATAGCTGTGTTATATTCTACCTAATTATATCACTGCACAGAAGAGACTCCCTCACCCCCGAGCGGTCGACTCCCCAGGTAATTCAACAGATTGTTGTCTGGCTCAGGTTCCTTTGAACCAGTAGAATCCCCTCAGATCAGTCCTGCCTTCTATCCTTTGGAGAATTTAAGAATAAAAGTATGGATCCGATGATTGTGTTGTGGATGTGTCCCAGGATTGATGTTTTTGGTCTGTTTTTCTGGTTGGCGTATAAGTCCTAGAGAGGCTAGTAGTGGAATGGTTCAGAAACCTTTGTGGCCCATTGTCTAAGTGACCATTGTCTAAGTGACTGAGGAGTCTCTTCTAGGTGAGGAGAACAGAAAAAAATGGGGAACCAAAATGCCAAGGAAGGCATTATAGCCAAAGACTTAGTGGTATGCAGAGAAGGGAAACAGGCACTGATTGGAATTGACAAAATATTGTGTAAAGCGGGAATGAATGAGAATGGAGAGATGAATGGAGAGAAATGGAAATCCTTCTTTAACTCCTATCATGGATGGCTGAAAGATAAGGGTCTGTTAGGGACAGTAGATGTATGGATAAATGCATGCGCTTATTTTGAAGGAAAGATTGAAAAATTAGGAGACGGACGTTACAGACTGACAAAAACCGGAATGACAGATTTTCCTCCCTGTCCGCTCCCGACGTCACCCCCACCCCAGTAGCAGAATTCCCAGGAACCTAAATGTTGGGTTTGCCCCAGATGTGGACAGCAGAATCCCTTGACAGTAGACATCTGTGTGGCATGTGGAGGACCGAGACCCCACCCAGCTAGTCTATTCCCAATGACGACGGTAGTTGTGCCAGGAGCACCGGGAGCAGCAGCAGCGGGGGGGACGCAGTGGTTCCAGGTCAGGAAGCTCGTACAATGTTAATGTATAGACCATGGAGTCCTTCAGAGCAGTTGGCGTTGATCTCCCAGCTGCCAGATCCGTCCCAGTCCCCTATGGGTTTTGCCAGAATGATAAGAACCATACAGGATACGTACAATGCAACTAGAATAGATCTGCAAGGGGTAATTAAGGGAAAATTGGCAGATGAAGCCCGCTATGATAGGTTGATAGATGAGACAAAAAAACAGTATGCCAATAGGACCGGACCCGTAGATGCAGAATCTAATGATGCAGCAGCTGGAGTCCTATTCGCAGCAGCGTTGGTAAAAGCATGTCAAGACAGGCAAGCAGAAAAGCAAGTTACACTAGAAGATAGAGTGCAAGGGAAGGAGGAAGATCCTAAGGATTATTTCTATGCACTAAGGAGAACTTGGTCAGAAATGGGATTTATTCCTGAAAATAAGACTAGTGAGAGGGTATTAGCAAGTGCTTTCATGAATGGACTAAAGAAAGAGATTGCAGTGAAGGTAAAAGCAAGTAGACCAGACTGGAGATCAGTGAAAGCAGAAGATTTAGCTAGAATAACTCAGGGGGCACAGCATGACATAGCGCAGGCAAAGAGAGCTGCCAGAGTACACATAGTAGAGACGACCCCCAGAAACAACAGAGGCAGAGGACGGACTGAAGGAGGAGGACAGAAACTGTGTTACGGATGTAAAAAGCCAGGACATTTTAGAAAGAACTGTAGGACCAACCCGTATCCAAATGCTCAGAGTACGGGTCCTCCAGCCGACCAAACAACGCCCCCATAGGATGAGGGTAGCTTGCACATGAACCCCCTCATCTCCTTACCCCCAACTCCCAGTTGTATAGTGCAGGTGAACCTACCAGGGGGACATGAAATCGATTTCCAAGTAGATACGGGGGCCGACAATTCAGTAATTACGCAAGGTGATTGGCCATATACGGACACTGATTTTTCACATCATGTCATTGCCACCCCCTTCAATTCCCCGTCTGTCCTGCTCCCTGTCACTAAGAGAATTCCCCTGCAAATTCAAGGAGCTACTGTACATAGCCAGCTCATGGTATCGCCCCAAGGCCAAGGTAACCTTTTGGGAAATGATGTGTTGTCCCAATTACAAGCACATATTGAGTATCATCCCGATGGCACTGTCACCATGACCCCAGGTTTAAAACCAAGTACCCTTTGCAAAATTATGTCACTAGATATTGCCAGCATAGAAGAGACAAATGAGTTTCCCCCGATATTAGAGCAGGCTGTGCCACATGATTTTTGGGCCTCAGACAAAACAGATGTTGGTAGGTTAAGAGTTCAACCAGTAATAGTAAAATTAAAACCAGGAGCAATCTTACCTCAACAGAGGCAGTATCCCCTTAGCTCGGCTCAGGAGAATGCCATAGCCCAGCAAGTCCAAAAATTACTACACAGGGGAGTCCTAGTCAAAACCCAGTCCCCTTGCAACACTCCCCTGTACCCAGTAAAGAAAAAGAGCGTGCCAGGTCAACCAGCCGCATATAGAATGGTCCATGACCTCCGGTTGGTTAACAAAGCCACAGAACTTCTAACACCAGTTGTGCCCAACCCGCATACTCTCCTGTCACAGATACCTTCTAACTCTCTTTGTTTTTCAGTGGTCGATTTGGCAAATGCATTTTTCAGTGTACCATTACATCCTGACTGCCAGTACTTGTTTGCTTTCACATTCCAGGGCAGTCAATATACATGGACAGTGTTGCCACAGGGTGCCCAGAATTCACCCACAATGTACACTGCAAGTCTGCAGGAAATACTGGAGGGATGGTCTGAACCACATATCGTTGTTTTGCAATATGTCGATGACCTGCTCATTTGTGCCCCCTCCAGGAAACAATGTCATAGTGCAACTATATCGCTTATGTTGTTTCTCTATCACGCTGGCTGCAAGGCATCGAAAGATAAGCTTCAGTTTTGTAAATCTTCAGTCACCTTTTTGGGACATTGCATTACACCAGGAGCTCGTCATTTAACAAATGCACGCAAACAAGCAGTACAGGCATTCACCGTCCCTAACAATGTTGCAGCCCTCAGAACTTTTCTTGGACTGGTCTCCTATTGCAGACAGTGGATTCATGCCGTCTCTATTTTGATGCAGCCCCTCTATGACTGTCTTACTCCAACACCTTTTGTACTAACACCAGAGGCAATAGACTGTTTTTATTCTCTCAAAAACCGTATTTTGGCCGCTCCAGCTTTGGGCACCCCTAATTATGAGCTCCCATTTACTCTGTACCTTCATGAACAAGCTGGACATGCAGCAGGAGTTTTAACTCAAACACACGGTGATAAGCAGAGACCTGTTGCCTACTTTAGTGGCTTAGATGCGGTAGCCAGAGGTGCACCATCCTGCGTACGTGCTCTGCATGCTGTTAGATTGTTACTCCATAAATCCGCAGACATTGTTCTTGACCACCCGCTCACCGTTCTAACACCTCATGATGTCTACACTATATTGAATCAAGTGCAACCCGCTCACCTCTCAGCAGCACGTCATCTTAGGTTACAATGTGCACTGTTAATGCCTCCCAATGTTTCTTTACAGAGGTGTACTACCCTGAATCCAGCAACTTTGTTACCTCTCTCGGATCTAAAGGAGGGGTTAGGTACTGTGCTTTTTAAGGAAGATCCAAGAGAGGAAGTTCCTCATGACTGTGTACAAATGATGGCACAAGAAACGGCAGGTTTACCTACTGTATTTTAACATGAATTAGAAAATGCAGATTTTGAATTTTCTGTAGATGGATCCTGTCATCAGGACGATTCAGGTACTTTCCATACTGGATATGCAGTTATCTCCCTCAATGCAGTAATCAAGGCAGAACCAATGCTCCCACACCAATCGGCTCAAGAGGCCGATCTTAGGGCCCTAAACGAGGCCTGTAAACTAGCAGAAGGTAGTATTGTTAACATTTACACGGATTCTAGGTACGCATTCGGTATAGCGCATGATTTTGGTCCCATATGGAAGTCAAGAGGTTTCCTGACGGCAGCAGGACACCCCATTAAGAATGCTGATGCAGTCCAGCAGTTAATTGATGCACTACAACTACCCAAAAAAGTAGCCGTCATAAAGGTAAGAGCACATACCAGACGCACCGACCAGGTAAGCAGAGGTAACGCGATGGCAGATGCAGCGGCAAAAACAGCAGCCTGTAAGCCGCAACAAGGGCCAACAGTACGTCAGTTAAGTGCCCCTAAAAACCCATTTGTGTCGGAGGACATCTTATCCCAAATGCAGGCTCAGGCTCAAAAGGAGGAGGTTGATAAGTGGTTAAAGGAAGGTGCATGCCTGAATGAAGCAAATGGGGTATGGGGGAAAGGGACACGACGATGCCTTCCAAGGGCACTGTACCCAGCGGCTGCCCAGATACTACATGGGCCGACACACCAATCTAAAACGGCTGTGATGAGTGTGATGCAGAAACATTGGGTGGCACCAGGGTTCTCCACCTGTATAGAAAGCCTGATCCAAGGGTGCATGATATGTGCTACACATAATCAGGGTAGAGTAGTTAAAACACCACCCAAACACACCCCCCGGCCCCTCTATCCATTCCAGAGACTGCAAATTGATTATATTCAGCTTCCAAAGTCCGGATCATGGGAATATGTGTTGGTCTGTATTGATCTGTTCTCAGGATGGCCAGAGGCTTTCCCGATTGCCAAAGCCACGGCTGCGGCAACCGCAAAGAAACTGCTTGCGGAGGTGGTTTGCAGGTATGGGGTACCAGAGGTAATTGAGAGTGACAGAGGTGCACACTTCACAGGTGAAATAATGAATGAAGTCATGTCAGCTCTAGGAATTCAACAAGCATTCCACACCCCATATCACCCGCAAAGTAGTGGTAAAGTGGAAAGACTGAATGGGACATTGAAATTAAAAATTCAGAAAGCCATGGCTGAAACAGGAAAACCATGGCCGGACTGTTTACCGCTTGCTCTGTTTTCAGTAAGATACACGCCTAATAAAAAGACTGGACTCTCTCCATATGAGATATTGTTTGGCAATGTACCCAGCCTAGGGTGTTTCTATCCGCAAGCATTAGAAATGAACAACCATGTGCTAAGTTCCTACGTGAGGGCTTTACACAAAAAGATTAAGCAAGTACATGATAATGTCTTCAGTTCTCTTCCAGATCCAGATCAAGACTCTAGCAGCCATACGCTGCAACCTGGAGACTGGGTGGTTATAAAAAGACACGTGAGGAAAAGCCTAGATCCACGGTTTGACGGACCCTTTCAAGTTCTGCTGACCACAAGCACAGCCGTTAAGCTAGAGGGAAAAGAGACCTGGATCCACGCGTCCCATTGCAAAAAGATACTAGGAGAACCAGCGGACAAAGAATGATGACATTGTTTATACTTACCTGCATACTTACAACCACAGGTGCATGGACTACGTTAGGCACCACAGATGGAGGCGACAATAGATTCATTAAACACCATCTTGCTCTAATCGATGGACTAAAGGAGCAAAACCAGACTATTGCTAATTGCTGGATATGTACACATGCCCCTGTGACGTCCACTAGCATACCCTTTCTCGCTGTCCCAGTCTCATGGGAAGAGAAACTTTTGGGTGAACTGTTCAGATACTTGGGCCAATAATGCCACACAGAGACTGTGGAATACCACTGTTGGGATTCCCGTAGTAGGATGGACAAAATTTCCGTGGTGGCAAGGGAACCTGACGGGTCAAATAATTCCCAGGTTGTATTTAGCATTTAAAGGAGGGGAGTGGGTACCTGGTAACAAAACAAAAATTACTGATTTAGGGAAAATACCTGAACAAGGATTAAAAATAAGTTTTAATGCCACTTCAGGAAGCAGTGATGCCTTCAAACCTTCCCTGTTGGAAAGAAATCTACACACTTCTAATTGGGTGAATAATGTCTATTTTAAAAACGGGACAAATGATACCTGTGCCAACGTACCTGGCAATCTACAGTGTAACGAAAGCTAAAGTTATCAGAAAGGTGCACCTACGTGTGGCAATCCTGATGCTGGCTATTGTTCCCCTATAGGTCAAGGGCCTGGGTGGTGTATGATGTCAAATGTTTCTAAGTTTGTTGATTTAGTTCACAGTCTAATACTGCAACATTCAGCATTATGGAATCTCCCTTCATCCATGTATTGAGTATGTGGAGACAAGGCTTTCAAGTGGCTCCCAGTAGGAGTAACAGGAACTTGTACTTTAGCCAGATTGACACCCGCAACTTATATTGTTACTAGATCCTTTGTCTATTCCAAAACATACACTGCATAAGCGATCAGCAGACAATAAAGAAAGACCAAGTGGAAGACCCCATATAGTTCAAATGGGAGGGGTAAACAAATTTTTCAGTGCATTATTTATATACCCTATGTTGACACAAATGTGGGATAAATTAGTAGAAGCTACGGACTATCTTGATGACCAGATTTGGGATATTTTAGAAGTAGTTAACGGATCTCTTGCAGTACAGAATCAATTGATTATTGTCACGAACCAATATACCCTTGTACTAGATTATTTAACAGCAGCACAAGGAGGGATGTGCCAGATAATAGGGCCCGCATGCTGCCATTACATAGACAATTCTAGTGTACTGACGCTGAAGCACAAGTCAAAAGACGTTGTAAAATTAAGGAAGCTTTATGATGAGGCCAACCTCAAGAATCAGGATTCCTGGTGGGCAAACACCTTTTCCTTTCTAAATCCCGCAAATTGGTTTAAAGGTATCGGTGGGTGGTTGGCTGGTATAGTGCAAGCTATTTTTCAGGTTTTGCTAATGTGCCTTGTGGTTTGTTTGGTTTTTAAGCTTTTTCTAATGTGTATTCAGCGTTGTACTAAAAGAAAATATAGAGAATCATATTGATAAATGAAGGAACAAAACGATGGAATGTTATAGCAGAAGATGAGGCCCCTCAAGTTCAAAGACCCCATCTATGCTATAGAAGCCTGACAGTTACTTTAGGTCAAAATAACAGCAGCTGAATGTTCCTTCCTTGTATCGATGTGTCCTTGCTAGAAGATAACGTGGCCTTGCTAGCCAGATATGTCTAATTAAATGTTTCAAAGCATACAGAAACTAGTTTTTTGCTTGCGCAGCTAAATTGTATAATCGAACCATATATGGTAAATCCGTTTCCTGCCTTCAGGGTGTATATTAACCCTGTGTTTGTAATAAAGTTTAGAGCTTGTTGACACATACATCCTGTCCTGTGTCTCACTCTCTCCGATATCGTAATCCAAGGATAGAAGACCCAGAATGCAGTGACGACAGGATCATGAGCCGTTTCAAGCCTTCTCCAAACTTTATTCTTCCCATCTTTTTTATACAGGTTGATATTAGTTTCATCTGTCCAAAGAATGCTTTGCACCTTGTGGTGAACCCTCTGTATTTGCTCTTATGAAGTCTGCTCTTTTATGGTGGACCTAAACACTGAAACACCTTTTTCCTGGAAAGTTTTCTTCACGTAGGTTCATATTGTGAAGGGGCTTTTCTTCACCATTGAAAGGATTCTGCAATCATCCACCACGGTTTCCTTCAGTGGGCGTGCACACCTTTTTGAGTCCCCAAGCTCAGAAGTGAACTTTTTTTTTTTTTTTTGCAAAATATACCATGCTGTTAATTTAGCAACTCCTAATATTTCTGATCATTCGTAGATTTGATCTTTTCTCTTCCATTGAGAGCTCATTTCTGTGTTATGAGTTCACAGCAACAGCTTCCAAATACGAAGCCACACCTGGAATCAGCACAAGACCTTTTACCATCTTAATTGATGATGGATTAATGGGGGAAGAGCCCATACAGCCAGTGAGCTTTTGAAATAATTGTCCAAATTCCTTTGGTCCCTTGAAAAAGATGCAGCCCCATATTAAAGAGCTGTAATTCCTAAACCCTACATCCAATTATGATGTGAACACCCTCAAATTAAAGCGGAGAGTTGGAATTTTAAGGCCAGACTGATTATATAATTGTATCCTAAATATGTTTTGGTAAACAGATAAAATGCCCAAACTTGTATCACTGTCCAAATATTTTCTGGACCCAACTATTTAAAGAAATCAAACCAAAGATGGCCAAAAATTAAGCTATTTGTAATAATGAGAAATGACACAGGGAATAAGTATTTAACTCACTTACTTAAGTTTATTTAATACTTCACATAAAAGCCTTTGCTGGAGAGGACAGCTTCAAGATGCCTCCTGTATGGAGAAACTAGTCACATGCATTGCCCAGGTGTGATTTTGGCCCATTATTCCACACTAACACTCTTAAAATCCTGAAGGTCCCATGGGGAATCTTCATCATCCTGGTAGTTGGCAGCAGATTGGCCCTAAATGCCCCAAAGTCGCTGCGGTTCTAATCCCCAGCGAGCCAATGGGATTGTAATATATGATGTTAACTGTTGTTGACCCAATAAAGTCTTATCCGAGTGTGGTCCCCTATCCTGCATTGTCTGAGAAGTGTTATACCAACGGAAAGGAGTACGGCAATCAATAGGATGAACCCTGGCCCATGTGGTCTTTCTAACACTGCTGCATGGACAGTGCATGCACACTCAGCTCTGCTACACACGCACATTTACATACACACAGCTCTGCTACATACAGTGGTGTTCAAAAGTCCTGCATAGGCATAGAATAAATTGATTTTTCAAGTTTTAAACGTTTTCTGTCGAATATCTTCGATGCTAATATGACATTATATATGGTTTTGTTCAGAATACAATTTTGCATTCTCTCCCTGTAATATTTTTAGCTTTTGAAGCAGTTTTGCCTGAAATTATTGCAACAATATGGGAATTGAAAGCACAACTAAATATTGTACAGCTTCAGATCCAAAATTAGCCAATCACAGATGAGGTTCTTGTGACCAATGATAACCTGGATATGGCAGCCAATCACATTCCATTACATTGCATCACATCTGCTGCTTTGTTTGTTTTATCTGTTGGTCTATCTAGTGAATCATACTGTAGAGCTTTATGATGGGAGCCTTCAGATTTTTGTCAGCGGAGGATCGTGTGCGAGTTTGTGGTGCTACATGATGAGGGTTATACTGACCCCCAGATCGCAAGGAAGGTCGGCTGTAATCAGAGAACAGTCGTAAGAATTTTGTAGAAACATAAGCAGCTTGGAATTATCCAGGACAGGCCCAGATCTAGTCAGCCCAGAAAGTCAACTAAAAGGGAGGATAGAGTATTGATAAGAACATCCCTTGAAAATCGAAAGCTCACCTCTCCTCAGCTTCTGCGAGAATGGCAAGAAAAGAGCAATATTGAGGTATCAACATCAACTGTTAGGAAGAGATGTTTGGAAGCAGGATTGAGAGGGTACAAGGCCCGAAAGAAGCCATTGATGACAGCCATACAAAGACAAAGGCGAAAACTGTGGGCATTGAAATATTCAAAATGGAGGAAGGAGGAGTGGGAAAAAGTGCTATTTAGTGATGAAAGCACTTTTTGCATTTTAGGAAATGATGGCAAGTCTTATGTGAGAAGGTTTCCACATGAAGAGTACAAGCCAGTGTTTGAGCTTCTCTGTGAAACATCCGATGAAAGTAATGGTCTGGGGCTGTATGGCAGCCAATGGTGTTGGAAGGCTTCATATTGTGGAGGGTATGGTAATGCAAAAAAATACATAGACATCCTTAATAAGAAAATGCTGCCTTCTGCTCAACACCTGTTTTCAGGGGATTATATCTTCCAGGATGATAATGAACAAGGTGACTACTATTGACTGGCCAGCCCAGTCCTCGGACCTCAATCCAATTGAAAATTTGTGGCACAAGGTATCAATAGAGATATCTAAAAAAACAGCCAAGGACCAAGAGAGAGTTGATTGAGTCTCTGATACAGGCCTGAAACCACATCATCACTCGTGAACATCTGCAGAAGCTTGTTCACTCAATGCCACAGAGATGCAAGTTGGTGCTCAAGAGCAAAGGCTGGCCAATAAAGTATTAGAAGCTAAAGATGCACTCAAAAGGCCATTTTCAGGACTCTGAATTAAATAAAAAATAATAAATCTTAAAAAGTAAAATTTAAGTCTGTGTGAACTTGCATTGGAAGTTAATGAACTTGGAAACCTGTTCACCATTCTACACACTATACTGGTGTAGGTATGGTTATGCTGTAAAAAAAATTATCAAAAATGCGCATACCATAACAATTTATACACTTGGGACATTCAAAAATGAGTATGGCATACAATGAGGGATTACAAAAACATATATGTTCCACCAGTTTCACTGTAGAGATGCAGAAGTATGAAATATATAGTTTTCTTCACGCCTATGCAGAACTTTTGAACACCACTTGTATGCATATTTATATACACAGAGCTCTGATTCACATTTACATACACACAATACGTATGTACAATTTGTCAATAACATATATAGTTTCTATCAGTCTGAGTTATTTTTGATGGTCAACAAAATACGATTTTCCAGTAATTCATTTCTCACACTCTAGGTATGATAATGTCTTCTCTGTGTGTGGGATTTTTGATCTTTAAAAGGGGCTGTCCACGACTTAGACAACTCCTTCTCATTCCTCATGTTTGGTCCTGTTAAAATAAAAAGTCATACAAACCTCCCATGCCTGCGGCGTTCTAGCAGTGTCAGCACTTGCGTTTCCAGGGATTATATTACGTTGTTACGTCATATAAGCCCTGTGCCCAATCAGCCCTGGCATCACTGTCCCCACCTTTGGACACATCGAACAATAACAGAAAGTCAGAAAGCAGCTGTAGCCGTGGCTTCCTGTTGATGTCTGAAAGCGGGGACAGTGAAGCTGGCGCTGATTGGGCGCAGGGCTTGGGTGATGTAGCAACCTCACAATAGCCCCAGGTACATGAGTGCACACACGGCTGGAACAGCGATGACACAGAGCGTGAGTATGAGTGTTTTTATTTTAATGAGGCCAAACATGAGGAATAACAAGTGGTTGCCCTAGTAGTGGACAACCCCTTTATGAAGATACAATTTTCAGTTAAATCTTTTCAAACATTCTGAACATGAAAAATGCTTAGCTCCTGTGTGAATTCTCTGGGGCTTAATCAAACCTGATTTCTGGTTAAAACATTTCCCACATTCTGAACAGGAAAAAGGCCTCTCTTCTGTGTGGGTTCTCAGGTGCTTAATCAAATGTGATTTCTGGTTAAAACATTTCCCACATTCTGAACATGAAAAAGGCCTCTCTTCTGTGTGGGTTCTCAGGTGCTTAATCAAATCTGATTTCTGGTTAAAACATTTCCCACATTCTGAACATGAAAAAGGCTTCTCCCCTGTGTGGGTTCTCTGGTGGTTATCAAGATTCTGTTTCAGGTTAAAACATTTCCCACATTCTGAACATGAAAAAGGCTTCTCCCCTGTGTGGGTTCTCTGGTGGTTATCAAGGTTCTGTTTCAGGTTAAAACATTTCCCACATTCTGAACATGAAAAAGGCTTCTCCCCTGTGTGGGTTCTCTGGTGGTTATCAAGATTCTGTTTCCGGTTAAAACATTTCCCACATTCTGAACATGAAAAAGGTTTCTCCCCTGTGTGGGTTCTCTGGTGGCTACGAAGATGCGATTTCCAGCTAAAACATTTCCCACATTCTGAGCATGAAAAAGGCTTCTCCCCTGTGTGGGTTCTTTTGTGCATAACAACATCTGATTTCCATTTAAAACATTTCCCACATTCTGAACATGAAAAAGGCTTCTCTCCTGTGTGAGTTCTCTGGTGGTTATCAAGATTCTGTTTCCGGTTAAAACATTTCCCACATTCTGAGCATGAAAAAGGCTTCTCCCCTGTGTGAGTTCTCTGGTGGTTATCAAGATGCTGTTTCCATCTGAAACATTTCCCACATTCTGAACATGAAAAAGGCTTCTCCCCTGTGTGGGTTCTCTGATGGCTATCAAGATACGCTTTTCGGTTAAAACATTTCCCACATTCTGAACATGAAAAAGACTTCTTCCCTGTGTGCGTTAGTTGGTGCAAAACAAGACTACATTTATGTCTAAAATATTTTCCACATTCTGAGCAGGAAAAAGGCTTCTCCCCTGTGTGAGTTCTCTGATGACTAAGAAGAGATGATTTCTTCATAAAACATTTCCCACATTCTGAACATGAAAATGAATTCTCCCCTGTGTGAGTTCTCTGGTGTCGAACAAGTTTTGATTTCTGGTTAAAACATTTCCCACACTTGGAACAATAAAATATATTCTCTGCTGTGTGAATGTCTTGATTCTTAAGAAAAAACTTTTGGAGAGGAAAACTATTTCCATATTCTGAACATGAAAATGGATTATTTGCTTTAGGAGCAGTTTGCTTTTTAATGCTTATTTCGTGACTTTGATTTTCCTTAGTGTTTGGTAATGAATCAGAAGACAGGATCTGTTTCAAAGGATCAGATGACAGATCTTTGCTGTGAAGGGATGATGATGATGGTATATCTGGTGTAATGGCATTCACTTCAATTGTATCTTGTGGCATCTCAAGATCATCGGATTTAAAAATTGAAGATGTCAGCTGTTCCTCTGATCTCCTGGTACATTCATCTGCCAAGAATAAAAACAGTTATAATTTTTGAATAAAATATCCTTGAATGTAATATTTGTGAACATTTCTACTTAAACTGTCGGTAACAATTGAAAGTTACGTAGAAAAATTATTATTATTTACCAAGACAATGACAGTTCACAGTCTAATAGAAAACCTCATAGGATGAACCAGTGGAGCGTGGTGTTCAACTGTTTGTTCATTCTGCCTCCCAAATATAGAAAAAAAGCCACCAAAAAATGTTATGTAGGCGAAAATAATACCAATAAAAACTTCTACTCATCCTGCAAAAAAAAAAAAAGTCCCCACTCAAGTCCATTATCTGTCAGTGGAAAAACAGGCTTCCACATTATTAGTGGCTCAAAAGGCTCTTAAAAAGAAACATGGCTTCCATAAACCAATCCAGCAATATCCGCACTCCCAAAAACAAGTTGCCCCCCTTGCTTCTGACCCTTGCAGTGTGCCAAACCACATTTAGCATCCATGAATTTGGCATTACTATAGTGAGAAGAACCCAGTTAATTTATGGTGTGTGCCTCCTGGAGCACAATATGGGCACTATGTGTTGGGTAATAAAATGGCCAATGTGCAATTTTCACTCTCCAAAATCCACTGCGTGCTAATTTCCGGAAAGTGTCTGTGGAGTCAAAATAGTCACTAGTCCTATAGATTAATTCATTGAGGGTTATAATTTATAAAATGGAGTCACTTTATGGGGATTTCTAATGTTCTGGTTTTCTGCCATTTTGTCATATTAGGGCTTCTGCAAATGGTGTATCCCATCTCCTCTGGGATCTTCTCCTGCGATGTCTGTTTCTGTCACCAGGAGCCGCCTTATTCATTCTGCGGGTGGCGTTGGTGATGGAGATGTCGGAACCAGAAGCTCTGGGCACACAGGCCCTGTCCAGTCATTAAGATTAGGGTGCTTGGGACCTGTAGTACCATCCAGTCTGGCAGTATGAGTGTGTGCAATCCAGCTGAAGTCACACTACTAAAGCTCAGAGTATATTGCCAGAAGCTGCCAGATACAGCCTTGTTCTCCTCTGGTTCAGTCCTCTGTACTCAGCACCCAGCTTGTGTGTTTGGTTCCTGATATGGCTTTGGCCCATTTACTGACTATTAGTGATGAGCGAGCACGCTTGTCACTACTCGTTACTTACCCGAGCATCACAGTGCTCGAAATGCTCAGTACTCAGCGAGTATTTTTTTTTCTTAAAATTTCGGGAGCGAGCTCGAGTGCCAGCCTCACATGTTTGGCGCTTTTTAGGCAGCCAATTAACATGTAGGGATTGCCTGCCAGTCACTGTAATGCCGTAGCCAAGTTGGTAGTGACATTACAGTGAATGGCTGGCCGCATAGCATCATCAGGTCTATATAAGACCAGGGACCCTGCCCTCGTCACAGTCTACCCCAGAAATAGGCAGAGTAGGGAGAGCTGCAGCTGAGCGATGCAGAGAATTCTAGCTTCTTTTAGGCAGGGATTCCACACTAGTTGTATTTATTTCATCTGAACCAACAGCCCTTGTAAGGGCTCATTCTGATGTATATTAATACTGCTGTTAGCAGGTTAGGCAGAGTTTGTGGAGAGATAGTGCACTACAGGTTAGGCTTCATTGCATGTTCTTTCTGCTGCTGTAACTCATATCAATAGCCCTAGTTCTCAGGGATAATAATATTCCTTTTTTGCTCTTAATCCTGCTAATTTTTGTGAAAAGCAATATACTACACTATTTTTACTGCTCCGTTTGTTAACAGTATACAGCCACATTTAGTTGATTTGACTAGCATTGCTATGTAGTGCAAGCATTGAAAAAGTCCATCTGTGGTGGTCAGATTTTACTGCGTAATGATCCTGAAATTTTTTGGAATCTGCAAAATATTATACTCCATTTAAAATGTGACAGTTGTGTGTTGAAAACATACATCCTGACTTGGCCGCTAACCAATAGCATATTGCTATTGCAGTAAAACTTGCTCATCTGAAGTGGTCAGATCTTTACTGCATTAATAATCGTGAAATTTTGTTGAAGCTGCCAAATACACTGTGTTCCAAATTGTTATGCAAATAATATTTTCTCAGATTTTCCCAAATTACCTATATGAATTGCAGTCATTGTAATTTTCCAGTCAAATAACTATTAGAGTACAATTGAAAAGGTTTTTGTACAAACTGCCTATGATAACAGTATATTTTTTAAAAAATAAAACACTCAAACTGCACTCAAAATGCATGTTCCAAATTATTATACACAGCAGAGTTTTCAACCTTTTCATTTTAATAAAGAACAAAAAAATGGTCATTTTTTAAATTATAAGCATTAGCAGGTTATTACAAACTGAAATCAAACAGTTTTCAACTCAAAACTTTATTCTAGGTGATGTTACATTTGCACATAGGACCCCTTGTTCGAAAGGAGCTTCTGAACTCTCTCGTCCATTGAATTTGTCAGGTTTTGGATGGTTTCTGCTTTAATTGTTTTGCATGAGGACAGAATACCCTCCCAGAGCTGTTGCTTAGATGTGAACTGCCTCCCGCCATCATAGACACTCCTTTTGATGAAGCTCCAGAGGTTCTCAATGGGGTTGAGGTCAGGGGAGCATGGGTGCCACACCATAAGTTTGTACCCTTTTACGCCCATAGCAGCCAGAGATGCAGATGTGTTATGTGCAGCATGAGACGGGGCATTATCATGCATGATATGATCTCGATGGTCCAGATGGATGGAGTGGAGGATGGCTGGTTGATGGACACCCCATGCAAACACGGCTACGGCGCCAACAAGGAGGAGGTGGAGTAATGTTTTGGGTTGGAATCATGGGGAGAGAGATTGTCGGCCCTTTTAGGATCCCTGAAGGGGTAAAGATGAACTCCATAATGTATGCTGAGTTTCTCAAACAGCACTTCCTGCCATGGTTCAAGAAAAAGAACCGTGTATTCCGCAGCAAGATCATTTTCATGCATGATAATGCCCCGTCTCATGCTGCACAGAACACATCCGCATCTCTGACTGATATGGGCATAAAAGGGGACAAACTTATGGTGTGGCCCCCATGCTCCCCTGACCTCAACCCCATTGAGAACCTCTGGAGCATCATCAAAAGGAGTGTCTATGATGGCGGGAGGCAGTTCACATCTAAGCAACAGCTCTGGGAGGGTATTCTGTCCTCATGCAAAACAATTGAAGCAGAAACCATCCAAAACCTGACAAATTCAATGGACGAGAGAGTTCAGAAGCTCCTTTCGAACAAGGGGTCCTAGGTGCAAATGTAACATCACCTAGAATAAAGTTTGGAGTTGAAAACTGTTTGATTTCAGTTTGTAATAACCTGCTAATGCTTATAATTTCAAAAATGACCATTTTTTTGTTCTTTATTAAAATGAAAAGGTTGAAAACTCTGCTGTGCATAATAATTTGGAACATGCATTTTGAGTGCAGTTTGAGGGTTTTATTTTTTTAAAAATATACTGTTATCATAGGCAGTTTGTACAAAAACTTTTCAATTGTACTCTTAGTTATTTGACTGGAAAATTACAATGACTGCAATTCATATAGGTAATTTGGGAAAATCTGAGAAAATATTATTTGCATAATAATTTGGAACACAGTGTATTATACTGCATTTAAAATGAGCAAGGCACGTAGTAAGGGACGGGGAAGTGGATGTGATGCTGATGGTGCACACAGAAGCTAAGGCTGTGGGCAAGGGGAAACTGTGCCTGCTGAAGTAGCACAACAAACACCCACATCATGTCGATCTAGCGTCCTGTCCCACTTTGTAGGGGGTTGTGGAACAACACTCTTGAAGCCAGACCAGTGTGAAAAGGTTGTTGGGTTGATAGCAGACAATGCTTCCAGTCAGTTTTCAGCACCACCCTGTCTTCCACAGGGTCCAGTCTCAGTAGTCTTGAGTCTGGACCACATAATCCTCACCCTGATCCTCCTTCCTCTCACCATGCCGAGCGCCTGGAGACAAGTGATCTCACACTTAGACACTCCGAAGGGCTGGTTATATTTCCATTTATAATTTCTGTCCTCTTGCCCTGTTCGCTTCAAGCAGGATATGAGGAGATCACACTTAGCGATACCCAAATATTTGTAAGTTAGTAGGAAGACAAGGGTGTGGACGGGGAAGACGAGATGGTGGACGACGAGGTTACTTACCCAATCTGGGAAGGTGACAAGCAGAGCAAAGACAGCAGCGCAGAGAAGGTGGGATCCATAGTACCGCAACAGGCAGGAAGAGGTAGTGACGTGACCATAGAGACAAGGCGGGCAACTGTTCCCCAGAACACCAGCACGAGGGAAGTTGCCAGTCCAAGGGTTAGGTCTTCTGAGTCTGGCGCTTTTTTAAAAACTGTCCAGTTAACCCAAAAAAGGCTATTTGCAACATATACTGTGCCAGCATCAGCAGGGGCAGCACAGCTACCAGCCTGACCACCACCAGCATGCTCAGGCACACGATAGCAAAGCACTCAACTAGTTGGGCCAAACGCCAGGACCAGAAACAGTGTCTGTGGGTGACACCACTGCCTCTTCACCTGTTGTATGTGCTTGCCAATCCCCTGTCCATGATGCAGGCGAAGATGCCTCCCACTCTCCACCTGTCGTAGCAACCACATTCACGTCCTTGTCCCAGCGCAGCGTTCAGTTGTCCCTTGGAACACAAGCGGAAATACGCAGCCACCTGCACACCCACAGGCCACAATACTAAACGGCCACATTTCCAGACTGCTTGCACTGGAAATATTGCATTTTAGGCTTGTGGAGAAGGAAGCTTTCTGCAACCTCATGGCCGCAGCTGTACCTAGGTACTCAGTCCCCAGCAGCCACTATTTCTCCCGATGTACCATCCCTGCCTTACACAAACACTTGTCCCTTAACATTACCCGTGCCCTCACAATGCAGTTACTAGGAAGGTCCACCTAACCACAGACATGTGGACAACTGCTTGTGGCCAGGGATGCAACATTTCCCTGACGGCACACTGGGTGAATATTGTGGAAGCCGGGACCCAGTCGGATCTTGGGACGGAACATGTGCTACTGATGCCGAGGATAGCGGGCCCTGGTTCAATCAGGGTTGCCCCCACCTTGTACAGCAGTTCCTGCACCTCCTTCGCCTCTTCATCCTCCATATCTCTGAAACGTCAATAATATGAAGCTAGAAACTTCGGCACTGCCTTGGCCAAGCAGCAACAGGCTCTGCAGAAGCTAATCTGCTTAGGTGACAAACTGCACACCCCTGCAGAGTTGTTGAAAGCTGTAACAGAGCAGAAAGATCTGTGGCTCTCACCGCTGAACCTACAACCAAGCATGGTCGTGTGTAACAATGGCGGGAACCTGCAAGTGGCTCTGAAGCTTGTCAACCGTGCACATGTACCATGCCTGACCCACGTGCTCAACTTAGTGGTTCAGCGGTTTCTCAAAACCTACCATGATCAGCCTGAGCTGCTTGTGAAAGTACACTGCGTGTGCCCATTTCCGCAAGTCAGCTACAGCTTCCACCACCCTGGCTGTGCTTCAGCAGCCTTTGCAACTTCCAGCTCACTAATTGTTGTACAATGTTACCATGCGTTGGAGCTCAACGTTGCATATGTTAACAAGGCTTTGTGAGCAGCAGTGGCCAGTTGTTGAGTACCAGCTCCAACACGCCCGTCAATATTCTGGTCAGTCTCCGCACATAAGAGCTGATGAGTGGACATAGATGTCTGACATCTGTGCAGTTCTCCAAACCTTTGAGGACTCCACCAAGATAGTGAGCGGTGGTGACGCCATAATCAACGTCACCCTCCCGCTTCTCTGCCTACTGAAACGCTCGCTGCTCACAATCAAAGAGGAGGTTTTGCAGGCGCAGCAAGTTGAGATGGGCAAGAAACTATACAAGGTGATGCTACACAGCCCAGCCTTGTATCATTTTTTCAACGTGGATTGGGTGCTAATGAGGAACACAGGCAGGTTTCCTGCGCTACAGACGGTACAACCTGCACCACCTTCATCCCGTCTGTTCACCGTGGCTGAAGAGGAGGAGGACAAAAGAGGAGTATGAGGAGGAGATGATGGACAATCATCCATCTTGGTGGGGACAGGGAAGTCTTGGCTCTTCGCAGTCTGGCACATATGGCTGATTTTATGTTCCGCTGCCTTTCCCGTGACCCTTGCGTTGTACACATTTTGGGCAACAGTAATTACTGGTTGGTCACCCTTCTAGATCCATGCTACATGGAGAACTTTCTATCTCTCCTTCAAGTGGCAGAGAGGTCTAATAAAATATTGCAGTACCAGAAGGCCCTAGTTGAAGAATATAAAAAATTCCCATCTGACAACTTAGATGGTAGAGGTCACAGTTCATTGGACAACCAATGAGTACAGGGAGACAGACACACAAAGCTATATGCAGTAGAAGCAGGGGAACACTCTCAAAGGTCTGGGACAGTTTTGTCAGACCCTCCCAGTGCCCAGTCCCTGATACACGGGGTAGTCTGACAAGGAGGGAAAAGTTTTAGAAGATACTGAAGGAGTATCTTGCTGACTGTACCACCGTCCTTCGTGATTCCTCTGTGCCTTACAACTATCAGGTATCCAAGTTAGACACGTGGCATGAACTGTCTCACTACGGCTTGGAGGTCCTGGCCTGCCCTGCCTCTAGCGTTTTGTCAGAGCGGGTTTTTAGTGCGCCGGGGGTATTATAACTGATAGGTGCGCCCACTTGTCAACTAAAAATGCTGACAGGCTGACTAATATCAAAATAAACAAGGCCTGGATTGGCCCAGACTTCTCAACACCACCGGATGACAGCAACAGAACACAAACTCAAATCCATTTTTTTTCTGGTCTATTCCCATGCAAATCTTCACACCCAGATAGGTGTGAAGATTTCTTCTTTTTATGTTGTCCTATTCCTTCTTCTCATCCTACACCACCATATCAACAGGGTGATCATCATGCAACACCCCCATTAATTATTTTAAAGGTATTTAGGACGCCCGCATGAATAATTTTTAGAGACCTACTTCTAACATTCTTTACAATATACATATATACTCCTGCTGGAAATGAGTGTTCATTGTCGTTGCATACACTGTCTATAACTTGATTGCATTCTTCAAAAAACTCATTGATAGATGTGTTTTTTAATGTAATCCACACTCAGAAATTCAACAAAGCAGGCAGGGTTGCTTGCGTTCCTTCACAGTTTGGTGCTGCCATATCCCAAAAAAATACTCTTTGGGGGGCGGGTTAAAATCTATTTTATATTCTGCAATATTACCTCTCTTATTTGCAATTTGTGTACGAGTGAGCTATAGCACTAGGGATAGCGTATTACAGGTTATCTAGTTAGGGATTATAGCCTTATACTCCGTGCTGCTGCAAGCAAAAAAGAAAAAAAAAATCTATGCTATTCCTTATTAATACCACAGTTAGCTACATTTAGTATAGGGATAGGTGCTAGGTGGTAGCATCTGCTGGAAATGACTGTTCATTCTGGTCACACACATCTTTCCACAGTTCATAACTTAATTGATTTCTTCCATTCACTCATTGACCAATTCAAAATTTTTACGGTGATCTGTACTCAGAAATTCATCAAAGTTCACAGAAATTTATCATATGTCCTGCTGAAAGACGCATGACCTAGGATGCCAATCCAACTTTCTGACACTGGGCACTACATTGCTACCCAAAATCCTTTGGGAATATTCAGATTTCATGATGCCTTACACACAGTCAAGGCATTCAGTGCCAGAGGAAGCAAAACAACCCCTAAATATCTTTGACCCTCCACTATAATTGACTGTAAGTTCTGTGTTCTTTTATTTTTAGGCCTCATTCCATTTACAGTAAACAGCTGAATGATGTGTTTTACCAAAAAGCTCTATCTTGGTCTCATCTGTCCACAAGATGCCTACTGGCCCTGTAAAAATAGTGGAGGCCACTTGCTGGCGACCTGGAATTCAGAGATGATTCCAGGGGTCTTCCCCATGCTGTTCCCATGCCATTTCAGCACTGTTTCCATAGATCTGAACAATTTTTAGACTCCCTCCAGCCCTACGGAGGATATGGGGGGGGGGGGGTTGGGGAAGGAACCGCCGGAAAATTGCTCGAGTAACAAGTAACCAAGCATCACTACTGACTACTTTTTTGTCTTCCGATTTTGTATTTTCTCTGCCCTCCTGGTTCTGACCCAGCCAAATGACTATTTTTCATCTCTCACTCCACAGAACAACAGGTCACACCAAGGCCCAAGCCTAGGTGTCTCTGTGTAAGTTCAGATTCATGTAGATGGGTTAAAGAAGTTAAAGGCTGATGGGAAAAACTGTGACTATAGACAATAACACATCACATTTTCTACTGAAAAGATTAGGCTGAACAGTCTTGGGCTGTGTGCCCACGATGCGTTTTTTAAGCATTTCCGCAGCGGCAAAACAGCTGCAGAAACGCTTAAAAAACGCATGGTAGAAGGCCTGCCATGTTCCCCAATGATAATCCGCATGTGCTGTACACATGCTGCAGAAATTTCCGCTGCGGGTTATCATTGCGGAAAAAAACGCAGCACTACCAATTATTTTGTGGAAGCGCTGCATCTGTACATGCGGAATCCAAGTGTTTCAATGTGCGGATGGTACCCGGGTGTGGAGGAGAGGAGACTCTCATCCAGACCCGGGTACCATAGAACCTGTGAAAAAAAGAAAAAAAGAAAAAATAAATATTATACTTACCTTCTGACGTCTCCCGGTCTCCTTGTCTTCGCTTGCCGCCAGATCGCGGTGGACTGAAGGACCTGCGCTGACGTCATTTAGTCATGTGACGGCAGGTCCTTCAGTGTAGTGTACCGCAAGCAGCCGGCAAGCCAGGACAGAACGAAGCAAGACTCCAGGGGCCATCAGAAGGTAAGTATAGATTTATTTTTTTATTTTTTGACATTCTTTGGGGTCATTTGCATGGATTTATATAGTGTGACCAAGTTGTCAAGCACTTTCCAAGTGATGCTAAAATCGGTTGGAAAGCGCTTGTCAACACGCATGCAGAAATGCATGTGAATAACGCTTCACATCCGCATGTCCCTGGCAGGAAAAACGCATGTACAATCCGCAATGCGTTTTTTCTGCCAGGGAGATGCAGAAATGCTCAGGAAAAAATCCGGAGCATTTCTGCATCGTGGGCACCTAGCCTTAATCAGTAAAAAAAAAATGAGAAGAGTAACTAGTGGAGAAACCTCCCTGGAGTAAATAGATTACCAGCAGCCACAAACTCTAGATTATAGTAAAATCCAATATTTTCTGTCAGATGAGTTTCAAGAAGAAATATTACACATTCAAAGAAAACTTTTTATAATACTGCAGAGCTGAGGTGTCTTAAATTTGAGTATCTGGCATTTGGAAGAGGAAATGGAGACCTTTTTTTAAAGAGACCAAGGAGTTACTGAGTAACATAAGTGAGGCCGGCCGATCCCACCACAAATCATATGAAATGAAAATCTGTAAACCAATAGACATAGGATAAAAAAAATGTTACATCCCCAACAACAACATATGTATGAGGGGGGGAGCTCCAACACTAAAATGGAGTTGCACTCATTTAGTTTGGACCATTGGAGCTACTATGAGTCCTGACCAGGAGAGTAGAGAAAGTATTAGAGCCCCCATTTCAGGAGAGATTGTGCAGTAATCTGAATTTCTTAGGATTGAGAACATAATGGAATTTATGACGTTGAGCGAATCCATGAAACCAGGGCTCGAGCCAACACATCTCCTGCAGGCGTGAATAAATGTATATTTTTGCCATCACCTAGGCACAGCTTAGAGATATATCATGGCACAGGTGTAATGTTTTCTGTATAGTTTATCGCGATCCTGTTTGAAGTTAGTTGGTTTTAAAACAAATTGAAAAGTCAGGATAAAGGGAAACTCTGCTGTTATTGTACAGAAATTCACACTTGCCCTTCACTGCACATTTAATGCTGTCGGTCATAAAGTGAAGTTTGGTCAGAAAGACTGGACCAGGTCTTGTAGGGACCATATGAGCACATTCAGCAGCACAGAAGGGAGAGAAGGTAGATTCATCCAATAAGATATCATGGTTCTAGGAAGCCAAAAGCATCATTACCCTCCGCTTTCTTTTACAGGCTCATCATAATATTTTTCTTCAAGTGATTTTCTAACTTCTCAGCACATTCTACATAATGTGACAAAGTCACTGGTAAAGTACTGGAGGAGAGATGTGTAGCACTGAGATTGTTAGCTCCAGTAATTAAACATAGGAAAAAGGTTCCAGCACACGAGGGGGTAAATCAGCCATCTTTAGTGCTAGAATGATTGAACAACTGTAGAGAGGGAGGAGGTCATAGGATAAAATTCACAGCCTTTAGAGTATTTGTGGGGTGGGCCTGGAGGTAACAGTCGCACTTTAAATAGAAACTGTTCCTCTGTCTGCCTCTTTAAGAAGCTAAGTGAGTCGATCACAATACGCTGACATTTGGCTTTGTAGTTTACAGATCTGGGCAGGTAAGGGTCAAAGTCTCCTAATCACAGTGCGTAGGTGGATCCTCCAGGTTGTAAGTTCTATAGAAAAGGGCTTTTAATGCCCAAAGTCATTTGGACAGTTTTGGGTGTTAAAATATGTTGTGGTCTAGAGGGAAATGGTGATCACACGATTGTGATATGTCCGGACTACATCACACATAAAGCAGCCACAGCCGGTGACTGAGAAGAATCTGTGACTTCTCAGCATTTAGTGGTTACTACTCACCTGGGTAGTCATATGTAGGTATCTCCTCTTTACACCGCTCATCACCCATCACATATGTCTCTGTAGTATTAATATGGGTCAGATCTTCAACCTGAAACAAATATTGTAAAAGTCACAGACAGATGGAGAGGTCACATCTATGATCAGCTCTAATCCTGTCATCTCCACCGTTCTCATTACACAAGTATAAAACATATAATACTGGTGGATAAAACAAGACTGAACACAAGATCTTCACAGCCGTCTACACATCATAGAGGAGATCTCATGACACCTTCTCTTCATCTACCTGATGATCCTGAGGAACATTGGGATCTTCTTGTTTACAGTCCTGTGGAAGAAGAGGATGGGGACATCTCTCTGGTGTTGTCTTCTTACTGGATAGATCTGGAAGAAACACATACAGGGACTGAATTCATTCTTTACATACAGATAATTATAGGCCGCGTGTATTTAGTCCTGTCTATTACCTGGTGATGTGAGGGACTGGGGAACCTCCATCATGACGTTCTTGTACAAATCTTTGTGTCCTTCTAAATACTCCCACTCCTCCATAGAGAAATAGACGGCGACATCCTGACACCTCATAGGAACCTGACACATACAATGATACCATCATTCCCCCCAATCCCTTCATAGCGTTACTGTATAATGTCCCAGCATTCCCAGCAGTGTCACCTCTCCAGTCAGCAGCTCAATCACGTTGTAGGTGAGTTCTAGGATCTTCTGGTCATTGATGTCCTCATGTATCAGGGGGTGAGATGAAGGCCCTGTGATTGGGCTCAGGGGTCTTCCCCATCCCTCAGACACAGGGTCCTGACAGCGCTCACTAGAGGTCTTCTTCACTACTGTGTAATCCTGGTTATGGAGAGACACATTAATAAATCTCCCTCCAGACATTTCCAGAGTCCTCACCTCTCCAGTTCTGTCCATCTGTTATTCCCATAGATAAGAATGATGTAATGTGACGTCATCAGAATCTCTCACCTCTCCAGTAAGCCGGAAGAGGATCTCGAGGGTGAGGTGTAATATCCTCTCCGCCATCTTGTCTCTGTCCATATCCATATTTGATGGGTAAATAAGGAAAATTCTCTTATATACGAGATCTTCACTGAGAGGATCTGATATTGTAGACACCTGAATGAGAAGAAGATGAGCCGATGTAACATTATAAAAATCCTATGTAATAATACAATTACTGGAGACAATAAGGGGAAATATAGCAGGTGATAGAAGGTGTAGATGTTGTATTCTCTAGTCTTATATGGACTGGAACATAAGTTGAATGGCTGACTAAGACATCTCCTCCATGCTCCCAATCACTGGCTGTGTTACTCACTGCGTCAGCAGCTGATTGGCTGTATGAATCACAAGTTCGTTGGGGCTGACCAAGAAATACAGAGATTGGCGGGGACCCTAACAGCAATGATATTTTTATTATCTTACAACATTCAGTTATTTTCATTGACTTCTACTAATAAAACCTATATATTTTAGGCCACAGCCAACAAGCAGTTTCTTCCTTGGAGTCGGCAGCTGAATACGTTTCTCATGGACTCATCTTTCTTATTGCTAATTCTTGTCGCATTTACTGACACTGGAATTATATTATACTGTGTGTGGGGGGGTGGCGGTACTGTGGGAACATTACACTGTATGGGGGCATCATATATACTGCATAAGGGCAAACAAAAAAACGAAGAAAGATGATCTAGCGTCCGTATTGTAAAACTACAATAATCCTTATTAGTATCAATAATCAATCACAGGGCATGGAAGTGAACAGAGCACAGTGCAAATGGCTATGCATAAAGACGCGCAGCAGGGAAGATACATAGTAAGAGCAATAAGTTAAAGAGTATAATTTATATATATGTGTACACCCCCTACATATCCAGGAATCAATAAATATAAGAATGAACAAGTATAAATCTGTCTTGGTATGATATGTCACTCTTAAGGGTAGTGTGGAACCACTTCAGTATGTGCAAGGCTATATGTACCCACATACAGCCCAATCATTATAGGGTAAATTGATTGTAAGGCAAATTGATACTGCAATTTACCCTATAATGATTGGCCAGTATGTGTTTTGTTAGAAATTTGCTTGCTGTGTTTTGTTAGTGATTTGTTTGCTCATCAGTTCAACCTCAGGTATGACCTTGGGCCATTGTTCTCTCCGTCACCACAGGTAGTCTCACATGCAAACCCAGGGGATGGGTTCCACCTGAGAAAATGAATCTCCACTAAGGCTGCGTTCACACATTGCGTATTTTCGCGCGCTTTTTCAAAATACGCAATGTGCCTTGTGTCTGCCAGCAAAGTGAATGGGAAATTCACTTTGACGTTCAGACACTGTGATTTTACGCAGCGCGAAAGCGCAGCTGCGTAAAGAATTGACATGTCAATTCTTTACGCAGCAGCGTCCCGCGCTTTCTCCTATTGTGCCCATTATAAGAGATGGAATTATGCAGCGGTGTTCACACACTGCGTAATTCCAGCACTTTTTTATGGAGGCGCAGGAGAAACTATGGATACACAAAAAGAAAAAGTGGGCACTGCTGGGGAATAATAATCACAAATAGAAAGGGGTGCTACAGTAACCTGATGTAAAGACACAAAATTATTCGGAAGAAAAAGACTCAGGATATATAACCATGCACACCCAATGTTGGAAAAGTGAAAAAAATCTTTATTACATGATTACATTTAGACAACAAAAGAAAAATTTTTTAAAAGCATTTAAAACAGACAAAAACATGTGCAATCTTCATATGGGGGAATTCATGATAATATGCATAAAAATAGCAATAAACCCCACTATGTTATGTGCCACAGGTATATTTTACATCACTTATATAACATTCGATTAATGTAGACCAACTAAGCAACCCTGGTATAAATAGCACAGCATAACCAGTCAAAATATGTGTTTATGACAAAGCAAACCCCCCTAAATAATATAAGTGAATCAAGGAATGAGTAGGAGAGATGGTCTATTGGCAATGGGGGCCCATATTTTAGAGGTATTGGCCAGATTGTGTCACCAAAGTCATATATGACGTGGCACAGTTGATCCACATATAAATAACAAGCCAGGCATTCCTGAGTGGTCAAGTCAAGAAAATAAGTAAATAAAAAATATATGGAAGAATAATTACCTGCTGGCACCAGAGACCCTACGCGTTACGCTGCTCAGACGCAGCTTCGTCAGGGGTATGAAACTATGGATACTCACCTATCCGATGGATGTGAGAGGCGTCCAGTCCGGTCCCGCGCTTCCAGCATCGGCCGGTGAAGCGATCAGCTGTTAGCTAACCAGCTTGTAACCAGCTTCTGGTCAGTTGATTTACAAGCCGGTCACGTGGCAATCAGCTGATCGCTTCACGGCAGATGCTGGAAACCGCGGGACCGGACCGGACGCCTCTCCCATCCATCGGATAGGTGAGTATCCATACTTTTTTCTTTTGAAGCAGTGTATGTACTGCAGCCAGAAGCTGTCTGTACATACACTGCTAGGGGGACACTCACACACACGACACATAGACACATACATTACACATGACACACAGACACATACATTACACATGACACACAGACACATAGACACATACATTACACATGACACACTTCATTTCACACTGCGTTTTTTGCTGCGCTTTTTTACGCAGTGTGTGAATGGAGGTGCTTTTTTTACCTGCGTAAAAAAACGCAGGTAAAAAAAGCAGGAAAATACGCAGCGTAAAAAAACGCAGGGAAATACGCAATGTGTGAACGCAGCCTAAGGCACAATTAGCTGGGGGAGGGAGGGGTGAGGTCTTCTGCGGATTCAGGGGGCTGAACCCTGTGCAGGAGAAAGGGGAGATTCATTGCAAGTCGGACTGAGAGCTGGGTGGTATCACGGGCTGCAGTCGTGATATCCATCATCCGAAGGAGGATATGCTGTGACTGCCAATATACCGGCGGGAGATACAAAAAGCTGTGGGCCAACCAAAAGTTGGGGGACAGTGGGTATCACCTGGTACAGGGCAGTGGAACTACTGATCCCAGGTTGGAAACTCGAGGACTAAGAGAATTGCCTGTTGGACATTTTCCTGGAATTGCTGTTCACCGTGGCCGGAAGGAATAAAGCTAATTGCATCGATAACCTGTCTAGGTGATTATTAAAATCCACAACCGCACATCTTTACAGATACTAATAAAGAATATTGTAGTTTTACAATACGGCCTCTAGATCGTCTTTCTTCGGTTTTTTGTTTGTTATGTTTATGGCGACTGGCCATGATATTTAGTCCTAATAAATGGTAGGAGTCTATTATTGTGATTGATTATGATATATATTGCTCTCCCTACTATTGTTCCTATGAATTTCATCTATTATACTGCATAAGGGGCATAATGGGGGCATTACACTGTGTGGTGGAATCATACATCCTGCATAAGGGGCATAATGGGGGCATTACACTGTGTGGGGGCATCATACATCCTGCATTAGGGGCATAATGGGGGCATTACACTGTGTGGGGGCATCATACATCCTGCATAAGGGGTATAATGGGGGCATTACACTGTGTGGGGGCATCATACATCCTGCATAAGGGGCATAATGGGGGCATTACACTGTGTGGGGGCATCATACATCCTGCATAAGGGGTATAATGGGGGCATTACACTGTGGGGGCATCATACATCCTGCATAAGGGGCATAATGGGGACATTACACTGTGGGGGGCATCATACATCCGGCATAAGGGGTATAATGGGGGCATTACACTGTGTGGGAGCATCATACATACGGCATAAGGGGCATAATGGGGGCATCATACATCCTGCATAAGGGAGCATAATGGGGGCATTACACTGTGTGGGGGCATCATACATCCTGCATAAGGGGCATAATGGGAGCATTACACTGCGGGGGGCATCATACATCCTGCATAAGGGGCATAATGGGGGCATTACACTGTGTGGGGGCATCATACATCCTGCATAAGGGGCATAATGGGGGCATTACACTGTGTGGGGGCATCATACATACTGCATAAGGGGCATAATGGGGGCATTACACTGTGTGGGGGCATCATACATCCTGCATAAGGGGCATAATGGGGGCATTACACTGTGTGGAGTCATCATACATACTGCATAAGGGGTATAATGGGGGCATTACACTGTGTGGGGGCATCATACATCCTGCATAAGGAGCATAATGGGGGCATTACACTGTGGGGGGCATCATACATCCTGCATAAGGGGCATAATGGGGGCATTACACTGTGTGGGGGCATCATACATCCTGCATAAGGGGCATAATGGGGCATTACACTGTGGGGGGCATCATACATCCTGCATAAGGGGCATAATGGGGGCATTACACTGTGTGGGGGCATCATACATCCTGCATAAGGGGCATAATGGGGGCATTACACTGTGTGGGGGGCATCATACATCCTGCATAAGGGGCATAATGGGGGCATTACACTGTGGGGGCACCATACATCCTGCATAAGGGGCATAATGGGGGCATTACACTGTGGGGGCATCATACATCCTGCATAAGGGGCATAATGGGGGCATTACACTGTGGGGTCATCATACATCCTGCATAAGGGGTATAATGGGGGCATTACACTGTGGGGCCAGTAAAGGGGTCCTGTACTATGAGAACAATACGTTTCCTCCCTTCCTGTCTCCATAGTTGGGTTGTATGTATCTATTACAGGAAACAGAACAAAATCCTTATGATTCTTATAAAGGGGCAACACAAGACCCCAAAAGAGTCTCCGTGCTGAAGGGGTTAATGCCCCCTGCGCCCAGTAATGGGGTCTCCACATACCTCCACCTGCAGAGCCGCCACCACATATATGGCTGCTCTGTGCGCACAGGAGCTGTGATGAGGTCACAGGAGGGGAGGAGTCAGGGGTCACATGATCAGGGGCCTCAGTGGATGCAGGACTCTGCTGTGCTGGTTGTCATGGTGCTGGATGAGCTGAAGTTTATGTGTGGGGTCAGGAGGGGTTTACAGTGTGGATGTAGCAGAGCCGCGTGTGTACGAGGTGTACGGAGCAGAGCCGCGTGTGTACGAGGTGTACGGAGCAGAGCCGCGTGTGTACGATGCGTACGGAGCAGAGCCGCGTGTGTACGAGGTGTACGGAGCGGAGCCGCGTGTGTACGAGGTGTACGGAGCAGAGCCGTGTGTGTACGAGGTGTACGGAGCAGAGCCGCGCGTGTACGAGGCGTACGGAGCAGAGCCGCGCGTGTATGAGGCGTACGGAGCAGAGCCGTGTGTGTACGAGGCGTGCGGAGCCGCGTGTCACTATGTCACTAATCTTTATAAATAAACATACAGTACAGAATCTATACATACTGACCCTATACACATACAGTACAGAATCTATACATACTGACCCTATACACATACAGTACAGAATATATACATAGTGACCCTATATACATACAGTACACAATATATACATACTGACCCTATATACATACAGTACAGAATACATACATACTGACCCTATATACATACAGTACAGAATATATACATACTGACCCTATACACATACAGTACAGAATATATACAGTACATACTGATCCTATGTATATACAGTACAGAATATATACATAGTGACCCTATATACATACAGTACAGAATACATACATACTGACCCTATATACATACAGTACAGAATATATACAGTACATACTGATCCTATATATATACAGTACAGAATATATACATAGTGACCCTATATACATACAGTACAGAATATATACATACTGACCCTATACACATACAGTGCAGAATATATACATAGTGACCCTATACACATACAGTACAGAATATATACAGTACATACTGATCCTATATATATAGTACAGAATATATACATAGTGACCCTATATACATACAGTACAGAATATATACATACTGACCCTATATACATACAGTACAGAATATATACATACTGACCCTATACACATACAGTACAGAATATATACATACTGACCCTATACACATACAGTACAGAATATATACATACTGACCCTATATACATACAGTACAGAATATATACATACTGACCCTATACACATACAGTACAGAATATATACAGTACATACTGATCCTATATATATAGTACAGAATATATACATAGTGACCCTATATACATACAGTACAGAATATATACATACTGACCCTATACACATACAGTACAGAATCTATACATACTGACCCTATACATATACAGTACACAATATATACATACTGACCCTATATACATACAGTACAGAATACATACTGACCCTATATACATACAGTACAGAATATATACATACTGACCCTATACACATACAGTACAGAATATATACATACTGACCCTATACACATACAGTACATAATATATACAGTACATACTGATCCTATATATATACAGTACAGAATATATACATAGTGACCCTATATACATACAGTACAGAATATATACATACTGACCCTATACACATATAGTACAGTATACATAGTGACCCTATACACATACAGTACAGAATATATACATAGTGACCCTATACACATACAGTACAGAATATATACAGTACATACTGATCCTATATATATAGTACAGAATATATACATAGTGACCCTATATACATACAGTACAGAATATATACATACTGACCCTATATACATACAGTACAGAATATATACATACTGACCCTATACACATACAGTACAGAATATATACATACTGACCCTGTACACATACAGTACAGAATATATACATACTGACCCTATACACATACAGTGCAGACTATATACATACTGACCCTATATACATACAGTACAGAATATATACATACTGACCCTATATACATACAGTACAGAATATATACAGTACATACTGATCCTATATATATATAGTACAGAATATATACATAGTGACCCTATATACATACAGTACAGAATATATACATACTGACCCTATACACATACAGTACAGAATATATACATACTGACCCTATACACATACAGTACAGAATATATACATAGTGACCCTATATACTATCAGTACACAATATATACATACTGACCCTATATACATACAGTACAGAATACATACATACTGACCCTATATACATACAGTACAGAATATATACATACTGACCCTATACATATACAGTACACAATATATACATACTGACCCTATATACATACAGTACAGAATACATACATACTGACCCTATATACATACAGTACAGAATATATACATACTGACCCTATATACATACAGTACAGAATATATACATACTGACCCTATACACATACAGTACAGAATATATACATACTGACCCTATACACATACAGTACATACTGATCCTATATATATACAGTACAGAATATATACATAGTGACCCTATATACATACAGTACAGAATATATACATACTGACCCTATACACATACAGTACAGAATATATACATACTGACCCTATACACATACAGTACAGAATATATACATACTGACCCTATACACATACAGTACAGAATATATACAGTACATACTGATCCTATATATATAGTACAGAATATATACATAGTGACCCTATATACATACTGACCCTATATACATACAGTACAGAATATATACATACTGACCCTATACACATACAGTACAGAATATATACATACTGACCCTATACACATACAGTACAGAATATATACATACTGACCCTATACACATACAGTGCAGACTATATACATACTGACCCTATATACATACAGTACAGAATATATACATACTGACCCTATACACATACAGTACAGAATATACATACTGGCCCTATATACATACAGTACAGAATATATACAGTACATACTGATCCTATATATATAGTACAGAATATATACATAGTGACCCTATATACATACAGTACAGAATATATACATACTGACCCTATACACATACAGTACAGAATATATACATACTGACCCTATACACATACAGTGCAGACTATATACATACTGACCCTATACACATACAGTACAGACTATATACATACTGACCCTATACACATACAGTACAGAATATATACATACTGACCCTATATACATACAGTACAGAATATATACATACTGACCCTATACACATACAGATTATATACATACTGACCCTATATACATACAGTACAGAATAAATACATACTGACCCTATACACATACAGAATATATACATACTGACCCTATATACATACAGTACAGAATATATACATATTGACCCTATACACATACAGTACAGAATATATACATACTGACCCTATACACATACAGTACAGAATATATACAGTACATACTGATCCTATATACAGTGCCTACAAGTAGTATTCAACCCCCTGCAGATTTAGCTGGTTTGATAAGATGCAAATAAGTTAAAGCCTTCAAACTGCAAACGAGAGTAGGTTTTATGAACAGAAGCATAAATCTTACAAACAAAAAAGTTATGTTGCTCAGTTGAATTTTATTAAATTTTAAACATAAAAGTGTGGGTCAATTATTATACAACCCCTATGTTTAATATTTTGTGGAATAACCCTTGTTTGCAATTACAGCTAATAATCGTCTTTTATAAGACCTGATCAGGCCGGCACAGGTCTGTGGAGTTATCTTGGCCCACTCCTCCATGCAGATCTTCTCCAAGTTATCTAGGTTCTTTGGGTGTCTCATGTGGACTTTATTCTTGAGCTCCTTCCACAAGTTTTCAATTGGGTTAAGGTCAGGAGACTGACCAACACCACTCCAACACCTTGACTTTTTCCCTATTGAACCAGGCCTTGGTTTTCTTGGCTGTGTGCTTTGGGTCGTTGTCTTGTTGGAAGATGAAATTACGACCCATCTTAAGATCCTTGATGGAGGAGCGGAGGTTCTTGGCAAAAATCTCCAGGTAGGCCATGCTATCCATCTTCCCATGGATGCGGACCAGATGGCCAGGCCCCTTGGCAGAGAAACAGCCCCACAGCATGATGCTGCCACCACCATGCTTGACTGTAGGGATGGTATTCTTGGGGTCATATGCAGTGCCATCCAGTCTCCAAACGTCACATGTGTGGTTGGCACCAAAGATCTCGATCTTGGTCTCATCAGACCATAGAACCTTGAACCAGTCTGTCTCAGAGTCCTCCAAGTGATCATGAGCAAACTGTAGACGAGCCTTGACATGACGCTTTGAAAGTAAAGGTACCTTACGGGCTCGTCTGGAACGGAGACCATTGCGGTGGAGTACGTTACTTATGGTATTGACTGAAACCAATGTCCCCACTGCCATGAGATCTTCCCAGAGCTCCTTCCTTGTTGTCCTTAGGTTAGCCTTGACTCTTCGGACAAGCCTGGCCTCGGCACAGGAGGACACTTTCAAAGGCTGTCCTGGCCGTGGAAGGCTAACAGTAGTTCCATAAGCCTTCCACTTACGGATGATGCTCCCAACAGTGGAGACAGGTAGGCCCAACTCCTTGGAAAGGGTTTTGTACCCCTTGCCAGCCTTGTGACCCTCCACGATCTTGTCTCTGATGGCCTTGGAATGCTCCTTTGTCTTTCCCATGTTGACCATGTCTGAGTGCTGTTCACAAGTTTGGGAAGGGTCTTAAATAGTCAGAAAAGGCTGGCAAAAGAGATCTTAATCCACACATGTGAAGCTCATTATTCTTGGTGCCTGAACTACTTCTTAATACTTTAGGGGGACCAAACAGAATTCTTGTGGTTTGAGGGGTTGAATAATAAATGACACTCTGAATTAACTTTTTACGTTTTAAAAAAAAAAATAAAAAAAATTAGCTGCAGTGCATTTCCCACTTCCAGGCTGATCTACAGTACAAATGTCACAATGCCAAGTTAATTCCGCATGTGTCAACCAGCTAAATCTGCAGGGGGTTGAATACTACTTGTAGGCACTGTATATACAGTACAGAATATATACATAGTGACCCTATATACATACAGTACAGAATATATACATACTGACCCTATACACATACAGTACAGAATATATACATAGTGACCCTATACACATACAGTACAGAATATATACATACTGACCCTATACACATACAGTACAGACTATATACATACTGACCCTATATACATACAGTACAGAATATATACATACTGACCCTATATACATACAGTACAGAATATATACATACTGACCCTATACACATACAGTGCAGAATATATACATAGTGACCCTATACACATACAGTACAGAATATATACAGTACATACTGATTCTATATATATACAGTACAGAATATATACATAGTGACCCTATATACATACAGTACAGAATATATACATACTGACCCTATACACATACAGTGCAGACTATATACATACTGACCCTATATACATACAGTACAGAATATATACATACTGACCCTATACACATACAGTACAGAATATATACATACTGACCCTATACACATACAGTGCAGAATATATACATACTGACCCTATACACATACAGTACAGAATATATACATACTGACCCTATACACCGCGTGCAGAATTATTAGGCAAATGCGTATTTTGATCACATGATACTTTTTATACATGTTGTCCTACTCCAAGCTACGTAGGCTTGAGAGCCAACTACCAATTAAGTAAATCTGGTGATGTGCATCTCTGTAATGAGGAGGGGTGTTGACTAATGACATCAACACCCTATATAAGGTGTGCTTAATTATTAGGCAACTTCCTTTCCTTTGGCAAAATGGGTCAGAAGAGAGATTTGACGGGCTCTGAAAAGTCCAAAATTGTGAGATGTCTTGCAGAGGGATGCAGCAGTCTTGAAATTTCCAAACTTTTGAAGCGTGATCACCGAACAATCAAGCGTTTCATGACAAATAGACAACAGGGTCGCAAGACGCGTGTTGGCCAAAAAAGGCGCAAAATAACTGCCCATGAATTGAAGAAAATCAAGCGTGAAGCTGCCAAGATGCCATTCGCCACCAGTTTTGTCATATTTCAGAGCTGCAAGGTTACTGGAGTATCAAAAAGCACAAGGTGTGCGATACTCAGGGACATGGCCAAGTTGTATTTTAGAGGATTATTTTTATTATTGATCAACAACTATGTTCTCAATCAACCCAAAAGACTCAAATATCCAAGATTAATATTTTTGGAAGTTGGAGTGGGCTTTTTTTTCGATTTGGCTATCTTAGGAGGATATATGTTTGTGCAGGTAACTATTACTGTGCAGAATTATTAGGCAATTTAATAAAAACCAAATATAATCCCATCTCCATTGCTTATTTTCACCAGGTAAACCAATATCAGTGCACAAAATTTAGAAATAAACATTTCTGACATGCAAAAACAAAAACAAAAAAAATTACTGATGAATATAGCCACCTTTCTTTATGATGACACTCAACAGCCTTCCATCCATAGATTCTGTCAGTTGCTTGATCTGTTTTCAATCAACATTGCGTGCAGCAGCCACCACATCCTCCCAGACACTGTTCCGAGAGGTGTACTGTTTTCCCTCCCTGTAGATCTCACATTTTATGATGGACCACAGGTTCTCTATGGGGTTCAGATCAGGTTTTTCTTCTTTTAGACCTTCACTGGTCAGCCACGCTGTGGAGTAGTTGGATGCATGTGATGGAGCATTGTCCTGCATGAAAATCATGTTTTTCTTGAACGATACCGACTTCTTCCTGTACCACTGCTTGAAGAAGTTGTCTTCCAGAAACTAGCAGTAGTTCTGGGAGTTGAGCTTCACTTCATCCTCAACCCGAAAAGGTCCCACAAGTTCATCTTTGATGATACCAGCCCATATCAGTACCCCACCTCCACCTTGCTGGCATCTGAGTCGGAGTGGAGCTCTCTGCCCTTTACTGATTCAGCCTCTGGCCCATCCATCTGGCCCATCAAGAGTCACTTTCATTTCATCAGTCCATAAAGCCTTTGAAAAATCAGTCTTAAGATATTTCTTGTCCCATTCTTGATATTTTATCTTATGTTTCTTGTTCATAGGTGGTCGTTTTTCAGCCTTCCTTACCTTGACCATGTCCCTGAGTATCGCACACCTTGTGCTTTTTGATACTCCAGTAACCTTGCAGCTCTGAAATATGGCAAAACTGGTGGCGAATGGCATCTTGGCAGCTTCATGCTTGATTTTCCTCAATTCATGGGCAGTTATTTTGCGCCTTTTTTGGCCAACGCGCTTCTTGCGACCCTGTTGTCTATTTGCCTTGAAGCGCTTGATTGTTCAGTGATCACGCTTCAAAAGCTTGGAAATTTCAAGACTGCTGCATCCCTCTGCAAGACATCTCACAATTTTGGACTTTTCAGAGCCCGTGAAATCTCTCTTCTGACCCATTTTGCCAACGGAAAGGAAGTTGCCTAATAATTAAGCACACCTTATATAGGGTGTTGATGTCATTAGTCAACGCTCCTCCTCATTACAGAGATGCACATCACCAGATTTACTTAATTGGGAGTTGGCTCTCAAGCCTATACAGCTTGGAGTAGGACAACATGTATAAAAAGTATCATGTGATCAAAATACACATTTGCCTAATAATTCTGCACGTGGTGTATAGGGTCAGTATGTATATATTCTGTACTGCATGTATATAAGGTCAGTATGTATATATTCTGTACTGTATGTATATTTATAAAGAAAAGTGACATAGTGACACACGGCTCCGCTCCGTACACCTCGCACACGCGGCTCTGCTCCGTACGCAAAGTACACATGCGGCTCCGCTCCGTACAGCTCGTACACGCGTGCTCTGCTCCGTACACCTCGCACATGCGCGGCTCTGCTCCGTACGCCTCGCACACGCGCGGCTCCGCTCCGTACGCCTCGCACACGCTTGGCTCCGCTCCGTACGCCTCACACACGCTCGGCTCCGCTCCGTACGCCTCACACACGCTCGGCTCCGCTCCGTACACCTCATACACATGCCGCTCCGCTCCATACGCCTCGTACACACACGGCTCTGCTCCGTACACCTCGTACACACGGCTCTGCTCTGTACGCCTCGTACACGTGCGGCTCCACTCCGTACGCCTCGTACACACGCGGCTCCGCTCCGTACACCTCGTACACACATGGCTCTGCTCCGTACACCTCGTACACACGCGGCTCCGCTCCGTACACCTCATACATGCGTGGCTCTGCTCCGTACACCTTGTACACACGCGGCTCTGCTCCGTACACCTCGTACACACGCGGCTCTGCTCTGTACACCTCGTACACACGCGGCTCCGCTCCGTACACCTTGTACACACACGGCTCTGCTCCGTACACCTCGTACACATGCGGCTCTGCTACATCCACACTGTAAACCCCTCCTGACCCCACAAATAAACTTCAGCTCATCCAGCACCATGACAACCAGCACAGCAGAGTCCTGCATCCACTGAGGCCCCTGATCATGTGACCCCTGACTCCTCCCCTCCTGTGACCTCATCACAGCTCCTGTGCGCACAGAGCAGCCATATATGTGGTGGCGGCTCTGCAGGTGGAGGTATGTGGAGACCCCCATTACTGGGCGGAGGGGGCATTAACCCCTTCAGCACGGAGACTCTTTGGGGGTCTCTGTGTGGTGTGAACAGTGAGGTAACAGCGGTGGACAGAATGCGGCTTAGCTGGTTCCCGTCCACATTAGATCCATTCAGACGACTGCAGGATGAAGGACAGAAGCCCAGAGAAGTCCTCACACAACGCCATTATTCCTCTCCTAGTTCCGTCCAACACAATAATTGCTGCTGTTACACAGCCAATAAACATGCGGGGATTGCCCGCCATACACAGTAATCCGGTAGCCATGTTGGATACTGGCATTACTGTGATTGGCCGGTCGTATTGGGTCTTACAGCAGTGTTCCCCAACTCCAGTCCTCAAGGCCCACCGACAGGTCATGTTTTCAGGATTTCACTGGTGATAATTACATCACCTGAGCCATACTAAGAAAGTCCTGAAAACATGACCTGTCGGTGGGCCTTGAGGACTGGAGTTGGGGAACACTGTCTTATAGAACCTCTTCTAACACCGACCATCGTACATCAGAACTTTTATCTCCGAGAAATGTCTGGCCACGGTGGTCTCACCAAACTTCTGCTCTTTTTCAATTTTTTTTTAGCAGCGGCCGCAGTGGATTTCATCCTAGATTCATAGAGCCGAATAGAGGACGATGTTCCTTCAGTCTGATTGTAATTGATCGTGATGTTTGTCCAACGTCCACTTTACCACAAGGCACTTTAACGAGTAAATCACTAGAACTGTAGCAGGTAAAAAAACACCAATATCCACAGGTGTCCCCTCTTATTGGTGGGAAAACTATCACCTTTAGGCTGAGTTCACACGATGCGTTTTTCATGCGTTTCCGTGGCGTTTTTGCAGTTGCGTAAACGCCGCGGAAACGCATTAAAAACGCATGGTAGAAGGGCAGCAATGTTCCCCAATTGAAATCCGCATGTGCTGTGCCCATGATGCGGATTTTTCCGCAGCGTAAATGCTGCGGTCAAAAATCCGCAGCATGTCAATTAATTTTGCGGAAACGCTGCTCTTTTGCCGCCATTGACTTGCATTAGACCGCATGGAATCCGCATCACTGTATATGTTGATGCGCTTTTCATGCGGTCTAATGTGCGGATGGTACCCGGGTGTGGATGAGAGGACTCGCATCCAGACCCAGGTACCACTAAAAAAAAAAAGAATAAAATAAAAAATATATATATTCTCACCTTCTGACGGCCCGCGCTGCGTCCTGCTGGCTTTCCGGGCACTTCGCGGTTGAATGAAGGACCTTCGCTGACGTCAGAGTCATGTGACGGGTCACGTGACGCTGACGTCGGAGGGTCCTAAAGTCTTCACTGCCGGCAGCCGGGACCGAGCGAAGCAGGACACCGGGGGCCATCAGAGGGTAAAGTATATATTTATTTTTTATTTTTTGACATTCACACTATATAAATCCATGCCGGTTGCATGGATTTATATAGTGTAAAGTTGACAAGCACTTTCCAAGTGATGCTCAAATCGCTTGGGAAGCGCTTGTCAACCCGCATGCGGAAATGAAAGTGAAGACCGCTTCATTTCCGCATGTCCCTGGCAGGAAACCGCATGTACAATCCGCATGCGTTTTTTCCTGCCAGAGAGATGCAGAAACGCTCAGGAAAAAATCCTGAGCATTTCTGCATCGTGTACACATACCCTTAATAATCCTCCAACAGTTCTGGCATGACAAACACAGAAAAGTGCATGAAGGAGATGTCATAGTCAGCAATTCAACTGGTGTTCCATCCATACAAGACTAGAGAATACAACATCTACACGTTCTATCTCCTGATATGCTTTCCCTCATTGTCTTCAGTAATTGTATTATTACACAGGATTTTTATGATGTTACATTGGCTTATCTTCTTCTCATTCAGGTCTCTACAATATCGGATCCTCTCAGTGAAGATCTTCTATATAACAGAATTTTTCTGAATCACCCTTCAAGAATGGATATGGACAGAGACAAGATGGCGGAGAGGATATTACACCTCACCCTAGAGATCCTCTTCCGTCTTACTGGAGAGGTGAGAGATTCTGATGACGTCACATTACATCATTCTTATCTATGGGAATAACAGATGGACACAACTGGAGAGGTGAGGACTCTGGAAATGTCTGTAGTGAGATTTATTAATGTGTCTCTCCATAATCAGGATTACACAGTAGTGAAGAAGACCTCTAGTGAGCGCTGTCAGGACCCTGTGTCTGAGGGATTGTGAAGACCCCTGAGCCCAATCACAGGGCCTCCATCTCACCCCCTGATACATGAGGACATCAATGACCAGAAGATCCTAGAACTCACCTACAAGATGATTGAGCTGCTGACTGGAGAGGTGACACAGCTGGGAATGCTGGGACATTATACAGTAACGCTATGAAGGGATCGGGGAGATGACGGTATCATTGTATGTGTCAGGTTCCTATAAGGTGTCAGGATGTCGCTGTCTATTTCTCCATGGGGGAGTGGGAGTATTTAGAAGGATACAAAGATCTGTACAAGGACATCATGATGGAGGTTCCCCAGCCCCTCACATCACCAGGTAATAGACAGGACTAAATACACACAACCTATAATTGTCTGTATGTCAAGAATGAATTCCGTCCCTGTATGTTTTTCCTCCAGATCTATCCAGTAAGAGAACAACACCAGAGAGATGTCCCCGTCCTCTTCTTCCACAGGACTGTAAACAAGAAGATCCCAATGTTCCTCAGGATCATCAGGTAGATGGAGAGAAGGTGTCATGAGATCTCCCCTATGATGTGTAGACGGCTGTGAAGGTCTTGTGTTCAGTCTTGTTTTATCCACCAGTATTATATGTTTTCTATTTGTGTAATGAGAACGGTGGAGATGTCAGGATTAGAGCTGATCATAGATGTGACTTCTCCTCTGTCTGTGACTTTTACAATATTTGTTTCAGGGTGAAGATCTGACCCATATTAATACTACAGAGACATATGTGAGGGGTGATGAGCGGTGTAAAGAGGAGATTCCTACATATGACTACCCAGGTGAGTAGTAACCACTAAATGCAGAGAAGTTACATATTCTCCTCAGTCACCAGCTGTGGCTGCTTTATCGGTTGTGTAGTCCGGCCGTATCACAATCGTGTCATCACCATTTTGCCTCTAGACCACAACATTCTCCTCCATCCAAAACTGTCCAAATGACTTTGGGCATTGAAAGCCCTTTTCCGTAGAACTTACAACCTGGAGGATCCACCTACTCCCTGGGATTAGGAGACGCTTTCCGTTACCTGCCCAGATCTGTAAACTATAAAGCCAAATGACAGCGTACGTAGAATGTGCTGACAAGCTAGAAAATCACTTGAAGAAAAACATTATGATGGGTCTGTAAGAGAAAGCGGAGGGTAATGATGCTGTTGGCTTCCTAGATCCCTGATATCTTATTGGATGAATCTACCTTCTCTCCCTTCTGTGCAGCTGAATGTGCTCATATGGTCCCTACAAGACCAGGTCCAGTCTTTATGACAAAATTAACCTTTTTTTTTCACAGTTTTTGACTGCAGTATTTTGTGCCCAAAATACTCTGATTTAACCCCTTCCTGCAGCCAGTTTTTTGTTCCTATCTGGGCTCATTTTTCGAATATGACGTGTGTCACTTTATGTGGTGATAACTTTGGAATTCTTCACAAAGGATAATAGAAAACAAATGGACCTTGCAAATTATTTTCCAACTTCTCTTGAATCCGACACTACCTTATATACGATTGTACACTACTTTCTGGGCACATGGCAGGTTAAGAAGGGAAGGAGTGACATTTAGCTATTTGAATGCAGATCTTGCTGGAATAGTTTGCAGACACAATGTATTGGGGGCCCTGTTCATGGTCACCTGGCAGCTCAAAAGATGGCCACCACAAACAGGCTTGGCGCTATCTACTCCATGTTCTTAGTGTTTTCTTACGCCCTAATCTTAGTGGCTGGATAGATCCTGCGTCGCCCAGAACTTTTGGTTCTGACTTCTCCTCCATTACCAGCGATGCCTGCAGAATGAATAAGGCTTCTGGTGACAGAAGCAGACTTCACGGGATCAGAGATCCCAGAGAAGATGGGACACACCATTTGCAGAATCTCTAATATGACAAAATGGCAGAAAACCAGAACAGTAGAAATCCCCATAAAGTGACTCCATTTTGGAAACTATAACCCTCAGTGAAATAATCTATAGGAGAAGTGACTATTTTGACTCCACATACACTTTCCGGAAATTAGCACGCAGTGGATGTTGGAGAATGAATCTTGTACATTTGCCATTTTATTACCAAACACATAGTGGCCAGATTGTGCTCCAGGAGACACACACCGTAAAGTAAGTGGGTTCTTCTCACTATAGTAATACCATATACTGTACATGGATGCTAAATGTGGTTTGGGCACACTGAAAGGCTCGGAAGCGAGGGGGGAGATTTGACTTTGGGAGAGCTGATATTGCTGGATTGGTTTATGGAAGCCATGTTGATTCTCAAGAGCCTTTGAGCCACTAATAATGTGGAAAACTCTGTTTTTCCACTGTCAGATGATCGACCTGAGTGGGGACTTGTTTTTTATGAGATGAGTAGAAGTTTTTATTGGTATAATTTTTGGCTTTTTATTCCATATTTGGGAGGCAGAATGAACAAATAGTTGAACACCACACTCTACTGGTTCATCCTATGAGGTGTTCTATTAGACTGTGATCTGTCAGTGTCTGAGTGAATAATTCCATATTTTTGCATAACTTGCCGTTTTTACGGATAGTTTAAGTAGAAATATTAACCCCTTTCTGACGTATGACCTAATAGTACGTCATGGTGACCTGGGCCGATTTTACCAATGACGTACTATTAGGTCATATGGCAATCGCGTGGCACACAAGTGGTGCGGGGCGATCGCCGCTGGGTATCAGCTGATACTCACAGCTGACACCCGGTACTATGTGCAGGGAGCGGTCCCGCACCGCTCCCGGCACATTAACCCCCTCAATGCTGCGATCGAAGTCGATCGCAACATTGCGGTGGCAAGGGGAGGTGATCGCGATACTCACCTCCTCTTCCGCCCTCCAGCGCTGTCTGCTGCGGCTTCCTGGATGTTGCCATGATGACCCGATGTCGTCATGACAACATCCGGGTCACCAGACAGCAGGAAGATTCTTTGGGCATGCACAGTGCATGACCAAAGAATGTTCTCCCTGTGCAGCACTGACAGCCTGTGTATTCAACTATGTTGAATAATCTTTGTTTTCAGATCATTTGACAGTTATTTTGAGGAGCCCATGATGCCACTCTTCAGAGGAGATTCAAACAGGAGAACAACTTGCAAGTGGCCACTTTAAGTAGCTTTTCTCATGATTGCATACACCTGGCTATGAAGTTCAAAGCTTAATGAGGTTACAAAACCAAAAAAAGTGCTTTAGTAAGTCAGTAAAAAGTAGGTAGGAGTATTTAAAACAAGAAAATGATAAGGGTGCCCATACTTATGCACCTGTCAAATTTTGTTTGAATGCAGATTGCACATTTTCTGTTAGTACAATAAACCTCATTTCAAGGCAGAAACATTACTGTGTTCAACAGTTATTACATATATCAAACTGAAATAGCTGTTGCAAAAACACCAATTTTTATAAAACATTAAGCTTAAGATTAATAGGGGTGCCCAAACTTTTTCATATAACTGTATCTCTCTGATTTAAGGGCATAAAAATTCAAATGTTTAAAATTGCATAATTTTCAAAATTTTCGCCAAATTTCCGTTTATTTCACAAATAAACGCAAGTGATATCGAAGAAATTTTACCACAATCATGAAGTACAATATGTCACGAAAAAACAATCTCAGAATCAGTGAGATCCGTTGAAGTGTTCCAGAGTAATTACCTCATAAAGTGACAGTGGTCAGAATTGTAAAAATTGGCCTGGTCATTAACGTGCAAACCACCCTCGGGGGTAAAGGGTTTCAAATATATAAAATTCAAAGATATTTTATTCTAAAATAATAATTGTTTTTATTCTTGGCAGGTGACTGCACCAGGAGATCAGAGGGACGGCCGACATCTTCAATTTTTAAATCAGATGATCTTAAGATCCCACAATATACAAATGAAGTGAATGCCATTACTCCAGATATACCATCAACCCTTCACAGCAAAGATCTATCATCTGATCCTTTGAAACGGGTTATATCTTCTGATTCATTACCGACTACTAAGGAAAATCAAAGTCACAAAATAAGCATTAAAAAACGAACTGATGATAAAGCAAATAAGTCATTTTCAAGTTCAGAATATGGAAACAGTTTTCCCTTCGAAAAGTCCTTTCTTAAACTTGAACAATTTCACACAGCAGAGAATAGATTTTTTTGTTTCAAGTGTGAGAAATGTTATAACCAGAAATCAGATCTTGTAAGACACCAGAGAAGTCACACAGGCGAGAAGCCATTTTCATGTTCAGAATGTGGGAAATGTTTTAACCAAAAATCTAATCTTAATTGCCACCAGAGAACTCACACAGGGGAGAAGCCTTTTTCATGTTCAGAATGTGGGAAATGTTTTAACCATAAATCTAATCTTAATTGCCACCAGAGAACCCACCCCGGAGAGAAGCCTTTTTCATGTTCAGAATGTGGGAAATGTTTTAACAATAACTCAGATTTTGTTAAACACCAGAGAATTCACACAGGGGAGAAGCCTTTTTCATGTTCTCAATGTGGGAAATGGTTTACACAGAAATCAACTCTTAATAAACATTGGAGAAGTCACACAGGGGAGAAGGCTTTTTCATGATCCGAATGTTGGATATGTGTTAACATAAAAATGTATCTTCTTAAAGGGGTTGCCCACTACTAGGACAACCTCTTGTCATTCCTCGTGTTTGACCTCGTTAACATAAAAACATTCATACTCACCTTCCTTGCCAGCGCCGTTGCAGCGGTGTCTGTGTTATGCACACGCCCGGGCTAAGCGGCGTGTGCGTGTGATTGGTAGTGATTCCACTGGACCGTGCCGGAGAGTGAATGCCTGGAGGGGCGTAACTAGGTATTCACCCGATCCGACCAGGGTCGCACGACGGCATACGACGCCAGTGCACCAAGGAGGAACCGAGCAGAGGGACCAGGTGCTACTCCAGGACAGACCCCGGACACGGCTGTTGACCCACACAGGGGAATACAGGAACAGACTGGTAGGCTGGCACACTGACTGGTGGGTATAGGCAGGCACGACTGGTATGCAGGCAGGCGGGTAAGCAGGCAGGGGGGTATAGGCAAGCACAGCAAGAGTGCAGACAGGGAGGCACTAGCAGGTAGGAACACAGGCGGGATAGGACCCAGTACACACCGGGACTCAGGAACAATACAGGCAGAAGGGTACAGGCAGGGCAGGACAGGACTGCCGGAGCAGCGGGCAGAAGCAGGGCAGGACAGGACTGCCGGAGCAGCGGGCAGAAGCAGGGCAGGACAGGACTGCCGGAGCAGCGGGCAGAAGCAGGGCAGGACAGGACTGCCGGAGCAGCGGGCAGAAACAGGGCAGGACAGGACTCTGTTCACACGGAACAGACAGGAAGGGAAAGACAGAGCCAGACACCCACAGGGTACTTGCAGTGAAGTAGCGAGTGGACCACAAACTCACAAACGGGAGTACAGAGACAACAGGCAGGAGTTAGGTACGAGTTCAGACTCTGCAGAAAAAGGAAGGGAACGGACATAGAGGAAAAACAGGTAAAGGATAGGAGAGAGTTCAGACTGGAACTGAGTGTACGGAGGAGACCGACACTGCAGCGGGATACAGGAGCGGGTCTGGGAATACTGCCCCCAGAGAGGCGGGACGAACAGGCAAGGAGCGTGTTCAGACAGGACAGACAAGATACACAGAAAGGACTCAGTTCAGACACGGGAACTAATACCGCAAAGCAGGAGACATACAGGACTCAGTTCAGACACGGGAACTAATACCGCAAATCAGGAGACATACAGGACACAGTTCAGACACGGGAGCTGATACCGCAAAGCAGGAGACATACAGGACTAAGTTCAGACAGGCCTGGAAATACAGCCTCCAGGAAAGGCAGACAAGGAAACAAAGACGGGACCTGGCACCTTCAGAGTGCAAACACACACTGAAGGAAAACACTATGCTCAGGCAGGGATAGAAGGGAGCTGCTGAGCTATATACCAAGTGTCAGACAGCAATAGGCTGAGGACGCACAAGGGGTGTGACCCACAGCAGGTACAAAAAGCAGGAAGTGATCGGGCGCCGCCCTTAAGCAGCAGAGACAGACACAAACAGACAGCATGGAGGGAAGCCAGAGAGACATTCTGGACAGGAGATCAAGTGCGCGCTCCTGCACAGTGGGAAATGGACCACTATGCAAGGACGCCGCCAGGTATGTTACAGTACCTCCCCCCTTACGCCCCCTCTTCTTCAGGCCTGCCAGAATCTTCCGCAGGGAATTCGAGGACCAGTCGTTCACTGGGTTGGAGGGGGACAGAGACTTGAGGGTAATCTCTGCTTCGAGGTACATCTTGTCAAGCTCACAGGAAAAAATAGACGGGTTATCAGGTACATAATGAGGAAAAGTCACTGTCTCTTTGTTATCTGGTGGTACCCCGGAGGATTCAGGAAACAACTGGAGGTCCTCCGCCGGGTCAGAAGAGTGCAGAGGCTCAGAGAAAACAACTGCTTCAGAGTACACTAGGTCGGACTCACTGGAGGAAGCAGGCGAGGTATCGGGTACCGAGTATAGGAAAGTCTCTGTCCATTCACCACCAGGTGGCACCCCGAAGGGTTCTGAACACAACTGGAGGTCCTCCGCCTGGTCGGAGGGGTGTAGAGACTCGGGAGTAACCTCTGCTTCGGAGTACACTAGGTTGGACTCACTGGAGGAAGCAGGCGAGGTATCGGGTACCGAGTATAGGAAAGTCTCTGTCCTTTCGCTACCAGGTAGCACCCCGAAGGGTTCAGGAGACAACTGGAGATCCTCCGCCTGGTCGGAGGGGTGTAGAGACTCGGAGGTAACTACCACTTTGGGGTACCCATTGTCAGGCTCACAGGACGAAGCGGACAAAGTATTGAGTACCGGGTGTAGAGAAGTCTCTCTCCATTTGTCATCGAGTGGTATCCCGGAGGATTCAGGAGGCAACAGGGGATCCTCCGCCAGGTAGTAGAGGTGCACAGACTCAGAGGTAACCACAGCTTTGGAGCATCCTTGGACATGCACACCGGTTAAAGAGAGAGAAGCATCTGATGCCGGGTGCAGGAAGTTCTCCTGTGTGGAGTCTGGATGGGCAGAAGTCTCTTCGGGCAGGAGAACTGGTGCACTACCCACGCACATTACCCATTGGGGTTTCTCCGGGATACAGGGAGATGAAGCTTCAGTAGGGACTTCAAGGTTGGGGTCAGGAGGTCTCAGGGAGGACAGACCCTGGCGTGACGGCTTGCCTCTACGTCTAGCACGTCTGGACTGCCTCTTGAGGTTGAGAGAAGTATTCCGGAAAGCGTAGTCACCCTGTGAGGATTCTGGGTGGGCAGTAGTCTCATTGGGCTGGAGGACTATTGCGCTACCCACACACATTACCCGTCGGGGCTGCTCCGGGATATTGGGAAGTGAAGCTTCAGCAGGGGCTTCAGAGTTAGGGTCCTCGAAGACCATACGAAAGGCCACCAGGAAGGCCTGCAGGTCAAGGATGACAGGATCCCATGCTTCCCATAGGGGGGTGACCCATTTCAAGGCATCACCCGCTAGGTAGTCAATCATAAAGGCCACTTTAGCCCAATCGGAAGGAAAATAGAGAGGGTAGGCCTTAAAGTGTAGCATGCATTGCTCCACAAATGCACGACACTGTCTTGGATCCCATAGTAACGTGGCGGATCCGCAGGAACGAGGGCTGATAGATCCATCTGGACGGGTGCGTAATTCGCCTGGAACTCAGCTAAAGGGGAAAAAAAATTTATTTATTTTATTTTAATGCATGTATTCGCTGGAAAAACTTCTCAAAGAGCGAAGGCCGTGGGGCTCAACGGGAACCATGGCCTGAGCATGCTGTTATGCACACGCCCGGGCTAAGCGGCGTGTGCGTGTGATTGGTAGTGATTCCACTGGACCGTGCCGGAGAGTGAATGCCTGGAGGGGCGTAACTAGGTATTCACCCGATCCGACCAGGGTCGCACGACGGCATACGACGCCAGTGCACCAAGGAGGAACCGAGCAGAGGGACCAGGTGCTACTCCAGGACAGACCCCGGACACGGCTGTTGACCCACACAGGGGAATACAGGAACAGACTGGTAGGCTGGCACACTGACTGGTGGGTATAGGCAGGCACGACTGGTATGCAGGCAGGCGGGTAAGCAGGCAGGGGGGTATAGGCAAGCACAGCAAGAGTGCAGACAGGGAGGCACTAGCAGGTAGGAACACAGGCGGGATAGGACCCAGTACACACCGGGACTCAGGAACAATACAGGCAGAAGGGTACAGGCAGGGCAGGACAGGACTGCCGGAGCAGCGGGCAGAAGCAGGGCAGGACAGGACTGCCGGAGCAGCGGGCAGAAGCAGGGCAGGACAGGACTGCCGGAGCAGCGGGCAGAAGCAGGGCAGGACAGGACTGCCGGAGCAGCGGGCAGAAGCAGGGCAGGACAGGACTGCCGGAGCAGCGGGCAGAAACAGGGCAGGACAGGACTCTGTTCACACGGAACAGACAGGAAGGGAAAGACAGAGCCAGACACCCACAGGGTACTTGCAGTGAAGTAGCGAGTGGACCACAAACTCACAAACGGGAGTACAGAGACAACAGGCAGGAGTTAGGTACGAGTTCAGACTCTGCAGAAAAAGGAAGGGAACGGACATAGAGGAAAAACAGGTAAAGGATAGGAGAGAGTTCAGACTGGAACTGAGTGTACGGAGGAGACCGACACTGCAGCGGGATACAGGAGCGGGTCTGGGAATACTGCCCCCAGAGAGGCGGGACGAACAGGCAAGGAGCGTGTTCAGACAGGACAGACAAGATACACAGAAAGGACTCAGTTCAGACACGGGAACTAATACCGCAAAGCAGGAGACATACAGGACTCAGTTCAGACAAGGGAACTAATACCGCAAATCAGGAGACATACAGGACACAGTTCAGACACGGGAGCTGATACCGCAAAGCAGGAGACATACAGGACTAAGTTCAGACAGGCCTGGAAATACAGCCTCCAGGAAAGGCAGACAAGGAAACAAAGACGGGACCTGGCACCTTCAGAGTGCAAACACACACTGAAGGAAACCACTATGCTCAGGCAGGGATAGAAGGGAGCTGCTGAGCTATATACCAAGTGTCAGACAGCAATAGGCTGAGGACGCACAAGGGGTGTGACCCACAGCAGGTACAAAAAGCAGGAAGTGATCGGGCGCCGCCCTTAAGCAGCAGAGACAGACACAAACAGACAGCATGGAGGGAAGCCAGAGAGACATTCTGGACAGGAGATCAAGTGCGCGCTCCTGCACAGTGGGAAATGGACCACTATGCAAGGACGCCGCCAGGTATGTTACAGTCTGTACTTGTGTTCCCGGGGTTCGTGAGGTTGTTACATCACACGAGCCGTGCGCCCAGTCAGCGCCAGCTTCACTGTCCCCACCTTGGACGTATTGAACATCAACAGGAAGTCAGGGGTTTGACTGCGCTCCGATTCCCTCTTAATGTTTAATTTGTCCGAAGTTGGGGACAGTGATGTCATCTTTTACTTTTTAAAAATTACAAAAAGTAAAATGGGCCCATGCAAAAGTTTGGGCACTGTGCATGGTTACTACCTAGTAGCCAGCCAAGAGTCTTTCAATTCTTGTTTGAGGGATTTTCATCCATTTTTCCTTGGAAAATTCTTCCAGTTCTGTGAGATTCCTGGGTCATCTTGCACGCACTGCTATTGTGAGGTCTAGCCACATATGTTCAATGGTGTTCATATCAGGGGACTGAGGGCAGTTGTGAAACCTTTATCTTGCGCCTTTTGAGGGGTAGTCTATTGTGGATTTTGAGTTCTAATTTAACCTCATCGTTCCACAGGACTTGTTTCCAAAATGCATCAGGCTTCTTTTATATGTTCTTCTGCATACTTCTGATGCTGAATTTTATGGTGAGGATGCAGGACAGGTTTTCTTCTGATGAATCTTCCATGAAGGTGATATTTGTGCATGCGTCTCTGAACAGTAGAACAATGAACCACAACTCCTGAGCATGCTAAATCTTTAGGAAGGTCTTTTGCAGTCAAGCAGGGGTTCTGATTTGCCTCTCTAGCAATACTACTAGTAGTTCTTACTGTAATGTTGCTTGGTCTTCTAGACCTTATCTTGACCTCCACTGTTCCTGTTAATTGTCATTTTTTAACTGAGGAAAGGGCAACTTGAAAACACTATGCTATCTTCTTATAGCCTTCTCCTACTTTGTGGGCCTCCACCATTTTCACTTTTGGTGTACAAGGCAGGTGCTTAGAAGTACCCATGGCTGCTGTTTTTTAGCACAAGGTTAGAAAAGGCTGGGTTTTTATAAAGCTGCGATATTTGCATCTCCTAGCCTTTCCTAATGACGATACTGCACAAGCTATAACCCTGACAGTCTAAGGTCTGAAACTTTGGTCAAAGTTATCTGAGCACACAAATTTTCAAGGGTGCCCAAACTTTTGCATCAACCTATTTTCATTTTTGTAATTGTTAAATTGAAAAAAATGACTATATACAGTATATATATTTTTTTGCCTAAAACACAAAGGAAATGTTTCATCTTTAACTTTAACCCTTTAAGAGATTAGAATAACAGTAATTTTGACCAGGGGTGCACAAACTTTTGCATGCCACTGTATAGAAGTTTTTATATGGTAGATTATATTTAATTGTAAATGAAGAGAAGGAGGTTGATTCCTCCTTTTTATACAAATCTCCAATTGATGTAATACCCAAAAGTTACCAATTTTTAAGTTCAAGATCTGGATTGCATTGCTCTAAAGTTTCTATAGGCGCTTTTATAGAGCGCAGTTAGCATAGAACTTATTTTGTTAGTCAGTACACCCCATAACTCTAATGCTGCATCTACCTTCAGTGATATACAGATTTTGTTTGTTGAGGTTCAAGATGTTGTATGAATAAAAGGAAGATGGGATATTGAATGTTCCTACTAAGTGTCTTTCAATTGTTAAGTAATATAAGGGATTTCATATAGCATGCACACAAACAGTTATCTTCACATGAGTATGATCAGGTCACTTACCAAGGGACCCGACACGTGTTTCACCACAGACGAAGTTGTGGTGAAACACGTATTGTAGGAACACTATACTTTGTATGGGGGAATGACAATACTGTGGGAACATTGTACTGTGTGTGGGGGAATGACAATACTGTGGGAACATAATGTATGTGGGGAAATGGCAGTCCTGTGGAAACATTTTAATGTGCAATAGCGGTATTGTGGAAGCATTATACTTTGTGTGGGGGGGTGGCAGTATTATGAGAAGATTATACTGTGTGGGGGGATAGCAGTACTGTGGGAACATTATACTGTGTTGGGATGGCGGTGCTGTGGGAACAATATACTGTGTGGGGGGATGGCGATTCTGTGGGAACATTATACCAGGTGGGGGATTGAGATACCGTTGGAACATTATAGTGTGTGTGGGGGGATGGCGATATTGTAGGAACATTATACAGTGTGTGGGGGGATGGCGATATTGTAGGAACATTACACTGTGTGGGGGCATCATACATACTGCATAAGGGGCATAATGGGGGCATTACACTTTGTGGGGGCATCATACATACTGTATAAGGGGCATAATGGGGGCATTACACTGTGTGGGGGCATCATACATCCTGCATAAGGGGCATAATGGGGCATTACACTGTGTGGGGGCATCATACATCCTGTATAAGGGGCACAATGGGGGCATTACACTGTGTGGGGGTATCATACATCCTGCATAAGGGGCATAATGGGGGCAATACACTGTGGAGGCATCATACATACTGCATAAGGGGCATAATGGGGGCATTACACTGTGGGGCCAGTAAAGGGGTCCTGTACTATGAGAACAATACGTTTCCTCCCTTCCTGTCTCCATAGTTGGGTCGTTTGTATCTATTACAGGAAACAGAACAAAAACCTTATGATTCTTATAAAGGGGCAACACAAGACCCCAAAGAGTCTCCGTGCTGAAGGGGTTATTGTCCCCTGCGCCCAGTAATGGGGAATCTCCACATACCTCCACCTGCAGAGCCGCCACCACATATATGGTCCAGGTCATGTATACAGTGCAACTGCTCTTATGAGGGGATGATGTCACCGGAAGGGGCGGGGCCTCCTCCTCCAGTTGTGCTGAGGCTGCTGGAGATGAGGCTTCTGTATACTGACAATGAGAGGAGGAAGGCGTTGCATCATGGAGCTGTGCGGAGATGGGAACAATGTCTTTCTGTTTTTTAAATATGGGACTAAGGACGCAGTCTGACAGCCGTATTAATCGGATGTATATCGGAGTGCATTGCTAAACGGCGACTCCCCCTACACAAGTGCGACAGCTCTATAGGAATACATGGAGTTGTCACGCTCGTGTCGGGATAGCTGCCGGCCAGTCCAATCATTGCATTTCGATCTATGCACGATTTATACGGCTGTCTGACTGCGCCCTATGTTTGAGTGGTCCGAGACTGTATTTTGAGGGCACAGAAAAGTGGTTAATGTTTCTTACATGGGGCTTCAAGTCAGTGGACTTTTATAGGGGATATTCTGATGCTGCATGTTGGGGGGCTTGCACAGGGAGGAGGAGGATGTAAGCACGGGGCTGCATGCTGACTGGGCTGCGCAGGGAAAGGCTAATGTTGCATATGGGAGGGCTTGCACAGGGAGTGGGGCAATTCTGCCTGTAAAGAGCTGCAAATTTGGAGCTTGCACAGGGAAGGGGGTGATGTTGCTTGCATAGGGCTGCATGTTGGAGACTGTACAGGGCAGAGGCTGCTGGCTGTTTCTTGCATGGGGCTGCATGTTGGGGGCTTTGCAGGAAAGGGGATGTTACTTGCATGAGGCTGCAGGTAGGTGGGTCATATGTGAAGGGAAGGGATGAGGTTACTTACGTGGGGGGGGGGGCGTCACAGGAAAGGGGGTGATGTTGGTTATCTGAAGGAAGGGAAGAAGGGAATAATGTTATTTACATGGATATCTGCCTGAAGGGGCTGAGAGGTGAGGAGTGGGTCATGTTTTGAACATAAAACATTTTTTCTTGTTAATAGTATTGGGGGACACAGAACCGTGGGTACACACAGTGTCACCTGGAGGCTCGAAACTGCATTAAAAAAAATGTTGCTACATTCCCTACTCAGACACTATGCAGCTCAATTTTAGCGCAGTGTCCATAGTAGTTAGGCACAAATTGCATTGAATCTTCTACACAATTTTTTTCCCAGGTGGTGCGGATTTCCTCCATCTTTTTTTCACCATCCCTTTCACTCTACTGTAGTGTATCTCCCTGCGGATTACATTTCATCACTGGCCATTGTCCTCCATGACAGCTACCGCAGTGGAGTGCTGGTGTCCCCACAGTCCATGTGAGGTCACGGAAGCGGCAACCCTGTGAGCATCTGATGACATCAGATACAGTAGATGAGTATAATCCCTTCAAACTCCCCCTCCCCTTCTCTTTATTTCTATTGGCTTGCTTTGGTCTGTCCATTGAGGGTCTCCCAACTTTCTATTCCCGTTGGGCCATTCTTTTCTCCCTTTCTGTACTTTCTTGATGCTTCTCTGCGGCTTTTTTCCGGGGTTCATGTGCTTTTTTGTGATGTTCGAGGAAGTGTTATCGGTGGTATGGGGCCCACCCAGGTCCTGGCTGCTGGCTAGGCACTGTACTACATGTGTGTGACTTGCACTATATTGCAAGTTCATCTATGTGCAGTTCTAATTACAAGGCGATCGCCCCCTCAATGGATGAAGAGGCTGAGAGTGGTTGTTCATCAGTATTCTGCACCTGTGTTAGCTCTTCTAGTAAGGGGGTCTGCTGCATCCTTTGTGTGCATTTTCCTTGAGATCTTAGCTGATCAATACCATTGCATTTTTGCCATGTTTCTAATTTAATTATTTTGGGAATTTTTAAAGTTCCTTTCATTGCTTTGGCTGTGCTGTTTATTTTCTTGCGGCTAGGTCAGAAATCTTTTTCCGCCTATAGGGTGGCATGCTACCACTCCAACCTCCCCCACCTGGCTTGGGTACAGTGGTGGAGTGGTATGACTGAGGCGAAGGGAGGGTGGGGGTACAATAAGAGACTGGCATTTTTCTCCCTTCAAGTAGTTTTCGCTGGGTTTACTTGGGGAGAGCCTTATTTTCCTGGGTTTTCTTTCCCAGGCTGTTTTTGCACTGCTGCAGCCACCCTTGCTGCCTCTCTTCTCCTGTTCTCACACTCTTCCTTTCCTAAGTAAGCATCCAAACAGAAGACCCAGGTGCCATCTGTCACCATTGCCATTTGAGGACACAGTAGCATGCTTTCATGCCTGCACCTTTACTGGTTAGCAATAGGTGCCATTTTGGGCTTATTTTCAATTTTCCAGGCACCATGTCCTCTTCCTGGGAGCCCACATTGCAGCCTCCTGTGGCTCTAGTTACTTATTGTCTTTGTTTGCGCTGTGACAAATGTCTGCCATGTGTTTAGCCCGGCTCCCTCTATGCTCACTGCCATATAGGTGCTCCCAGAGGTTTTTCTCCTCTCGTGACTCCTATTCCTACAGAGACGACAAACTCCTCTCGACCCTCCAACTCCAGGCAGCCCTCATTCAAACCTACACTGTCCTCACACACCCATTTTAAGGCCACAAAGCCCTCCACTTTCAGATCCTCCACTATACGAAGATCTTATATTATGCTAAAGTTTTCCTACTTGAAGGGACAGGTTTCTTCCCTTTCCATACTCTTTCATGATATACTAGCATTTCACAAACAGGTTAAGACCTTCCTACAGGAGGTGGCTCATTGCACCCTTCTTGCATTCAATTGGTGGAACTTTGGGACCTTTTTTTTTATTGCTCTCCAATAGCCTCCCTTTGAGCTTCTTACGCAACTTCTCCTCAAAATTCCCTTTATAGAAGCTGTTGTGAGGCAAAAAATCAGAAAATAAGGCATTGTGGTGGGTGCTGTCACGATTACAACCAAGATGAGAAGGTGTAGAAAAACAGTGAACTTTATTTATCACATGATGACCTGAGGAAGAAATCAAATCAATGCTGAAATGCGTTGCTGTCTTTTAATAAATATTTGTTATTTTTCTAAACCTCCTCATCCTGCTCTTCATAGTGACAGCGCCCATGTTTATGTTCTCTTTTTTGTTTTTTAGGCTGTGTGCCCACGTAGCGTTTTTCAAGCGTATATGCTGCGGAATTTCCGCAGCGTAAACGCTTGAAAAACGCATGTATATCCGCACCCCATGGTCCCCAATGGCATTCCGCAATGTCAATGCACATGCTGCGGATTTTTCCGCAGCGTATATGCTGCGGTCAAAAATCCGCAGCATGTTCATTAATTTTGCGGAAGCGCAGCGGAATCAATGTGCGGATGGTACCCAAGTCTGGAGGAGAGGAGACTCTCATCCAGACCTGTGTACCAAAGAACCTGTAAAAAAAAGAAAAAAATAAAGTTTATACTTATCTTCTGATGTTTTCCCTCCGTCGCGCTGTTGTCTGAAGGACCTGCCACGTCATTGAGTCATGTGACCCACCACATGACTCAATGACGTCACCGCAGGTCCTGCACGCAACAGCGTGAGCCGCTCAAGACTCCGGACGGGGCAGAGAATGCATCAGAAGGTGAGTATAAAGTTTATTTTTTTATTTTTTACCATTCTGAACAAGTTGTCAAGCACTTTTCCAAGTGATGCTTGGAGAAGTGCTTGATAACCCGCATGCGGAAATGCATGCAAAGACGCCTCACAAACGCTTCTACCTGGCGGGAAAACCGCATGTAATATCCGCATGCGATTTTCCCGCCAGGGAGAAGCGTAAAAAATATGCTTCAGGTCCGCAACGTGGGCACATAGCCTTACTCATTTTTGCCTTGTAATTGTTTTAGTAAGCTGCTCTGTTGGCTTTAAACAGTAGAGAAGCAATACCACTTCACTACTACCTATCTATTTGCCTTATCCCCCACCATATTTAATTAACCCCTGTCCATAATTAATTGATTGATTCCCCAGACCACAATTAATTATTTCCCCAGTCCATATTTATTGATATTATTGATACTTATTGATCCCCAGTCCTTAGTTAATTGACCCACCGTCCATACCTATTTATTTGCTTTACCCCCATCCTATTTAATTAAACCCCCTGTCCATAATTAATTGATTGATTCCCTAGTCCACAATTATTTCCCCAGTTCATACTTATTGATCTCAGTCCATAGTTAATTGACACACCGTCCATACTTAATTAATCCACCTGACCCACTCAGCTGATCCCCCGTCCATACTTAATTGATACTTAATTGATCCCCCGTCCATACTTAACTGATCCCGCGCCGATATCTAATCGATACACTTGCACATCCCTAATTGATCCCCGTCCATACACCTATATATAAATAATTGTGTTTTGTACTTGTACATATATACTGACTGTATCCCCATATTTAGAATGACGTCCATGTTGGCCGGAGCCGTGCAGTGTACATCTTGCGCAATGTATGCATTCCCTGAGCTACCGCTCAGGGATCCATACTGCTGCGAGAGATGTGAGCATATCGTGCACTTGGAAGCCCAAATCCTGGATCTAAGTGCTCAGATAGCGGTACTGAGGAGCATCGACAACATGGAACGGAGTTTGCTGCTCACCGAGCAGACACTCAATGGGTCAACACTGGGGGTGGAGCTTAGTGGGGAAGCGCAGGCTGAACAGGCAGGGAGCTGGGTAACAGTTAGAAGGGATAGAGGGAAGAAGTATAGGAAGGCTGGTTCAGAACCGGCATTATTGGAGCACGACAGATCCTCTGACCGCCGGGTGAGTGTATGCTCCAGTAATGAGGGGGAGGGGGGAAGTGTAGGGCAGGCTAGACAGGTCCTGGTAGTGGGTGACTCTATTATTAGGGGGACAGACAGGGCAATCTGTCACAAAGACCGGGATCGCCGAACGGTGTGCTGCCTCCCTGGCGCTCGAGTCCGGCACATCGCGGATCGGGTTGACAGGTTACTGGGTGGGGCTGGTGAAGACCCAGCGGTCATGGTCCACATTGGCACCAATGACAAAGTGAGTGGTAGATGGAGGGTCCTTAAAAATGATTTCAGGGATCTAGGTAGGAAGCTTAGGGCAAGGACCTCCAAGGTAGTTTTCTCAGAAATACAACCAATCCCGCGAGCCACACAGGAGCGCCAACGGGAGGTTAGGGAGGTGAATAAGTGGCTAAAGAGTTGGTGCAAGGCAGAAGGGTTTGGGTTCATGGAGAACTGGGCCGACTTCGCTGTCGGCTACAGGCTCTACCGTAGGGACGGGCTGCACCTCAATGGGGAGGGTGCAGCGGTGCTGGGGAAGAAGATGGCTAATAGGTTGGAGGAGTATTTAAACTAGAGACGGGGGGGGGGACCAAGGAAATAGGTGGGATGTGAGGCAAGCAAGGGGGAAGGGGAGAAGTGAATATAATGAGGGTGGAGAGGGGGGTGGGGATAGTACAGTTAGATCGTTAGAGAAGAATAGGATGCTAAATAACCCCAAAGTTTTATCTTGCATGCTGACCAACGCAAGAAGCCTGACCAATAAGGCGGATGAGCTGCGGGCGCTTATATCGGAGGAGAGGTATGACATCGTAGGTATAACAGAGACTTGGCTAGACGATAGCTACGACTGGGCGGTAAATTTAACAGATTATAGTTTATTTAGAAGGGACCGGAAACCGGGGAAGGGCGGAGGAGTCTGCTTATATGTAAAGTCACGTCTAAAGCCCAGACTAAGGGAAGATATAGGAGAGGGAGAAGAGGGGGTCGAGTCCATGTGGGTAGAGATAGAGGGGGCAAAAAATAATAATAAAATATTACTGGGGGTCTGCTATAAGCCACCCAATATAACAGAGGAGAATGAGAAACTGCTATTAGGACAAATAGACAAAGTAGCAAAACATAATGAGGTGATTGTAATGGGGGACTTCAACTACCGGATATTGACTGGGAAACAGAAACCTGTAGATCGCAGAAAGGAAAAAGGTTCTTGACAAATATCAAGGATAATTATCTCTCCCAACTAGTGCAGGAACCAACGAGAGGGAAGGCAGTGTTGGACTTAATATTGACTAATAGGCCTGATAGAATAACTGAGGTACAGATAGGGGGGCACCTAGGTAATAGCGATCATAATATTATCAATTTCAAAATGCCCTTCAGTAGGGTTATCAATAAGGGAACAACTAAAACATTAAACTTTAGGAGGGCGAAGTTTGATCAGCTGAAAGAAAACCTTCAACTTATAAACTGGGACAAAGTTCTTAATCAAGGAAATACGAATAGTAAATGGGAAACCTTCAAAAGAATTCTGAATACTCAGTGCGAGAGGTATATACCGTATGGGAATAAAAGGGCCAGAAATAAGAGGAAACCAATATGGTTGAATAAGAACGTAAAAGGGGCGTTAAATAGCAAAAAAGAGGCATTCAAGAGATTAAAACAGGAAAACAGCAAGGAGGCACTAATGTGTTACAAGGAAAAAACGAGAACCTGCAAAAAACAAATAAAAATAGCAAAGGAGGAAACAGAGAGACGTATTGCTAGGGAAAGTAGATCAAATCCCAAACTGTTCTTTACGTATATAAATAGTAAAAGGATTAAATCGAATAATATTGGACCGATAAAAAGAGATGAAGGCAAAATCATAGAGAAAGATGAGGATAAAGCTAATCTATTAAATAAATTTTTTTCGTCAACTTTCACAAAGGAAAAAGAACTAACAGGCGAAATGAGAAGTGACCAGCTTAATCCTCCACTAAGTATGACAAATCTAACCCAAGCTGGGGTACAGAAACGCCTCAGTAACATTAAAATAAACAAATCAGCAGGACCTGATGGCATACACCCACGGGTACTAAGGGAACTAAGTAATGTGATGGACAGACCGTTATATCTTATATTTAAGGACTCTGTTGAGACTGGGTCTGTACCACTTGATTGGCGACAGGCGAATGTAGTGCCAATATTCAAAAAGGGAGCGAAAAGTGACGCCGGAAACTATCGGCCGGTGAGTCTGACGTCCGTTGTGGGCAAAATTTTTGAAGGCTTTATTAATGAGGCAATCATGGAGCATCTTGATGCTAATAATCTATTAACCCCGAACCAACATGGATTCATGAGGAATCGCTCCTGCCAAACAAACCTGATTGACTTCTACGAGGAGGTTAGCTCTCTAGTAGATCAGGGGGAACCAGTGGATGTCGTGTATCTCGACTTCTCAAAAGCGTTCGATAGCGTGCCACATAATAGGTTGGTATACAAAATGAGAATGATGGGGCTGGGGGAAAATGTCTGCAAGTGGGTAGCTAACTGGCTAAAGGATAGAAGGCAGAGGGTGGTTATAAATGGAATATACTCAGATTGGGTAAGCGTCACTAGTGGGGTACCACAGGGGTCTGTACTAGGCCCAATGTTATTTAATATCTTTATTAACGACATAGTCAACGGGATAAATAGTAAAATATCAATATTTGCAGATGACACAAAGTTATGTAAAACAATTAATACAAAAGAGGACAGTGCAGACCTACAGAGGGATTTGGATAAGCTGGGTAGGTGGAGCATTAAATGGCAAATGAGGTTTAACGAGGAGAAATGTAAGGTCATACATATGGGAAGGAAAAATGGAAGTCACCAGTACTCACTGAATGGGAAATCATTGGGGAATTCAGAGATGGAGAAGGACTTGGGCATCTTGATTGATAGCAAACTAAATTGGAGTGCCCAAAGTCAGGCCGCTGCTGTAAGGGCAAACAGGGTAATGGGATGTATCAGAAGAGGTATAGCTGCAAAGGATGAGAACATTGTTCTTCCACTGTACAAAGCACTGGTCAGACCACACTTGGAATACTGTGCTCAGTTATGGGCCCCAATATATAGAAAGGATATAAATGAGCTTGAAAAGGTACAAAGGAGGGCAACAAAATTAATAAGGGGAATGGAGGGACTGCAATACCCAGAGAGGTTGGCAAAACTAGGACTATTCAGCCTGGAAAAGAGAAGGTTGAGGGGGGACATAATAAATGTGTACAAATATGTTAGGGGACAGTATAGAGACCTTGCCCGGGATTTGTTCAAAAGGAGGGATATTACGGTAACAAGAGGGCATTCACTAAGACTGGAAGAGAAAAGGTTTCAGCACCAGCATAGGAAGGGGTTCTTTACGGTAAGAGCAGTGAGAATATGGAATTCACTGAGTGAGGAGACGGTAATGTCAGATTCACTAAACCAGTTCAAGCGGGGACTGGATGCTTTTCTAGATACCAGGCAGATTTCTGCATATACTTAAAAATAGAATAAAATAGTAGGTTGATACAGGGATTTATTCTGACTGCTGGTTTCAGAGTCGGGAGGGAATTTTTCCTCAGGTGAAGATTGGCTAAATCATTTGGGGTTTTTGCCCTCCTCTGGATCAACTTTAGCAATTACAGAACTAACAGGTCGAACTTGATGGACGCAAGTCTTTATTCGGCTTTACTAACTATGTAATATATATATATACTCTCATCAGAGTTGTGCCTGACCTACACAACTCCACCAGGTGATCAGATTCCATCTACTCTTCCCTGTTTCTTATTACCAGAACTTCACTATGGAGCGCTCCTATTTTATCTTCTAGTTTTATAGCAATTTATGGCATTTCTACTGCTCAAAACCTCCATTCACAGAGTGTCTGAGATTGCTGCCCTTTCCTGTAGGGTTCTCTTCCTCATTCTCCATCAAGACAAGGTGGTCTTACCACTCATGCCATAATTGTTTTCAAAAGTGGTCTTGACTTTCTACATCAATGAGGGCATTGTCCTCCCCTTATCTTTTCCATCTTTATGATTATTCCCGGGTAGAAAGATGTGGAGGAAAAAGGGAAAGAGAGCGCTACCTGAGCGTAGTAAGTAGAGAGTAAAAATTTTAAAAGAATAAAAAACCTTTTATGCTCACCTGAGCACGTTGCGCTGATAGGCACAACTCTATTTGAGGAATTTGCCTGTTATTGAGGTTCTCAGACAACGGTTTGCAGCTCTTCCATAGACGGTGGTGGTATATTTGTCCTACCCAACAGTCAGCCACTACATGAACAAATTGAGACAAATGGATTCTGGAGGCGCTCCCGTGGAAGAAAGAGTAACCAAAAAATTGTTGAATCTTCCAAAATGTGGTGCAATCACATGGAGGATATTCCACAAGGGATTAATATTTGTAGGTTTATTAAAAAATTATAAAACTGTGAATATACAGGGACATGGATGTACAAAAAAGGGAAGGGAGAAAGGGTTCTTTAAAAAGGATCACACAACGCGTTTCTGCTCATAGAGCCTGCATCAGGTGTGTAACTGATACACACGTGGCTTAATTCTACGCATTGATTTGTAAAGTTCTTTGTTATACATTTCTATGTATAAATATATTTATATCTTTCTTTGTTAGCTTTATTTATATATGTGTGTTAATAAAACGGTTTGAGAACTATGGGTTGAATATTCATTTCTATAATTCTAAATCTTAGTGTGACATTAACCCTTTTACCCCCGACGGTGGTTTGCACGTTAATGACCAGGCCAATTTTTACAATTCTGACCACTGTCACTTTATGAGGTAATTACTCTGGAACGCTTCGACGGATCCCCCTGATTCTAAGATGGTTTTTCATGACGTATTGTACTTCATGATTGTGGTAAAATTTATTTAATATGACTTGCGTTTATTTGTGAAAAAAATGGAAATTGGCAAAAAATTATGAAAATTTTGCAATTTTCAAAATTTGAATTTTAATGCCCTTAGATCAGAGAGATATGTCACACAAAATAGTTAATAAATAACATTTCCCACATGTCTACTTTACATCAGAACAATTTTGGAACCAAATTTTTTTTTGTTAGGGAGCTATAAGGGTTAAAAGTTGACCAGCGATTTCTCGTTTTTCCAACAAAATTTACAAAACCATTTTTTTTAGGGACCACATCACATTTTAAGTGACTGAGGGGCCTTTATGACAGAAAATACCCAAAAGTGACACCATTCTAAAAACTGCACCCCTCAAGGTGCTCAAAACCAAATTCAAGAAGTTTGCTTCAAGGTGCTTCACAGAAATGTTTGGAATGTGTAAGAAAAAAAATTAACATTTATCTTTTTTCACAAAAATTAACTTAGACCCCAATTTTTTTATTTTCGCAAGGGTAATAGGAAAAAATTGACCCCAAAATTTGTTGTGCAATTTCTCCTGAGCACGCCGATGCCCAATATGTGGGGTAAAACCACTGTTTGGGCGCACGGCAGGGTTCGGAAGGGAAGGAGCACCATTTGACTTTTTGAATGTAAAATTTGCTGGAATAATTAGCGGACGCCATGTTGCGTTTGGGGAGCCCGTAATGTGCCTAAATAGTGGAAACCCCCCACAAGTGACACCATTTTGGAAACTAGAACCCTCAGGGAACTTAAATAGATGTGTGGTGAGCACACTGAACCCCCAGGTGCTTCACAGAAGTTTATAACATGGAGCCTTAACTTTTTTCACAATGATGTTTTAGCCCCAATTTGTTTATTTTCACAACAGTAAGAGGAGAAAGTGGACCCCAAAAACTTTTGTGCAATTTCTCCTGACTATGCCGATATCCTATATGTTGGGAAAATAAATGGTTTGTGCGCACAGCAGGGTACAGAAGGGAAGGAGCATTGCAGGACTTTTTGAACGTAAAATTGGCTGGAATTAAGGGCGGACACCATGTCGCATTTAGAGAGCCCCTGATGTGCCTAAATAGTGGAAACCCCCCACAAGTGACCCCATTTTGGAAACTACACCCCTCAAGGATTTTATCAAGGGGTATAGTGAACATTTTGAACCCAGAGGTACGACACAAAATTTTATAATATTAGGTTGTCATTAGTCTTGAGCGCAAGTGCTCGCTACTTGAGTTTGCATCAGGTATGCACCATGTATCTCGGTTACTCGACTGACATGCTCGAGTCCCCGACCCGCATGTTTCATGGTTGTTAGACACCCCAAAAAAACATGCGGGGATCGCTTGTGCATGGCAGGCAATCCACGCAACTTTTTTTGGCCATGAAGAATATGGGGCGGAGACTCGAGCATGTCACTTGAGCACCCGTGATACTCGGTGCATACCCGAGCACCCGATGCAAACTCAAGTATCGAGCACTTGCACTCAACACTAGTCACCATATCGTCATTTTTTTTTTCTTTACTTTTGAAAAAATCCCAACCCTAGAACAACCGTTACCGTAGCACAAACCTAACCCTAACACAACCCTAACCCTATCACAACCCTTACCCTAGCACAACCCTAAACCTAACCCTAGCTCAACCCTAACCCTAGCACAACCCTAACCCTAGCACAACCCTAAACCTAACTCTAGCACAACCCTAACCCTAGAGTTTACTTTTTACGCCGTTTCTCATGCGGTATAAGTGATTAGACGACTTTATTCTTCGGGTCGGTGCGATTACAGCGATGCCAGATGCATATTGGGTTTTTATGATTGACAGCTGTCACACATTAAAAGACCCTTTTTTTTTTTGCAAAGACTAATTTTTGCATCTCCATATTTTGAGAGGTATAATTTTTCCATATTTTGGCCAACAGAGTCATGTGATGGCTTGTTTTTGCGGGATGAGTTGACGTTTTTATTGGTATAATTTTCGGACATGTGACATTTTTTGATCGCTTTCTATTCCGATTTTTGGGAGGCAGAATAAACAAAAACCAACAATTCAGGAATTGTTTTTTTTCTCTGTTTTATGCTGTTCCGCATGTGGTAAAATTGATAAGGAAGCTTTATTGTTCGGGTCAGTACGTTTACAGCAGTACCACATTTCTATCGTGTTTTTATATTTTGTCACTTTTACACAATAAAAGATGTTTTATAGAAAAAAATATTTTTTTGTATCGCTTTATTCTGAGAGCTATAACTTTTTTTTTTTTTCATCTGATGTAGCTGTGTGGCGGCTTGTTTTTTGTGGGATAAGATGTCGTTTTCAGCTGTACCATTTTTATTTACATTCATCTTTTTGATCTCTTTTTGTTCCATTTATTATTTGGCGGTATGATGATGAAGCATCGTTTTTTGCTTTGTTTTTTATTTATTTTTTTACCGTGTTCACTAAAGGGGTTTACTAGTGGGATAGCTTTATAGGTGAGGTCGTTCTGGATGCAGTGATGCTAAATACTGTATGTACTTTTATGGTTTTTTTTTATAATAATATTTATTTATGGGTACAGTATATTTTTATTTTTTAGGAATTATTTATGTTAATTTTTTTTTTTTATATTTTTCCATTTTTGTTTTCTTTCACTTTTTGACACTTTTTTTACTTGTTCACTATGTCCCACTATGGGACTTTCACTTTTTGCAGCCTGATTGCTTATATAGCATAGAGATGCAGCAGCATCTCTATACTATATACAGCCTGTCAGCGCTGCATGCAGAAGCTACTTTGCCCACTGCGCATGACCAAAGTAACTTCTTGCCTCCTGGTGACCTGGATGTTGTCATGACATCGGGTCATAATGACAACATCCGGGACCCAGCAGAGACAGCGCGGGACGCTGGAGAGGAGGTAAGTAATGGCGCTTACTCCCGGAATGCTGCGATCGACTTTGATTGCAGCATTTCGGGAGTTAACGTACCAGCAGTGGTGTTTGACCGCTCCTGGCACATAGCACCGAGTGTCAGCTGTGACAATCAGCTGACACCCGGCAGCGATCTCTCCGCAGCGCTTGAGTACGGGAGCGATCGCATTATGCGTATTAGTCCGTAGCTGGTCCATAAGTCACAGGGCGCAGCTACGTACTATTACTGACCTCGTCGGAAAGGGGTTAAAGAACAGTAACTGCCAGTTGGATCATTATCAGGGTGCGTTCACACAGTGTGATTTGTTGCAGAAACTATCTGCAGCAAAGTCCCCACCAGTAGACCTGCACTAAGTCGTTCAGATCTTGCTGACAATTGTTCTCTCTTCAGCAGTACCTGTTAAAAACAACAACAAAAACATCCATGATATTCGCTTATACAACCAAGGTGTTAGGTCCTTCCAGTCCTCCGTGTATTCCGGCCTTCCATGTGCCCCATGCAGCCTGATTAATTGCAGAGATCATATGGGACGAAACATTTTTTACAGCTTTATTGTAAAGTGACATAAGTTTCTTTTGGCTGAGGGTCTGACTGGTGGTACCCCCACTGTTCCATAGGACAGGCTCTGGAAGAGGTCATGCTACATATTTTACAGAGGGGTAAAAATACTCCTCTTAGCAATTTTGATGAGTATGTTTAGCCAACATGATTTACAGTAACTCAAATCTATAGTACATGGATAGGTATACATAATACTAAGATCTCACCATTAAAGGAAACTGTATCGTATAAACAAAGCTTACAAATGGTCCTCATCAAATATTTCAAACTGCAACCCATCCTTTTCATGTGTCAGGGAGGGTTGCAGACTTAAGAAACAGCTCAAGAAATGCAACAATTGTCAGAGGAGCAGCGCGGGGTAATTGTTGAACAACCATACGTCACTCAGCCACTGGGCAGGGCTGTGACATGAGAACAAATATAACCTCCCTGCTGACTGAGCACAACAGGGTTTTTTTCTCTCCAGACTCAGTTCTACATGCGCAGTCTGTCGCCATTCCCTGTAACGCCGTCAGGCAGACAGAGCAGAACGGGTATACAATTAAGCATAGAGGAGGATGAAGCAGAAGAAAAACCCCTGTTGTGCTCAGTCAGCGGGAGGATTTATTTTTTCTCATGTCACAGCCCTGCTCTTTGGCTACCTGACTTTTGTTTGTTCATGACGCAGCTTCTCTGAAAGTTGAGACACTTCTCAAGCTGTGTTTCTTCATTCTGCAACGCATCCTGACACGTGACTAGGACAGGCTGCACTTTGAAATATGTGACAAAGGCCATCTTTATCACATTGCTGGAGAACCCCTGGAGAACAGTTTTATTGTTTTGGCATATTTGAATGCTGTATCACCCCATGCATTAAAAGGAGAACAAAGAACTAGTTTGAAGGCTGCAATTAGTTATCACCTAATCCTTAACCCTGTCATGACATTTGACGTACCTATACATCATGGTCGGATGGGGTTCCCGACTGATGTTGTATAGGTACGACATGGCTATCATGCGTGGCACAGAAGCTGTGACAGCGTGATCGCTGCCGGGGTCTTGGCTACATGATAGCCAAGCCACAATTCTCATAGCCAGGTGCAGTGCCTGCACCTAGTGGTTTAACCCACTAAATGCTGCGATCGATATCAATCGCAATATTTAGTAGGCTAGGAGAGGTAAGGGATTCCCTCTCCTGTCCAATCATTGCCCCCAGAATGTCATCGGGAGGGCCCTATGGTTATCAAATCAACCCGAGGTCGTCATGATGACATCCAGTCTGCCTAGATGATGCCAGTAGCATGGGTAACTATCCTCCTAAACATGCCTCTCTTGGGCTATAAGCCTACAATTTTAAGTGGGCAGGTAGAAACCAACACTAATTAAAAGCACCCTTGGGCTGATGGGTGGAGTGCAGAGTCAGAAAAGGAGGCAGTCAAAACTCCATGGTAAACTGCAAGAAAACAAAAAACCTGACCAGCACCTCCATATAGTGTGAACAGGTGCACGCTGCAATGACGGCATAACATATAATAAGAAAGCACAGCAGCACACTGTAAGGGCCAAGACACATGCAAACACTGAGAACATAAGAGCTAAACTGCATTATTGCTAAATAAAATGTACTTACAAAAAATTAAGGTTCTTAGGCTTGTAGCCTAAAAGAAGCATGTTTAGGAGGATAGTTACCCATCACGCGGAGGTCACCTTGCAGTGGTTGATGGGCATACATAAATTTGCCAATATATGTGCTAAGAACCTTCATTTTTTTGTAAGATGCCAGTAGCATAGTGTAAGAGGCTTATGTCAGTGTAACACTGGTGTGATGCATTGCAGTGCATACAATTCTGTGACACACCTCTGGTGTAAATACGATCACTGCACCCATAGATGTCTTCATTGAGAGTTGTTGTTTATAAATGGGATCACTTAAGGGGGGGTCTATGAAAGAGTTAAGCTAGCACCAGGACTCGTTCATACAGAGCAGATGTCCTCAGAAGAGATTTGCTGCAGGATCAGCCTGGGGTCAGCGGTGCTAATACCCAGAGTCCATGTATATGCAGTAAGTGAATAGAAGAATGGTAGCACTCACCATAGGTATGTAGGATCTGCAATCTTTATTTGGATAGACATAAAGGAAAAGTGGTGCAGGAGGAGTGCGGGGGAGAACGGCCATTTCACGTTTGATTGCGCTTCTACAGGTCCACTGTACATTATATGGATGTAGACCCGTAGAAGCGAAATAAAGCGTGAAACGGCCGTAGTCCAGTAACGTTCTCTCCCGCACTCCTCCTGCACCGCTGTTCCTTTATGTCTTTATCCAAATAAATATTGCAGATCCCGCATACTTATGGTGAGTGCTACCATTCTTCTATTCACTTAAGGGGGATTCTGCTGTTCTGGGACCTCAGGGGCTCTGCCAATGTGACATGGCACCCACAAACCATAACAGAAAAATCTGCACTGTGAAATGGAGTTCCTTCCCTTCTGAGCTAATGCACGGTGCCTCAAAAGTAGTTTTTGACCACGTATGGGGTATTGACGTATTCAGGAGAAATTGCATAATAAATTTTATTGTTTGTTTTCTCCAATTACAAACTTAGGGCCAAAGTAACATTTTAGTGGAAAAATGGTAATATTTCTTTTGCTCAGCTCAATGTTATACAATTCTGTGAATCGCCTGAGGGTTAAAAATGCCCACTACTCCCTTAGTTGAATTCCTCTAGAGGTGTAGTTTCCAAAATGGGGTCACCTGAGGGGGTTTCTGCTGTTTTGGCATGACAGGGGCTCTTCAAATGAGACATGGCGTCTGCTATCTATTCCAGCCAAAATGGCGTCCCTTCCCTTCAGAGCCGCGCAATGTATTAGCTTTCCACCACATATGGGTTAACAGCTTACTCAGAAAAAATTGCACAACCAATTTTGGAGTCGATTTTCTCCTGTAACTTTTGTGAAAATAAAAAAATTGGGGCTAAAAACATTTTTGTGAGGAAAATGAGTTTTTTGTTATTTTCACGGCTCATGAAGCACACATTGGAAAAATGAGAAATTGATGATAAACTTTTAACCCTTCTAACTTCCTAACATAAAAAAAATATGTTTCAATAATGGTGCTGATGTAAAGTAGACATGTGGGAAATGTTATTTATTAACTATTTTGTGTCGCAGAACTCTTAGGTTTAATGGCATAAAAATGAAAAATTTGAAAATTGTGAAACTTTCCAAATTTCTGATATTTTCACAAATAAAAGCAAAAAATATCGTCCTAAATTGACCACTAACATGAAGAACAATTTGTCAAGAAAACTCAATCTCAGAATCACTGGGATCCGCTGAAGCTCCAGAGTTATTACCTCATAAAGTGATACTGCTCAGGAAGGTGAACAAACAGGCTCTGGGGAGAAAGGGTTAATAGGACTTACAGGAGGAACCGGTCCAGAAAGCAGAAGATCCATCAAGTACCTGCCACATACAATATTCTGTGCTGGAACTAGGAGAGGAATAATGGTGTTGTGTGAGGACTTCTCTGGGCTTCTGTCCTTCATCCTGCAGTCGTCTGAATGGATCTAATGTGGACGGGAACCAGCTAAGCCGCATTCTGCCCACAGCTGTTACCTCACTGTTCACACCACACAATACCCCAAAAGAGTCTCTGTGCTGAAGGGGTTAATGCCCCCTGCGCCCAGTAATGGGGAATCTCCACATACCTCCACTTGTAGAGCCGGTGGAGAAACTTCTCCGCAGTCAGTGACATTTCCGGCATTATTTGCCCCTCACTACGGGCACAATTACCCCCCGCCGCCTTTTCTACAGTTTTATGTGAGGATGTAACGTGGGATTTTCCTGCTTGGAGACAAATAGACGATACATGAGGTGATTATTACCAGTTACCTGACGTCTACTATATGGCGGCATATGATTGTGCTATCCACTTCATACCAGGAGCTAAAATGCAGAAATCTCGTATGTTTAACCCCTTCCAGGGAGGGCGGCCTTGAAAAACTATATTCAGAAGAGTCCGGCTAAGGGCTCATACCCATATGTGTGAAAAAAAATTCCGTATTCTGGACCGAAAAAACGGAAGAGTTCCATGCGATTTTCATGAGGAAAATGCGATTTTTCGCACCTAGCATCCGTATGCGTTTTTTTTCTCTACAACTATTATTCTGCCATCATTTACAGGACCATTTACAGTGTTCTGTGCTACAGAATGATAATGTATCCATAAAAATCGGATGGCATACGGCTGGTCCCATTAACTTGCATTGGCAAGTCTCGTCCGATATACGCAGTATGCTGCGATTTTTTTCTCAGTCCGATTTCAGCTGAGAAAAAAAATCACAGATGAGATGTACCTCATAGATTAACATTGATCAGAGTGCAATCCGATTTATTATCCGATTGCTCTAGTCTGTTTTTCTTGCATTGGGCTCATACTCATCTGCGTGAAAAACGGATGAGTGCAATCCGATAAAAAATCGGATTGCACTCTGACCAATGTTAATCTATGAGTCCCTGCTCATCTGCGCAAAAAATCGAAGCATGCTGCAATTTGCCACATATATCGGACAAGACTCGCCAATGCAAGTCAATGGGTGCGAGAAAAAAAAACGGATGGCACACGGACCATCCATATGGCATCCAATTTTTACGGATACATTACCATTCTGTAGCATATAACACTGTAAATGATTATTGAATAATAGTTGCAGAGAAGGCAAAACGCATTGCATACGGATGTCATATGGATGCTAGGTGTGAAAAATCGCATTGTCCTCATGAAAATCGCATGACACTCATCCGATTTTCCGGTCCAGATATCGAAACGTTTTTTTTCACAGATATGGGTATGAGCCCTAAGGGTCATATACGGCCATCCACCTCTCCAGTCACAGAGGGGTGGGTGAAGATCTTAGGCAGCGCATTCAGGATTCTCAGGACAGTGCGCAGGAAGGTTTACCTATGAACAAGCTTTATGTACTGCCCTCTTTACGTGTAGATCTTCTTGATGAAGAACATGATTCCGTTTTAGCTGGGCACGCGGGTTCGTCTGCCACTTGGAGATCTCTTTCTAGGTCCTTTTGGTGGCAGAATGCTCTTAAGGATATTGGAGAGTATGTTTGGAAATGCAAAGTCTGTTCCAAGGCTAAAGCCTCTCATCAAGCTCAGTGGGTTATCTCTTCCCTAACGATGTTTCGTTGCAGCCCTGGACCCACTTGTCCATGGACTTTGTCAATGATTTGCTTAACTCTGGTGGTATTACTGTCGTGTGGGTGGTGGTGGACCGTTTGAGCAAAAAGGTTCTTTTGGTCCCGCTTCAAAAGTTGCCAACTGCTAGGATCTTAGCAACTTTGTTCATTTCTCATAGATTAAATTTCATGGTGTTTCCAAAAATATAATTTTTGATTCAGGGGTTCAACTTCTGGCTAGTTTTTGCTCCAGACTGGGTAATAAGCTGCTTTTTTCTCTCAGTCTATCATACGGAGACTAATGGTCAACCAGAAGGATGAACCAGGAAATAGAGCAGTGATGTTTTGTCTCCTCTAATCAGGAAGACTGGGTGGAATTTCTGCCCCTTATCGAGTGTGCTCTAAATAACGGTTCCTCAAAGGCTACCGGGACCTTGCCTTTTTTTAGCTGCTGTAGTTTTAATCCAGTGTTTGGGAATATTTCAGGATTACAATCTTCCCTGCCAGAGGAGGAGAGATTTTGTCCCCAACTAATTAAGGTCTTGAGGGAGGACAAAAGGGATTTTTGGTAGCTAGTGACCAGGCCAAAAGTGGTGCTAACTGCAGACGTAGGAATGCTTCTATCTTTAGGGTGGGGGATTTTGTGTGGTTGTCCTCAAAATATCTGCACTTAAAGATCACATCTAAAAAGTTTGCACCTAAATTTGTAGGTACTTATAAAATTATTACAAATTTAAATCCTGTGACAGTTAATTTGCAACTTCTTATTACCTGGAAAATCATAATTCTTTCCATTCTTCTCTTTTCAAAAAATTTGAGGGGACCTCAAGACATAAATGAGGTGGATTTGGAAGGGTGTCGGGAGTATGAGGTAGAGCGAGTTCTTAGTTCCAGGTGGGTCAGGCGCTGTCTGCACTATCTCGTTAAGTGGAAATATTATGGTCCTTAAGGTAGCCCCCAAGTTAATATGGGGGATCTTCCTGCGATCAGATAAACAGATTATTGGGTGGGGCTGGGGAAAACCCAGCAGTCATGGTACACATTGGTACCAATGACAAAGTTAGAGGAAGGTGGAAGGTCACAGGGAATTAGGAGAGAAGTTGAAGTACAGGACCTCTAAGGTAGTGTTTGCAGAAATACAGCCGATTCCACTAGCGTCACTAGAAAGTTAGCAGGAACTTAAGGAGATAAATAAGTGGCAGGATAAAGGGTTTGGGTTCATGGAGAACTGGGCCTACTTCTGTTGGCTACAGGCTCTACGATAGGGACAGGCTGCACCTCAACTGGGGGGGGTGCAGATGTGCTGCAGTGAAAAATGGTCAGATGGATGGAAGAGCTTTTAATCTGGGATCTGGGGGGAGGGAGGTTTTTTGTGAAAATAAGGGGATAGAGTAGACAGAGAGAGAGACAGTAGGGGTCAATGAGGATTTAGGGGGCTGGGACATTCAAGAAAAGTAAGGAGGCAAGAAGGAGTAATAAATAGTTAATAGTATTAATAGTATTAAATGTCTGCTGGCAAATGCAAGAGGTCTTGCAAACAAAATTAATGAATTAGAGACTCTTAATGTCAGCCACAGATTACGATGTGGTGGGCATTACGGAAACCTGGCTGGCAAGTCACGACTGAGTGATAAACAGAGGATTACACTACATTCAAAAGGTTAGGAAAGATAAAAAGGTAGAGGGGTGGGTATTTTCATTAAATCCAACTTAAGACCTGCGCTAAATGACGACATTGGAGGGGAGCTTCGACAATGTAGAGTCAGTATGGGTAAATGTACAAGGAAATGCCAATAATGTAACGCTGTTAATTGGAATTTGCTACAAGCCTTCTAATATAGCTGAACATGTAGAGGATGAAATGCTGCAACAAAAACAAGTCAAGGTCAAAGTGTTGGCTCCCTTGAAATTGTTCCAGAAAATGACGTAATTCTCCCAGAAAATTATTGCAATTACACATATTTTGTTATACATGTTTATTTCCTTTATGTGTATGTGAACAACACAAAAAAAAAAACAGATAAAAAAAGGCAAAGTGAACATAATTTCACACAAAACCACAAAAAATGGACCGGTCAAAATTGTTGGCACCTTTTCTCAAAATTGTGGGGTGTGGGTAAACAACTTCGTTTCAAGCATGTGAAACTCGTTCATACTCAATTGTGGCAAGTAACAGGTGTGGGCAACATGAAAATCACACCTGAAACCAGATAAAAAGGGAGAAGTTGATTCAATCTTTGCATTGTGTGCAAGCGTGTGCCATACTAAGCATGGAGGACAGAAAGAGAAGAGAACTGTTTGAGGACTTGAGAACCAAAATTGTTCTAATCTTGAAATTCTTGATATTTTTCAAGTCCATCTCCAGAGATCCGGATGTTCCTTTGTCCATGGTGCACAACATAATCAATACATTTACAACCCATGTCACTGTAGCTAATCTCCCTGGATGTGGACAGAAGAAAAACTGACGAAAGGGTAGTCCAGATGGTGAATAAGTATCCCCACCAAAGTTGCAAAGAAATTCAAGCTGTCTTGCATGCTCAGGGTGCTTCAGTGCCAACGTGAACCAGCCGTCAACATTTGAATTAAATGAAACGCTATGGCAGGAGAATAAGGCGGACCCCACAGCTGACACAGAGGCATACAAAAGCTACACTGCAGTTTGCCAAAATGTACATGAGTAAGCTAAAACCCTTTCTGGGGAAGCGTCTTGTGGACAGAAGAGACCAATATAGAGCTTTTCGGTAAAAGCACATCGTTCTACTGTTTAAACAGAATGAAGCATGCAAAGAAAAGATCACAGTAACTACAGTGGAATATGGTGGAGGTTCAAAGATGTTTTGGAGTGGTTTTACTGCCTCTGGCATTGGGTGCCTTCACTGTGTGCAAGTCATCATGAAATCTGAAGATTACCAAAGGATTTTGTGTGGCAATGTAGTGCCTAGTCTCAGAAAGCTGGGTTTGCGTTCTAGGTCATGGGTTGCCAGCATGGCAATGACCCCAAACATACATCAAGAAGCACCCAGAAATGGATGGAAACAAAGTGCTGGAGAGTTGTGAAGTGACCGCCAATGAGCTTGGATCTAAATCCCATTGAACACCTGTGGAGAGATCTTAAAATTGCTGTTTGGAGAAAAATATTAAAATTTTAGAGTCTTCAGTAGTTGATACCTTTGGCTAACTGAAAAGATGGTAAATTGCAAAATTTCAAGACTACTCAGGTCTCTTTTCAGACACAGTATAACACAAAATCTGAAGTGTCATATATTTATACACAACAGGGCACAGGAATAATGCAATAGATAAGACAAGTGGCGTGAAGCAGAACTATTAGCATGGGAGAGGGAGAAGCAGTTGTGGCCATGAATATTGGAACAGTTCATTGATAAGGAGTGTGAAAGTTTTATTGTCCTGTGATTGAGGTCTGGTCCATGATTGTGACGCCCAAAACGGTCTGAGGAGCACGTTCCTTAGTTGACATAAATCCATATGACACATTAACTCCTGATCTGTGAGTGTGTCAAAGATTGTCATAAGTTTGTAATTCCACATTTTTCTGTCTCTCTGAGATTTGAAGTTACCTTTTAATACAAGTAATTTCATGTCCATGATGCTGTGATCAGGGATAAAAAATGTTTGGCCACAGGTAGAGCTAATCTTTTTTCTTTTATTGTGTGGCGATGAGAATTCATCCTTGTTCTAAGTTTTTGCCCTGTCTCCCCTACGTACAGACCCCCAGCTGGACATTGGTTACATATAATTAAGTACACTACATTAGATGTGATGAAGCTGAAAGTACCTGGGATCTTGTGGTTGTCTCCTGATGTGAGTTGGGAATCTTTATCTTGTCAGTGGTCATTATAAATAGACAGGTTTTACATTTTTTCTGGCTGCAGGGAAAAGTTCCTGTAGCTGTTGGAGAGGACAGGGAGTTTCTGATGATGATGCTTCTTAGATTTGGGGGCTGCCTAAATCACAGAAGTGGGGGGTCTGGAAATATAGATTGTAATCGGCATCTTTTTGTAATAATGGTTGTAATTTCCATGCAGCTCCCATTAGCATCTCCAGATTTGGATTGTAGGCGACTACTAGAGACTCCAGATTGATTTCTTGTTTAGTTTTGAAATGTAGGAGATGATTCCATAATATTCTGGTGGCTCTTGCAATCTGGTTTACAATTGTTCTTGTATGGTAGTCCTCGTTCAAAAAGTTCTTTCTGAGGCCACCAAGGTGTTAATTTCAGTACAGGAGTAGTTGAGTGTTAAGTTGATGGTGAGATGAAACTGATTACAGTGTTCATGGAACGTCTTAAGCTGTTGCTGAGATTCTGTCCAGATGATTAAAATATCGTCAATGTAACGGTAGTAGGCAAGAGGCCTGATGGGACATGAGGACAAGAAGACACTATAAAGCTTGGCCACAAAAAGATTTGCGTACTGTGGAGCCATTTTACTTCCCATTGCTGTACCAGTCTCCTATAGATAAATGTTATCAAATTCAAATAATTGTGGGTGAGGATGAATTTTGTAAGTTTCACCACAAAGGTGAAACAATCCTCCTTGTCTGTTTACTTTCCCTCCCAGTACCTTTTCTTTCTACCACGGTTAGGTTTCTGGGAAGTTATACTTATTCCTTTTATTTTTGGTTCTCATTAGCTTGCCTTCTGTGCCCTATATGAATGTGTCTTAGTTTCTCACTCAGGGTTTCCATATCTTCACACTTTTCTTTCCCCTTGTTGACAGTGTGCTGCTGCTCCCCCCCCCCCCCCTCTGATTCCTCAGGAGGTAAGAGAAACTCCTCAACTGCCTATTAGGGAGTTAGGTCTGAGGTGTTATTTTTAGTTGTGCAGCTAGGGCCTGTCTGTACAGAGACCAATTGGGTGTAGTTGCTGCATTCTTCCCTGTGTGGGTTCTCTGGTGGCTATCAAGATGCGCTTTCTGGTTAAAAGATTTCCCAAATTTTGAACATGAAAAATGCTTCTCTGCCCGACTCTCCTAAATCTCTTTTGCTCTTTATGATCCCAACTAGTCTCACCAAATACAAAAGGTCTTTAGTAAGCTACCTTATACAGGCTGCTAAGAATATCATTCCTCGTCACTGGAAAAGTACTTCTCCACCTACTCTGGAGGAGTGGTTCTGTGACATAGCTCTTCTAAATAGGATGGAACATTTGATTGCCCGATCCCCCACTGATTGTGATAGATACTGTGAGTCTTGGAGAGACTGGATTGAATTCCAGGAATCCGATGCCTACCGTCTTACATCACACTAATGTGACCCACCCTTTTCTCTGGTGCGTTTCTTCTCTGTCCGGATTGTGCTCTGCATTGGTTCGGGCCTGGCTGCACTATGTATAGTTTCCATTGGATTTTAGTAACTTCATAATTGTAATACTGTTGGCGTAAAATGTTCCTTTCCTTCCTTTTTCTTCCTATAACTTGATGTTTTATTGGACCTTATACTTCTATTCTATGATATACTGATGCTGATATTGTCCTGGTTATTCTTTTTTTTTTGTATTTTTGTAATTGAAAATTATTTAACCTTTCAATAAAAATTGAATTTTGAAAAAGGCTTCTCCCCTGTGTGACTTCTCTGATGTTTATTAAAAGTTGCTTTCCGTGTAAAATATTTCCCACATTCTGAACATGAAAATGGCTTCTTCTCTGTATGAGTTCTCTGGTGTATAACAAGACTGTACTTCTGTGTAAAATGTTTACCACATTCCGAACATGAAAAAGGCTTCTCCCCTGTGTGAGTTCTGTAGTGTTCAACAAGATGGCATTTCTGTTTAAAATATTTCCCACATTCTGAACATGAAAAAGGCTTCTCCCCTGTGTGAGTTCTGTAGTGTTCAACAAGATGGCATTTCCGTTTAAAACGTTTACCACATTCTGAACATGAAAAAGGCTTCTCCCCTGTGTGACTTCTCTGATGTTTATTAAAAGTTGCTTTCCGTGTAAAATATTTCCCACATTCTGAACATGAAAATGGCTTCTTCTCTGTATGAGTTCTCTGGTGTATAACAAGACTGTACTTCTGTGTAAAATGTTTACCACATTCCGAACATGAAAAAGGCTTCTCCCCTGTGTGAGTTCTGTAGTGTTCAACAAGATGGCATTTCTGTTTAAAATATTTCCCACATTCTGAACATGAAAAAGGCTTCTCCCCTGTGTGAGTTCTGTAGTGTTCAACAAGATGGCATTTCCGTTTAAAACGTTTACCACATTCTGAACATGAAAAAGGCTTCTCCCCTGTGTGAGTTCTCTGGTGTATAACAAGACTGTATTTCCATTTAAAATGTTTACCACATTCTGAACAGAAAAAAGGCTTCTCCTCTGTATGAGTTCTCTGGTGTATAACAAGACTGTATTTCCGTTTAAAATGTTTACCACATTCTGAACATAAAAAAGGCTTCTCCTCTGTATGAGTTCTCTGGTGTATAACAAGACTGTATTTCTGTTTAAAATGTTTACCACATTCTGAACATGAAAATGGCTTCTCCCCTGTGTGAGTTCTCTGGTGTCTAACAAGATCTGATTTCTGTTTAAAATATTTCCCACATTCTGGACATGAAAAAGGCTTCACCCCTGTGTGAGTTCTGTAGTGTTCACCAAGATGGCATTTCCGTTTAAAACGTTTACCACATTCTGAACATGAAAAAGGCTTCTCCCCTGTGTGAGTTCTCTGGTGTATAACAAGACTGTATTTCCATTTAAAACGTTTACCACATTCTGAACATGAAAAAGGCTTCTCCTCTGTATGAGTTCTCTGGTGTATAACAAGACTGTATTTCTGTTTAAAATGTTTACCACATTCTGAACATGAAAATGGCTTCTCCCCTGTGTGAGTTCTCTGGTGTCTAACAAGATCTGATTTCTTGTTAAAATATTTCCCACACTTGGAACAAGAAAATCTATTCTCGGCTGTGTGAATTTTTTGATGTTTAGGAAGAAATTTTTTGAGAGGAAAACTATTTCCATATTCTAAAAAGGTCTTCTTTTCTTTAGGAGCAGTTTGTTTTTTAATGCTTAATTTGTGACTATGATTTTCCTTAGTAGTCGGTAATGAATCAGAAGACAGGACCTGTTTCAAAGGATCAGGTGACAGATCTTTGCTGTGAAGGGATGATGGTATATCTGGAGTAATGGCATTCACTTCAATTGTATCCTGTGGGATCTCAAGATCTGATTTAAAGATTGAAGATGTCGGCCGTCCCTCTGATCTCCAGGTACAGTCATCTGCCAAGATAAAAATCTATTATTTTTCAATAAAATATCCTTGGATTTTATATTTTTTTAAATTTCTACTGTACTTAAACTGTCTATAATAATGGCAAGTTATGTAAATATATTGAATTAATTATTCACCAAGACACTGACATTTCACAATCTAATAGAAAACCTCATAGGATGAACCAGTAGAGCGTGGTTTTCAACTGTTTGTTCATTCTGCCTCCCAAATATGGAATAAAAAGCCAGCAAGTTATGTAGGCAACAATAATACCAATAAAAACTTCTACTCATCTCACAAACAACAAGCCCCACTCAGGTCCATCGTCTGTAAATAGAAAAAAAATCATAGTTACCGGTAACAGGATTTTACAGAGCCCATGATAGCACCATCTGAGAGATGGTATCCGCCCACCAAGGACAGGAAACCTGCTTAATAAAAAAGGCGGTACCTCTCCTCCGCATCAGTTTTGTTTTAGAGGACCTCCAGACAGTATGCTAGTACACAACAACCACCAATAAAACATTTCTGACTATACACCCATATATAGAGAACACCATAAGTGATCAAAAAAAAGGGGGGGGGGTATACAAGGGTGCTGTCATGGGCTCTGTAAAATCCCATTACTGGTAGGTAACTATGATTTTTTTCCCCTTCTCCTATGACAGCACCACCTGAGATTTATATAGAACAGACACCTTAGGAATGGATCACCGCTTGCAACACCTTTCTCTCAAAGGATAGATCAGCAGATGAAGAAAGATCAAGCCGGTAATGGTAAGGTAGAAGGAGATAACATATGTAAGGCAGCAACATGGTAATCAATGGACACTTCCGCCTTCTCAGTCCAGGAGGCTGCACCAGCTCTGTGGAATGGCCCTTCAGGTTCTCTGAAACCGGCACATTACTAGGGGAATATGCTAAGCTAACGGCGTCCCTGATCCATCTAGCTATAGTTCCCCTTGTAACTTTAAGTCCCTTACTAGCTCCCTGGAAGGAGACAAATAAGGCATCACTTCTCCTCCAAGGCCTTGTTACCTCCAAATACTGAACCAAAACCAGTCTAACATCTAGAGTATGAAGCCTCTGTTCCTCTAAATCTTTTGGGTTAGGATACAATGAGGGGAGAATGATCTCCTGTGTTCTATGGAATTTGGAGGCCACCTTCGGAAAATAGGCCAGGTCTGGTCTTAACGCAACTCCATCTACAGTGACCTGTGTAAAAGGATGATTTACTGACAGAGCTTGTAAGTCACTAACTCTATGGGCTGATGTTAGCGCTATCAGTATCGCTGTCTTCAGAGTGAGAGTTCTTTCTTTCACGCTTCCTTAGGGCTCAAAAAGGAGACTTAGTCAGGGCTTCCAGGACCAAGTTTAGATCCCAGGGAGGCATTCTCGGGGTAGCAATAGGTCTGGATCTATCGTACGCCTTTTTAAACCTGATAACACATCTATCTGCTGCCAAATTATAGTTATATAAAGCTCCAAGTGCTGATACTTGCACCTAAAGGGTACTGGTAGCCAACCCCATATCTAAGACACTTTGAAGAAATTCCAGAATAGCTTTAATAGGAATTTTAACCTTAGCTGAGTGCGCCAAAATAGATAGGAATTTTGCCCATGTCCTACCATAGATCTTAGTCCTCACAGGCTTCCTGCTTTTGAGCAGAGTAGTGACTAGACCTGGAGAAAACCCTTCCTGGATTAGTAACGACCTTTCAAACTCCAGGCCATCAAATGCCCGACCTCTGAGGATGGAAGACTGGGCCTTGCTTAAGGAGATCTGGAGCATCTGGAAGGACCCATGGATCTGACTGGGACATCCTCTTTATCCAGGTGAACCAGGGTCTCTTGGGCCAGAATGGGGAGATTAGTATGACCCTTGCCTGTTCCTCCCGGATCTTCCTCAAAATCGTTGGCATTAACATTAACGGGGGGGAAAGCATAGGCTAGGCCAAAGCTCCAGGGTATTTGTAATGCATCTACTGCATAGGGTCTTTCTGTTGGATTTAAGGAGCAGAAGATCCTTGTTTTTCTGTTTCGTTTGTTTGCGAAAAGTAGAGATGAGCGGTGTTAGACTCGAACTGTTCGCCAATCTCAAATTCAAGCTGTTTTGGGCGGTGTTCGAGTCGTTCGACGAACACGAACGATTTGCAAAAAATTCGGCTGTTCGAGGTTATGTTCGATAACTGTTCGTGCACCAAAAGCGTAACTGGATTTTTTCACAGTAACACTGTTATTAGTGATGAGCGAGCATGCTCGCCACTGCTTGGTACTCGCCCGAGCATCTCAGTACTCGAGATGCTCGAGCAGGAGCTGGGGTCCCCATCCTGCATGTTTGGCGCTATTTAGAGCACCAATCATGCAGGGATTGTCTGCCACTCACTGTAATGTCACAGCCATGGTGGTTGTGGCATTACAGTGATTGCCCAAATTGATGGGAAAAGTGCTCACAGTGAAACATGAAAAGCCGGCAATTCAGCAGCGGCATACACCGGTACCCGACAATTTAGAACAGAAAGAATAGAGCATCACACATAGATTAGATAGATAGAAACATATCAGTCACATATATAATAAGTACAGTGACAGTGTTGGTTACTGTACTTGTCATTTAGTGTTAAAATAAAGGATTTATTAAAAAAAAAAATTGACGTGGGGTTCCCCGTAATTTTAGTCTCTAGCGGAGGTTAAGCAGACGGCTGGGGCAGATGTTTGAAGCCTGGGAAGGGGGTAATACCCACGGAGCTTCCCAGGCTACTAATATCAGCCCCCAGCTGAATACCTAGCCTGTACTAGCTATTAAAATGGGGGACCCAAAAAAAAAAAAAATGACGTGGGGTCCCCCCTATTTTAATAGCTATAAAAGGCTAGGTAAACAGCTGGGGGCTGATATTAATAGCCCAGGAAGGGTGCCATGAATATTGGCCCCCTCCCAAGCTAGAAACACCAGCAGTCAGCCACCCCAGAAATGGCGCATCCATAGGATGCGCCAGTCTGGCACTTAGCCTCGCTGTTCCCACTGCCCTGTAGCGGTGGCAGTGGGGTAATAAGGTTGGGGTTGATGTCAGCTTATAAGGCCATCTGACATCAAGCCCAGGTAAGTAATGGAGAGGCGTCTATAAGACACCCCCATTACTAACCCCATAGTCAAAGTTAAAAAAAAAACACAAACACCCAGAATAAAGTCCTTTAATTGAAATAAAGACACAATTCTTTATTGTTCTAAATTAAACCATACTTACCATCACGCCCATTCCAGCTGAAGCCAATGTCTTCTGCAATAAAAGTAAAATAATAAACCAACCTCATCCTTACCTTTCCATGGTTCCCAGGACGGCTTCAGCTCTGCTACATTGACATGACAGGCTGGATCGCAGCAGAAAGCCGCCCTTTTTATCTTGAAGGTTTCCTGTCCTTGAAGGGCGGATCCCCTCTCTCGTTGTGCCGTCATGGGTGACAGAAAAAATCTGATCTTTAGTTTTCTTTGCCTCTTATATGCAGAGCTGAGAGCATAAATTCATGTTGTTCTGCAAACTGTAGAATCTGCTCTTTCACTAACAGGAGAGGTCGGGATCTCGTGCCCCCCTGATTATTGAAATAGGTGACTGTTGTCTGACATAATTCGGATGTGTTGTCCCTGTAGTTGGGAATTGAACTTCATCACTGCACTATTTACCGCCGACAGCTCCTTCATGTTTTGAGGAGAAGGCTTTCTCGCTGTCCGACCAGACTCCTTGTATTACACGATCTCCCAGATGTGCTCCCAGCCATCTCAGCTTGAGTACTCTGTAATTATGTCCCTGACCTAATATGACCAAAGACCTCTCTGTGACAGGTTCTCCCAATCCAGCCACCATGCGATTGAGATGATGGCTGTATTGGAAAGTGTCATCTTCCTGTCCAAGTGTCCCCTGAGTTGTTTCTCCGCTGCTAGTATATCTTGCTGCAGATATCGGGAGTGTATCTGAGCCCACGGGACTCCTGGGATACATGATGTCATTGTACCTAAAAGAGACATTGCTTTCCTTAGGGTCATGGATGGATTCCTGACTACTCCTGAGGCTAGGGACGTAATTCTGTTTTTCTTGTCTTCCGGTAGCAGACAAGTCTATCCCTCTGAGTCCAAGATAAGCCCTAAAAAAGACGGAACCGTCCAAGGCTCCAGGCTTGACTTCTCTAGATTCAGTATCCATTCAAGATTGATCAGGCTGGCTCTGACTCTTGTCAATGCGAGTTTTCAATGCTCTCTTGATTTGCATACTACCAAGAAGTCATCCAGGTAAGGGACAACTAGAGTATCTTGTTCTCTCAAATGCGCCATTACCTCCAGAATGATCTTCGTAAAGATTCTTGGAGCCATGGAGAGGCCAAAGGACAGAGCTGTGAACTGAAATTGCCTCACATGATTGAGGATATACACAGCTGCTCTCAGATACTGCTGGTATCCTGTATGGATTGGGACGTGGTAATAGGCGTCCTTCAGGTCGAGGACACTCATATAACAACCCGGGAACAACATCTTTATGGCTGATATTATACAGTACAGACCAAAAGTTTGGACACACCTTCTCATTTAAAGATTTTTCTGTATTTTCATGACTATGAAAATTGTACATTCACACTGAAGGCATCAAAACTATGAATTAACACATGTGGAATTATATACTTAACAAAAAAGTATGAAACTACTGAAAATATGTCTTATATTCTAGGTTCTTCCAAGTAGCCACCTTTTGCTTTGATGACTGCTTTGCACACTCTTGGCATTCTCTTGATGAGCTTCAAGTGGTAGTCACCGGAAATGGTTTTCACTTCACAGGTGTGCCCTGTCAGGTTTAATAAGTGGGATTTCTTGCCTTATAAATGGGGTTGGGACCATCAGTTGTGCTGTGCAGAAGTCTGGTGGATACACAGCTGATAGTCCTACTGAATAGACTGTTAGAATTTGTATTATGACAAGAAAAAAAGCAGCTAAGTAGAGAAAAACGAGTGGCCATCATTACTTTAAGAAATGAAGGTCAGTCAGTCTGAAAAAATGGGAAAACTTTGAAAGTGTCCCCAAGTTCAGTTGCAAAAACCATCAAGCGCTACAAAGAAACTGGCTCACATGAGGACCGCCCCAGGAAAGGAAGACCACCTCTGCTTCTGAGGATAAGTTTATCCGAGTCACCACCCTCAGAAATCGCAGGTTAACAGCAGCTCAGATTAGAGACCAGGTCAATGCCACACAGAGTTCTAGCAGCAGACACATCTCTACAACAACTGTTAAGAGGAGACTTTGTGCAGCAGGCCTTCATGGTAAAATAGTTGCTAGGAAACCACTGCTAAGGACAGGCAACAAGCAGAAGAGACTTGTTTGGGCTAAAGAACACAAGGAATGGACATTAGACAAGTGGAAATCTGTGCTTTGGTCTGATGAGTCCAAATTTGAGATCTTTGGTTCCAACTACCGTGTCTTTGTGCGACGCAGAAAAGGTGAACGGATGGACTCTACATGCCTGTTTCCCACCGTGAAGCATGGAGGAGGTGTGATGGTGTGGGGGTGCTTTGCTGGTGACACTGTTGGGGAATTATTCAAAATTGAAGGCATACTGAACCAGCATGGCTACCACAGCATCTTGCAGTGGCATGCTATTCCATCCGGTTTGCGTTTAGTTGGACCATCATTTATTTTTCAACAGGACAATGACCCCAAACACACCTCCAGGCTGTGTAAGGGCTATTTGACCAAGAGGGAGAGTGATGGGGTGCTACGTCAGATGACCTGGCCTCCACAGTCACCAGACCTGAACCCAATCGAGATGGTTTGGGGTGAGCTGGACCGCAGAGTGAAGGCAAAAGGGCCAACAAGTGCTAAGCATCTCTGGGAACTCCTTCAAGATTGTTGGAAGACCATTTCCGGTGACTACCTCTTGAAGCTCATCAAGAGAATGCCAAGAGTGTGCAAAGCAGTCATCAAAGCAAAAGGTGGCTACTTTGAAGAACCTAGAATATAAGACATATTTTCAGTTATTTCACACTTTTTTGTTAAGTATATAATTCCACATGTGTTAATACATAGTTTTGATGCCTTCAGTGTGAATGTACAATTTTCATAGTCATGAAAATACAGAAAAATCTTTAAATGAGAAGGTGTGTCCAAACTTTTGGTCTCTACTATAGATTCCATCTTGAAGGGTCTGTAGATTAGAAAGTGGTTTAGGCCCTTCAAGTTGATTATGATCCTAAAGGAGCCATCCGGCTTCTTTATCAGAAAAAGGGGCGAATAGAATCCTTTCCCCTGCTCGCTTATTAGTCTCTCTCAGAACCTTCTTTTCCACTAAGTTTAATACCTCTTGCTCCAGGGCTGTTTGCTCTCTGGGCATCCTGGGAGACGAAATCATGAACGTCTGCAGGGGAATGGATCTGAATTCCAGTCTTAGTCCTGTCTTTATAATCCCTAATATCCAGGCACTGGATGTAATTTTTTCCCAGGTAGGCAGAAGTGGGACAGTCTGCCTCCTACCTGCGGAGGCCCATCACTTAGGGGTTTTTCTGTTCTCAGAGGAAGGGCCTCCGAACATGAAGCCTCCACTCCTTGTCCTTCCATCTGCCCTGGTCTCTGGAAAATGTACCTATGCTATACTTCCTTTTACGAAAGGAAGTCTTGTACTGAGGCATCAACACATTGAAAAACCAGTGTTTCTTATCTGCGGCTTTATCCAGTATGTCATCCAGAGCTTAGCCAAAAAGAAACTCCCCTTCACACGGGATTGAACACAGTTTCATCTTAGACTGTACATCACCTGACCAGCTCTTGAGCCACAGAGCTCTGCGAGCTGCGTTGGATAAATTCACTGATCTGGCGGCCAGCCTTACCGAATCTGCCGACGCGTCCGCGAGGAAGGCAGCCGCCCCCTGCATTAGCGGAAGACAGGCCAGGATTTTTTCCCTTGGAATGTCCCCTTTAATCTGGTCTTCTAGCTGCTGCAACCAGACCATCATTTACCTGGCTGTGCAAGTGGCTGCGACTGCCAGTTTCAATGCTCCCGCTGGTCACTCCCAGGTTTGTTTTAATAAGGTTTCCGCTTTTTTATCAAGAGGATCTTTGAAAGCTCCTAAATCCTCAAACGGCAGGGTGGATTTTTTTTTAGAGAATTTTGATACTGTCACGTCAATTTTTGGGGTTTTATCTCACCTGGTTGACTCTTCTTCCTCAAACGGGTATCTGCTCTTTGAAGGTGATGGTAACTGCCCTCTCCTATCAGGTCTTTTCCATTCCCTGTCGATGAACGATCCTCTCATTGACGGGGAATGTGCGCCTCTTCTTCTGATCAAGACCCCCAAACATGATGTTCTGAACAGTCCTAGAGGTCTTGGTATCGGCTATGCCCATAGTTGTTCTGATGGCTTTAATCAGCTTATCCGTGTTTTGCACTGGAAAACACGGCCTACCTCCTGTATCGCTAACTGAGGAAGATGATGATTATGAGGATGACGAGTAGGTAGGAGAGGAAATAGACTTCCCCTTGCCCTGGAATACTACAGATTCTTCTGAGTCTGATGTATGACGTCTCAGCTTCCTACTCTTTTTACGTGTAGCCAACGTCTTTAGGGAGTCCCTAACCTCCGTCTGGACTAAAGATTTTAAATCCATAGCAAAATTAGGTGTTTCCTGTGATTTTTCTCGGATACAACTCGGGCTAAGCTTTTTAGTATAAATGCTGGGAAAATGAACCCCGCACAGCGCACACTCCTTGTTATTCCTCTTGGCACTACACTTTTTGGGGGTTTCCTAGTAGAAAAAATACATAGAAAAAAAAGGGACCCATCTACTATGGTGAACTTTCACGTAGATCACTCACTACTCTGCCGTTCAGGGTACCGGAGATTAAGGCTGGATCAATGCATATGATTGCTCCCGGCTGGAGGTGGTGGACTCGCGACCTGCCCTGCTCCTCCGGCTGGTCTTGCTGCCGCTTGTCCGACTGCCACTGCTGTGGCCTTGATGGAGCTGCTGTTGCTGCTGAGGCTGCTTTGGTGGCCCCTGCTGCTGCTGCTCTGGTGACTGCGGCTCTTGCCGCAGGGCGTGTCACTTCCTGACACGTGCCCTGCGTGTGCGCAGCCCCATGGCCCAGCATTTCGGCGCGCAACGTCAGCAGGGTGCGCCAGAAACTGACATGCGCCCTGCGCGTGTGTAGTCCTGGTCCCGGCACGCTACATCAGCAGGGCGCGCCGGAACCTCTTGACACGTGCCCTGCATGTGCGCAGCCCCGGAAGTCCCACTTGCTGGCGCGCTCAGCCACGGGGTGCATAATACCACTGCACTCCCGCGTGTACCCTTGGTGGGCGGATACCCTCTCTCAGGTGGTGCTCTCATGGAAGAAGGGAAAAAACAGAGGTTTCCATAAAGGCTCTTGAAAAGCAACATGGCTTCCATAACCCAATCCAGCTATATCCGATCTCCCAAAGTCAAATCTCCCCCTTGCTTCTGAGCCTTGCAGTGTGGCCAAAGCACATTTAGCATCCATTTGGCATTACTTTAGTGAGAAGAACCCACTTAATTTACGGGGTGTGTCTCCCCTGGAGCACAATCTGGGCACTATGTGTTGGGAATAATTGCAATTTTCACTCTCTAACATCCACTGCGTGCTAATTTCCGGAAAGTGCCGGTAGACTCAAAATAGTCACTACCCCTTTAGATTAATTCCCTGAGGGAATTAAAATTACACAATGGAGCAATGGAGTCACTTTATGTGGATTTCACCGTGCTGCCCTGCTTAGGACAGCACGATAGCTCAGTGGTTCGTACTGCAGCCTTGCAGCGCTGGGGTCCTGGGCTCAAATCCCACCAAGGACAACATCTGCAAGGAGTTTGTATGTTCTCCCCGTGTTTCTCTGGTTTCCTCCCACACTTCAAAGACATACTACTGATAGGGAATTTAGATTGTGAGCCCCAATGGGGACAGCGATGATGAATATGTTGGCGCTATATATATATAAAAAAAATAAAGATTATTACTGCTCTGGTTTTCTGTTATTATGTCATATTAGGGCTTCTGCAAATGGTGTGTCCCATCTCCTCTGGGACCTGCTCCTGCGATGTCTGCTTCTGTCACCAGAAGCCGCCTTATTCATTCTGCAGGCGGTGCTGGTGATGGAGGAGACGTCAGAACCAGAAGTTCTGGGCGGTGCAGGACTTGTCCAGCCAGTAAGATTAGGGTTGCTGGGATCAGTAGTACCATCCAGTCTGGCAGTATGGGTGTGTGTGCTGTCAAGCTGGAGTAATCTGCTCCCTGCTTCAGCCATTTGGAAAGCACCGCACCCTACTAAAGCTGGAAGCATATTGCCGGAAGCTGCCAGATACAGCCTTGTTCTCCTCTGGTTCAGTCCTCTGTGCTCAGCTCCCGGCTTGTGGATTTGTTTCTGTTGTGACCTCGGCCCGTTTACTTGTGTCTTCTGATTTTGTATTTTCTCTGCCTTCCTGGTTCTGTCCCAACTACCTGACTATTCTTCTTGGCATCTCACACCATAGAACAGGTAACACCATGGCCCAAGCCTGGGGGTCTATGTGTAACTCCAGATACATGTAGAGGGGTTAAAGAATGATGAGCAAAGCAAGAGTAGATAGTGCCAAACCTGTTCGTGGTGGCCATCTTTTGAGCTACCAAGTGACCACGATACTTTGTGTCTGCAAACTAATCCACCAAGATCAGCATTCAAACAGCTAAATGTCGCTCCTTTCCTTCTTAACCTGCCTTGTGCCCAGACAGTAGTGTACAACCGTATATAGGGTATTGTCGGAATAAAGAGAAGATGCAAAATAATTTGTAAGATCCATTTGTTTCCTATTATCCTTTGTGAAGAATTCCAAAGTTATCCCCGCATAAAGTGACACACGTCAGATTTGAAAAAATGGGGCCTGATTAGGAACACAAAACTGGCTGTGGGAAGGGGTTAAATCAGGAGTATTTTGGGCACTAACTATTGTAGTCAAAAACTGAGTATAGACAACAACACATCTACTGAAATGACCAAACTCAACAGTCTTCATCAGTAAAAAATGAGTAACTAGTGGTGAAACTTCTCTGGGGTAATTAGAGTATGGTGCTCGGTGGCTCTTGGCAACCTAAACTATGGTAAGGGCAAATATTTTCTGTCAGAGGAGTTTCAAGAAGAAATATTAGTTTTAAAAGAAATTGAAAAGTCAGGATAAAGGGAAACTCTGCTGTTATTGTACAGAAAATCACACTTGTCCCTCACTGCACATTTAATGTTGTAGATCATAAAAGTGAAGTTTGTCCAGAAAGACTGGACCTGGTCTTGTAGGGACCATATGAGCACATTCAGCAGCACAGAAAGGAGAGAGGGTGGATTCATCCAATAAGATATTAGGGATCTAGGAAGCCAACAGCATCATTACCCTCCGCTTTCTCTAACAGGACCATCATATTTTTCTTTAAGTGATTTTCTAACTTGTCAGCACATTCTACGTACGCTGTCATTTGGTTTTGTAGTTAATAATAATAATCTTTTTATTTATTTATTTTATTTTTTGTAGTTTACAGATCTGGGCAGGTAATGGTCAGCGAGGTGGATTGTCGAGGTTGTAAGTTCTATAGAAAAGGGCTTTCAATGTCTAAAATTATTTGAATAGTTTTTGGTGGAGGAGAATGTTGTTGTCTAGAGGCAAAATGGTGATCACACGACTGTAATACGACCGGACTACACCACCGATAAAGCAGCCACAGCCGGTGACTGAGAAGAATCTGTGACTTCTCTGCATTTAGTGGTTACTACTCACCTGGGTAGTCATATGTAGGAATCTCCTCTTTACATCGCTCATCACCCCTCACATATGTCTCTGTAGTATTAATATGGGTCAGATCTTCACCCTGAAACAAATATTGTAAAAGTCACAGACAGATGGAGAAGTCCCATCTATGATCATCTCTAATCCTGCCATCTCCACCGTCCTCATTACACAAGTATAAAACATATAATACTGGTGGATAAAACAATACTGAACACAAGACCTTCACAGACGTCTACACATCATAGGGGAGATCTCATGATACCTTCTCTCCATCTACCTGATGATCCTGAGGAACATTGGGATCCTCATGTTTACAGTCCTGCGGAAGAAGAGGACGGGGACATCTCTCTGGTGTTGTCCTCTTACTGGATAGATCTGGAGGAAACACATACAGGGACTGAATTCATGTTTTACATACAGATAATCATAGGCCGTGTGTATTTAGTCCTGTCTATTACCTGGTGATGTGAGGGGCTGGGGAACCTCCATCATGACGTCTTTGTACAGATCTTTGTGTCCTTCTAAATACTTCCACTCCTCCATGGAGAAATAGACAGCGACATCCTGACACCTTATAGGAACCTGACACATACAATGATGGCGTCATCACCCCAATCCCTTCATAGCTTTACTGTATAATGTCCCAGCATTCCCAGCAGTGTCACCTCTTCAGTCAGCAGCTCAATCATCTTGTAGGTGAGTTCTAGGATCTTCTGGTCATTGATGTCCTCATGTATCAGGGGGTGAGGTGGAGGTCCTGTGATTGGGCTCAGGGGTCTTCCCCATCCCTCAGACACAGGGTCCTGACAGCGCTCACTAGAGGTCTTCTTCACTACTGTGTAATCCTGGTTATGGAGAGACACATTAATAAATCTCCCTCCAGACATTTCCAGAGTCCTCACCTCTCCAGTTCTGTCCATCTGTTATTCCCATAGATAAGAATAATGTAATGTGACGTCATCAGAATCTCTCACCTCTCCAGTAAGCCGGAAGAGGATCTCTAGGGTGAGGTGTAATATCCTCTCAGCCATCTTGTCTCTGTCCATATCCATGTTTGATGGGTAAATCAGGAAAATTCTCTTATATAGAAGATCTTCACTGAGAGAATCTGATATTGTAGAGACCTGAATGAGAAGATGATGAGCCGATGTAACATCATAAAAATCCTGTGTAATAATACAATTACTGGAGATAATAAGGGGAAATGTAGTCTCAAAGGCAACAGATAATGATGTCACAGTAGTTGAAGTGGGTTTATGGACCCCTAAACACTTCCCTAGTGTCCACAGCAATTGTCAAAAGCGGGAGGTGGCACTTGTGGATGGTATAGGACCCCCAGGGGGCACTCCTGTAGTTGTGGTGTCTGGGTGCAAGTTTGGAGTGCCCGTGATGTTTGTGCAATCACACGCATCCAGACACGCAGGTGAACTTGTAAAATATAACAATTTTACTGAAGGAGGTAACGGGGTACAGTCTCTCTTGAAGGCAAAGGTTACAGTATTTTGTGCATATGAAAGTAATGGTTCTCTCCACATGAGACAAGCGAGGTTATGGCCTCTCAGGGCGGCTGGAGCAGAGTTCTCTTGACTTGCTAGTAGAGGAAATGCTATGCGCAGTCTAAGAAATATTACACTGATGGAGGGACCTTCACAGATTGGCTCTCCGTGGAAACACACTAAAGTCTGGGTGTGCTCACAGTTTTTAGCCCACCGTTCCCTTTCGCAGGGGGTAGTCGATGGTGTGGCAGCCACGTGGATCTGGTCCCGGCTAGAAGCAAACAGGATAACCAGCGTGCAGGAGAGAGAGCACACGAACAGCGGTATCTCTCCTGACTGGAAGAGCCTTGTGTTTTGTGAAGGAGATTATGTGGAGAAAAATGTCCCCCAGCGTGGACTGGCATGGAAACTCTTCTGTGAGAAATAGTGTCTGTCTCCTATATCTTCGTTAGGCAGCTTGAACCCCCCACTACTGATTTGTACCAGTGCTCAGTCAGTGTGCGAGCCCTGAGCTGAGAGACTCCTCCCAGCCGTGTCTATGGCAGCTTATTGTGAGGAGAATAATCACTTACCTTTCATATACACATATTGGCCAGTAGATGGCAGGAAAGTCCAATTTACAATGCAATGTATTATATCCCCTAACTCACAGTGCCCACAGTGGAACAAGTCTACTATCACACTACAACTATCTCATTTAGCAGCAGTAGAACGGGTACCGGGATGCCACAGAAACATATGAGGAGATATATTATTTTACAGTATTTAGTTTTCTGCTTTACATCTAGTAATAAAACCTATACATTTTAGGCCACAGACAACAAGCAGTTTCTTCCTCGGAGTCTGTAGCTGATCACGTTTCTCATAGACTCATCTTCCATAAAGCCAATTCTCGTCTCATTTACCAACACTGTAATGGACATTATCAATACTGCAGGAGATTTTCATTACACGTGATATGAGGAATAACTACTTCATCATGAGGACGACATCTTCATCTTCTACTACGGCTTTAGAAACATATTTGGCCAGAGTTCTTCACTGACTACATCTCGATCGGCCGTCTATATGAATGTTTCCCGTCTTCCCTGCACTGTAATCTTCTATCACGTTAGATCTCATGTCTGATTCACACACAGAAGTTTGAGGCTTTGACATATAGTAAAGTTTTTAATATTAAACAGAGTAGGACTATCCCTAATAGGTTCACCTTGCCATGGTTGGGATAGGTTTCATGCTATTTTTGATCAAAAACAGTATTCTTAAGAACCCTATTTTATTTAAATGCACTTTTGCTTTTTATTTATTTATTTACAGCAGGGTTTATGATCATTTTTCTTCTTGTATTTTTTTTTCTGATTTATGGCCATAGTAAACATACATTTATGTGCTGCATGTATACCAACTTAAACCAAGCTCAAATTCTTGTTTTTCTCATGGGCACCATAGTGGCGGGGTGGGCTGCCGCTATGGATGATACGCCTCTAACTATCCAACTATGATGTGGTAAAAATCTCTGAAAAGTCTGAATAGACTGTTAGAATTTGTATTATGGCAAGAAAAAAGCAGCACTTGAAACTCTCCCCAAGTGCAGTTGCAAAAACCATCAAGCGCTACAAAGAAACTGGCTCACATGAAGACCGCATAGGGAAAGGAAGACCAAGAGTCACCTCTGCTTCTGAGGATAAGTTTATCCCTGTCTGCAGCCTCAGAAATCGCAGGTTAACAGCAGCTCAGATTAGAGACCAGGTCAATGCCACACAGAGTTCTAGCAGCAGACACATCTCTTCAACAACTGTTAAGAGGAGACTTCGTGCAGCAGGCCTTCATGGTAAAATAGCTGCTAGGAAACCACTGCTTAGGACAGGCAACAAGCAGAAGAGACTTGTTTGGGCTAAAGAACACAAGGAATGGACATTAGACTAGTGGAAATCTATGCTTTGGTCTGATGAGTCCAAATTTGAGATCTTTGGTTCCCACCACCATGTCTTTGTGCGACGCAGAAAAGGTGAACGGATGGACTCTACATGCCTGGTTCCCACCGTGAAGCATGGAGGAGGAGGTGTGATGGTGTGCTTTGCTGGTGACACTGTTGGGGATTTATTCAAAATTGAAGGCATACTGAACCAGCATGGCTACCACAGCATCTTGCAGCGGCATGCTATTCCATCCGGTTTGCGTTTAGTTGGACCATCATTTATTTTTCAACAGGACAATGACCCCAGACACACCTCCAGGCTGTGTAAGGGCTATTTGACCAAGAAGGGGAGTGATGGGGTGCTATGCCAGATGACCTGGCCTCCACAATCACCAGACCTGAACCCAATCGAGATGGTTTGGGGTGAGCTCGACCGCAGAGTGAAGGCAAAAGGGCCAACAAGTGCCAAGCATCTCTGGGAACTCCTTCAAGATTGTTGGAAGACCATTTCCGGTGACTACCTCTTGAAGCTCATCAAGAGAATGCCAAGAGTGTGCAAAGCAGTCATCAAAGCAAAAGGTGGCTACTTTGAAGAACCTAGAATATAAGACATATTTTCAGTTATTTCACACTTTTTTGTTAAGTATATAATTCCACATGTGTTAATTCATAGTTTTGATGCCTTCAGTGTGAATGTACAATTTTCATAGTCATGAAAATACAAAAAAAAATCTTTAAATGAGGTGTGTCCAAACTTTTGGTCTGTACTGTATGTTCTTAAAACTAGCAAAATTACAAGCTGAATGGCTTGTTGTGGATGTATATAAATAGATGTAAACAATGATGCTGCTGAATAATTGGTACAGTCACTACCTAACCCTATCCCGCACCTAAACAAAGCTGATACTGCCTAGCTGCGGAGGTTGGCACCCTCAACAATGGTGACCCCACTCACTGCTGGCTGTACCTCAGAAGCCCTTGTGATCCCTTGCTGTTTTTGTAAGTTTGCCCACTGACAAAGACATGAACAGTCTATAATTTTAAGGGTAGGTTAATTTTAACATTGAGAGAGAGACTATCCATATAAAATCAAGAAAATCACATTGTATAAATTAGATAAATTTTCATTTTGCAGTAAGAAATAAGTATTTGATCCCCTACAAAAAAAACACAAAGAACATAAAGTATACACCCTAAAATGTAACTGTTAATAGATATTTTAAAAAGATAGCATCAATAAATCAAGGACAATAATCCAGATAAAAGTATGGGGGAGGGATAGCAGTGGGATAGCACAAATGGCATTCAAACTCACCCTATAGGCCCTTATTCAAATAGGTGTGTTCTGGATAAAGTATTGCGGCGCTTCCAGATAAGATCCAGTAGGTTTTTTCATCCAGAATTTATTTTTCAAAAGAATATAAAATATAGAATAGCAAGATACAATGCGTTTCGGCTCATTGCAGAGTCTTCCTCAGGTAGAATTTTATAATCATATATCTAGAGCTATCCTTCCTTAAATACCCCTCTAAACTGAAAAGGTGAAAGAGTGACTCGCCTGGTTCCTTAATCACGTTAATTTAACAAGTTTGTGCGAATAATTGGTGTGACAGTCTGAATTTGTATCTGCTCTAGTAAAAACAGTTAAAAAGTGCCAACATATTTAAAAATGTAAATAATATATATATAAAAAAAAAATTAAAAAAAATAAAGAAAGGATCATACATCTATTCTATCATTTAAACCATCAGGATATAAACACCGCATACGATAAATCTAGAAAGATTCTTTTCTATTTAATATTTGAGTTCTATTCTGAGTGGAGGCTGGTATATGTTCTACAGGAGTTATTTGTACTTGGAATTTCCCTCTGTGGGTATGCAATAAGTGACGTGATAGGCTGTGTGTTAAAAGTCCTATTTTAGCGTTATAGCGATGTCCAGTAAGGTGGTTTTGAAGTTTTCTAGTAGTACGACCTACATATTGTAGGCCGCATTTACAGGTGATAATGTATATAACATAGACTGTTTGACAAGAAAGATGTTGTTTAATTAAAAACTTTTCACCTGTACTGTAAGATATAATCTCCTTACAGCCATGTGTAATACATCTACAGCAACAGCAGAGTTTCTTTCTACATTTAAATACTCCCACTCCCACTGTTATAGCTGTATTAGTTCCTCTTTGTTCAAATTGAATAGGAATATTTTTAAGTCTGCTAGGAGCTATCAGATTCCGAATGGTTTTTCCCCTTCGAAAGGTACCGTATTTTTCGGACCATAAGACGTATTTTTTTCCTCCAAAAATTTGGAGGAAAATGGGGAGTGCGTCTTATAGTCAGAATGTTCTATATGGGTGTACAATATGTGTATATTTATGTGGGGTGTGGGGGGGAGCGGTATCGGTGGAGGAGCGGGGCACAGGAGGCAGCAGCCGCCCGCTGCAGCCTACACTGTCCCCGCTGCTAAAGAAAATGAATATTCACTGCTCCCCACGCCCATGAGGCGTGGGGAGCACTGAGTATTCATGCTCCTTAATAGCGGTATACAGTGTAGCCGCGCTGCGGCTACTGCCGGCTATCTCCTGTGCCCGCTGTTAAAGGGCATGAATATTCAACCTCTCTCCATGCCTATGGGCGTGGGGAGTGGGTGAATATTCATGCCCTTTAATGAGCGTGCACAGGAGACAGCCGGCAGCAGCCGCAGCGCGGCTCCGCTGTGTGCCGGCTATGAAGGAGAGTGAAGTCACTGCTCCCCGCGCACACAGTCCTGGCGTGGGGAGCAGTGACTTCCGGCAGCTGATCTCTCCATGTGAGCCGCGCATGGCAGTGACATCATGCGTGGCTCACATGGAGAGATCAGTGCAGGCAGACCGGACGCAGCGCTGGAGGAGAGAAGAGAGGTGAGTAGGAGTGTTTATTTTTTTAAATGTGCAGCCTGATGGGGATTAGGGGGCCCATGCATACCAGGACAGGGATTAGGGGTGCCATGCACACCAGGACAGGGATTAGGGGTGCCATGCATACCAGGACAGGGATTAGGGGTGCCATGCATACCAGGATTGGGTATGATGGGTGCCATGCATACCAGGATTGGGTATGATGGGTGCCATGCATACCAGGATTGGGTATGATGGGTGCCATGCATACCAGGATTGGGTATGATGGGTGCCATGCATACCAGGATTGGGTATGATGGGTGCCATGCATACCAGGATTGGGTATGATGGGTGCCATGCATACCAGGATTGGGTATGATGGGTGCCATGCATACCAGGATTGGGTATGATGGGTGCCATGCATACCAGGATTGGGTATGATGGGTGCCATGCATACCAAGATTGGGTATGATGGGTGCCATGCATACCAAGATTGGGTATGATGGGTGCCATGCATACCAAGATTGGGTATGATGGGTGCCATGCATACCAAGATTGGGTATGATGGGTGCCATGCATACCAAGATTGGGTATGATGGGTGCCATGCATACCAGGATGGGTATGATGGGTGCCATGCATACCAGGATTGGGTATGATGGGTGCCATGCATACCAGGATTGGGTATGATGGGTGCCATGCATACCAGGATTGGGTATGATGGGTGCCATGCTACCAGGAATTGGGTATGATGGGTGCCATGCATACCAGGATTGGGTATGAGGGGTGCCATGCATACCAGGATTGGGTATGAGGGGTGCCATGCATACCAGGATAGGTAGAGGGGTGCCATGCATACCAGGATGGAGGGATGCCAGGCATACCAGGATGGGGATGGGGACCACATATAAAAGGAAGGGGGCGGCATATATACCAGGATGGGGGATATTATCAGAATTGAGGGACATTACCCCTAAACCAGTGTCAGCAGAAGACCCCCTCCCCCTTAAAAGTGCATCATGACCACATTTTTTGCTTAAATTTTTATTTTTTTATTTTCCTCCTCTAAAACCTAGGTGCGTCTTATGGTCCGGTGCGTCTTATAGTCCGAAAAATACGGTAATCCCCGGATGGTCAGGTAGGGATTCTCTTAGGAGAGGATCTTGTTGCAGAATATGCCAATGTTTGCCAAGTATTTTTCTAATACTGGCATTTTCCTTATTAAAAGCTGTAATAAAATTAAATTTATATTTATTCTCTTGTGAGGAGATATCTATTTCTGGTTTTACCTAATTACTCATAGCCATAAGCAATCCTTCTGTATTTTCTTCCTATTGATTTCATATGCTGCAGAAATTAGTTTATTCGGGTATTTTTTTATTTTAAAACCTGTCTATGAGGATTTTTGCTTGTGTATTATAATCCTCTAATAATGTATTATTTTTCCTTATATGTAGAAATTGGCTATAGGGAATATTTGTTTTCCATTTGTGAAAATGTGCACTGTTGAATTCCAGATATCCATTTGAATCTACTGGCTTAAAAAATGATTTTGTTTATTATTGAGTTTTTTTAAAAACTGATTTCTAAGTCTAAAAAATTAATTTTATTTGTACTCATACTACATGAAAAATGAATACCCCATGTGTTATGATTCAGTTCATGAACAAGTTGTTCTGCCGTTTTCTGATCACCCTTCCACAGGATGACTAAGTCATCAATATACCTACGGTACAAAAAAACATCATTTATGTTATATTCATTATCACCTGTAAATGCGGCCTACAATATGTAGGTCGTACTACTAGAAAACTTCAAAACCGCCTTAGTGGACAATCGCTATAAGGCTAAAATAGGACTTTAACTCACAGCCTATCACGTCACTTATTGCATACCCACGGATGGAAATTCCAAGTACAAATAACTCCTGTAGAACATATACCAACCTCCACTCAGAATAGAACTCAAATAATAAATAGAAAAGAATCCTTCTGGATTTATCGTATGCTGGTGTTTACATCCAGATGGTTTAAATGATAACAAAGAAAGGATCATACATTTTCTATTCTATTTTGTATTTTATTTTATATATATTATTTACATTTTCAAATATGTTGGCACTTTTTAACTGTTTTTACTAGAGCAGATACAAATTCAGACTGTCACACCAATTATTCACACAAACTTGTTCAATTAACGTGATTAAGGAACCAGGCGGGTCACTATTTCACCTTTTCAGTTTAGAGGGGTATTTAAGGAAGGGTAGTTCTAGATATATGATTATAAAATTCTACCTGAGGAAGACTCTGCAATGACTCGAAACGCGTTGTATCTTGCTATTCTATATTTTATATCTTTTGAAAAATAATTCTGGGATGAAAAAACCTACTGGATCTTATCTGGAAGCGCCGCAATACTTTAACCAGAACACAACCTATTTGGTTAACTGCCTTAACAGGATCTTCCTATATGGAAGCCTGATTCTTCTGGTAAAGCGTGCTGCATGCCAAATAAAGACTCCATAAGCCTCAAAAGTTCTATTGGTATGTGAATTTCAAGACTTCTGCAAGGATATTCCTATATGGAGGCCTGATTTTTCTGGCAAAGTGTGCTACAAGCCAAATGAAGACTCTGTAAGTCACAGGAGTCATATCACTATCTAATGCTTAATCTCAAGACTTCTGCAAGGTGAGCAGTATTCAGTTACCCCACCTTTTACTACTTTTTTGAGTAATATTGCACTTAGATCTGCACCGTTGCTTTTTCCATTTTCTCTTTCTAGAAGCTGAGACACAGCTATATTAAAACTATAGGGCCCTAAGGGAGGAATGCCCTACCTGACAGCGGAGTAATCACCCTAATGTGTCGGCGTGGTGTCCCCCGCTCCACGGAGGCTGTCCCTTGCCTGTCCCTAAAGTACCCCTATACAGACATAAAAAACAAAAACCAAAAGGCATCCCAATAACAGGAGACCAAACAGTTGTATCATAAAAAATTAATATGCTGTAAACGTAGAAAAAAAACATGCATCAGTTACGATCAGGAGGGTATAGGATATCAGTAGTGCTCCATAAATATAATCAAAATAACTTATTGCAAAAACATCACCATCAATCAGTGTCAGTATGTCCCACAATATCAATATTATAGTTGTGATCAGATGGAAATAGAGGAAAACCCTATATCCCTATCTATAAATTTCTTACTGGAAAACTATAGGTCAAATTTCTTACTGGATCACCATAGGTCATAAAGAAAATTTGAGATAGCCAACTTTTAATGCGTCTCAATTATTACAAACAGTGACCGAACGATACCTGTAGATCACTCAAACAGTCATATAGTGGCCACCAGTATTCACCAGTGTTCTCAATAAATTCATGTCACAACCATCATATATTAACAAACTGCTAAATTGCAGACTTATCTGATGCCAGTTGGTTCATAATCCCAATATATGTCAAAGTCCCAGTCGGGGCTCATCAGGGGACAGTCACAGGAGTACACCATAATAGATCGGGCTGAATGGAAAAATGAGTATGTCCCATCTGGTGAGTCACCATGCCAGGAGACCCGGCGACTCATCAGTCTTAATAAACCCCCTGTATTAGGTTAGAGCTGAAACAGCTGTTAACTGTGTCCGGCGCAGGTGGAAGGTCTCCGTCGCGAGGTACCACTGGAAAGCTGAGTGCGTTCCAGCAGAAACTAACCGCTTGTAGCTTTTGCATGCGGCAATGGAAAAAACGTCACTTCCGCAGCGCGATCTCGGTGAACCGCAAATGCGTGTCACCAGTACTTCCGCCCGCGGCAAACAAAAGACGTCACTTCCGCCGCGCGATCTCAGTGGAATGCAAATGCGTGCCACCAGTACTCAAATAGGGACCGCTATCCCAAGAAAGGATGAGGTACATTACATTGAAAGCTATACCAAACGCTGAAAAGAAAACAAATTAGAACACCCCAAATGAGAGTCAAATAAAGTCACAATACTAAACATAAGAATGTTCTTTGAGAAATAACTGGTAAATAGTGTATATAATAGCAACGGTCACTAAAACAAAAGGGGGGAATTTAAGGGACATATCCTGAATGGTCATGGAGATATATATTGTAAGCCCAGTACGCCGTATGTCATAAAGAAACTTTTTCAAAGATACAGTACTGTGCAAATTAATTGGGACAAAGCAAAAAAACACATTTTTGAGTTTTTAATAATAAAATGTTATAATGCACTGTTACATACTAATTTTAGTAAGAAATATGTCGTCCTTTAGCAGATATGAGATTTTCAATGTGTTTTGGCATTGATTCTACCAAGTTTTTGCGTAAATTCTTCAATTCTTCATTATGGAACAACACTTGTATGGCACTGTTTATCATGCGTACTTTGGTTGTACAGTCCATTTTGCCAAGACGTCTTTTCACAATGCTCCACAAATTTTCTATAGGATTTAAGTCTGGTGAATTGCCAGGCCAGTCCAGCACTTTTACTTTATTTTCTTCCAGGAATTTCTTCACACACTTGGAATTGTGGCATGGAGCCAAATCTTGTTGGAATGTCCCTTCAAATTTACGTATGAATGGCACAATAAAACGTTTTAAAACGACTATGTATTGGATGAATTCATCATACCATCAACAGGAAATAAGCTCCCTGTACCATCAGCTGTAAAAAAGCCCCAAAACATATGTTCAAAGCAGTTAAAACTGGTTTGAATCACTGACTGGTAACCAACTGACGATTTTACTTAAAAAATGCTTTGTCCCAATTAATTTGCACAGCACTGTATTAGAGACTAACAGAAGTTATCTGTAGTCTAATTTTCTTTATGACCTATAGTTTTCCAGTAAGAAATTTATAGATAGGGATATAGGGTTTTCCTCTATTTCCATCTGATCACAACTATAATATTGATATTGTGGGACATACTGACACTGATTGATGGTGATGTTTTTGCAATAAGTTATTTTGATTATATTTATGGAGAACTACCGATATCCTATACCCACCTGATCATAACTGATGCATGTTTTTTTCTACGTTTACAGCATATTAATTTTTATGATATGACGGTTTGGTCTCCTATTATTGGGATGCCTTTGGTTTTTGTTTTTTATGTCTGTATAGGGGTACTTTAGGGACAGGTAAGGGACAGCCTCCGTGGAGCGGGGACACATTAGGGTGATTACTCCGCTGTCAGGTAGGGCATTCCTCCCTTAGGGCCCTATAGGGCGAGTTTGAATGCCATTTGTGCTATCCCACTGCTATCCCTCCCCCATACTTTTATCTGATTATCCTTGATTTATTGATACTATCTTTTAAAATATCTATTAAGAGTTACATTTTAGGGTGTATACTATATGTTCTTTGTGTTTTTTTGAATTTCTGATACACCTATTTGAGCCTTTTGGTTATTGGTTGTTTTGATCCCCTACAAACCAATATGAGTTCTGGCTCCTACAGACCAGTTAGACGCTCCTAATCAACTCGTTACCTGCATTAAATACAGCTTTCTTACATAGTCACCTGTATAAAAGACTCCTGTCCACAGACTCAATTAATCAGTCAGACTCTAACCTCTACAACATGGGCAAAACCAAAGAGCAGTCTAAGGATGTCAGGGACAAGATCATAGACCTGCACAAAGCTAGAATGGGCTACAAAACCATAAGTAAGACGCTGGGTGAGAAAGAGACAACTGTTGGTGCAACAGTAAGAAAATGGAAGAAATACAAAATGACTGTCAATCGACATCTGTCTGGGGCACCATTCAAAATCTAACCTCGTGAGGTATCCCTGATCATGAGGAAGGTGAGAGATCAGCCTAAAACTACACAGGGGAACTTGTTAATGATCTCAAGGCAGCTGGGACCACAGTCACCAACAAAACCATTGGTAACACATTACACCTTAAAGGCTTAAAAAATCCAGCAGTGCCCATAAGGTCCCCCTGATCAAGAAGGCACATGGCAAACTTCAGACAGGCCTGCACAATGAACACCTGGATGATTCTGCGAGTTATTGGGAGAAGGTGCTGTGGTCAGATGAGACAAAAATTGAGCTCTTTGGCATTAACTCAACTCGCCGTGTTTGGAGGAAGAGAAATGCTGCCTATGACCCAAAGAACACCGTCCCCACTGTCAAGCATGGAGGTGGAAACATTATGTTTTGGGGGTGTTTCTCTGCTAAGGGCGCAGGACTACTTCACTGCATCAATGGGAGAATGGATGGAGAAATGTGCAGTAAAATCCTGAGTGACAACCTCCTTCCCTCCGCCAGGATATTAAAAATGGGTCATGGCTGGGTCTTCCATTAAGACAATGACCCAAAACATACAGCCAAGGCAACAAAGGAGTGGCTCAAAAAGAAGCACATTAAGGTCATGGAGTTGCCAAGCCAGTCTCCAGACCTTAATCTCATAGAAAACTTATGGAGGGAGTTGAAGCTTCGAGTTGCCAAGCGACAGCCTCAAAATCTGAATGATTTAGAGATGATCTGCAAGGAGGAGTGGACCAAAATTCCTCCTTACATGTGCACAACCCTCATCATCAACTACAAAAAATGTCTGACTGCTGTGCTTTCCAACAAGGGTTTTGCCACCAAGTGTTGTTTGCCAGAGGAATCAAATACTTATTTGTCACTGCAAAATTAAAATAAATTTATCTAATTTATACAATGTGATTTTCTTGATTTTTTTTTTTTGGATATTCTATCTCTCAATGTTAAAATTAACCTACCCTTAAAATTACAGACTGTTCATGTCTTTGTCAGTGGGCAAACTTACAAAAACAGCAAGGGATCAAATAATTATTTCCTTCTCTGTATGCATGTTTTTCTCAATATCTGAAATGAAATCAGAATAAACCTTTCCTGTTTTAGGTCAATTAGTATTACCATAATATTTAATATTTGTCAAATGCCAGAATAATGAGAGAATGTTTTAAGGCATATTTATTACTTACTGCAAAGTCAAAAGTTTACATACACTAAGATTACTATGCCTTTAAACAATTCTGGACTGCCCATATGATCATATTGTTACGGGTCCAGGTGGTGGAACCTCTGTGCTGAGATACGAGGAGGGACCAGAGAGGCGTAACTAAGTGCCTACCCAGACCGACCCTGGCTACACGGTGGCTTAATCGACTCCGTGAACCAAGGAGGGACCGGGAAGGTGGACCAGGTGCCACACTGGGACCGACCTCGAGGGAGAGCAGGCGACTCCCACGGGACTGATAGCCAAAGCTGACAGGCACGACAGAAGAGCACGGCTGATATACAATGCAGGTAAATGGGCAGGCTTGGCTGGCAGACTGACAGGCGGACACGGCTGATAGGCAGACAGCACTGGGATCTGAGGGCTGGAGAGAGTGTTTAGAACACAAACCACAACTTTGCACAGGCACGTCCGTTTTGGAGGAGGTGCCTTAAATAGGGGCAGTCCTCTGGCCATTGGCCGGTGACTTTTTAGGACGGGGCACGCGGCCCCTTTCCGAGGGAGGGAGCGCGCGGGCCCTAAGTACAGTGCCCGGGGATATGTGCGCGGGGCACGCACCCTGGGAAGACGCTGCAGTGAGACAAGAGGATGTAGCAGGGGACACCGGACCGTAGCCGCGGTGGTGAGTGGATCGACGTCTCTACCGGGCAGGAACCAGAGACACCGATGCTACATATATCATGTGTTTGGAAGCTTCCGATAGGTTTTTTGGCAACATCTTAGTTATTTAGAGACACACCTGTGGATGTATGTTAATGCACACCTGAAACACACTGCTTCTTTGTGTAGCATCATGGGAAAGTCTAAAGAAATCAGCCAAGATATCAGGAAGAGAATTGTGGACTTGCACAAGTCCAGCTCATCCTTGGGTACAATTTCAAGATACCCGAGGGTGCCTCGTTCATCTGTACAAACAAATATACGCAAGTACAAACAAGATGGGAATGTCCAGCCATCATACCGCTCAGGAAGTAGGCGGGTTCTGTGTCCCAGAGATGAACGTGCTTTTGGTCCGATATGTGCATATCAACCCAAGGACAAAAGCAAGAGACCTTGTGAAGATGATGGCGGAAGCTGGTAAGACTGTGTCAATATCCACAGTGAAACGAGTGCTGTATCAACATGGGCTGAAAGGCCACTCTGCCAGGAAGAAGCCATTACTCCAAAAGAAACAAAAAAGCCAGATTAATGTTGGCAAATGCACACAGGAACAAAGACCTTCATTTTTGGAGGCATGTCCTGTGGTTTGATTAAACTAAATTACCATTGTTACATTTGGAGGAAAAAAGGGAGAAGCTTGGAAGCCTAAGAACACCATCCCAACTGTGAAACACGGGGGTGACCGCATCATGTTGTGGAGTTGTTTTGCTGCAGGATGGACTGATGCACATCACAAAATAGATGGCATCATGAGAACAAAATATAATTTGACAATACTGAAGCAACATCTCAAGACATTAGCCAGGAAGTTAAAGCTTGGGCGAAAAAGGGTCTTCCAAATGGACAATGACCCGAAGCATACTGCCAAAATGGTAACAAAGTGGCTGCCAAAGTCAATGTTTTGGAGTAGCCATCACAAACCCTGATCTCAATCCTATTGAAAATTTATGGGCAAAGCTGAAAAGGCAGGTGCGAGCAAGGCGATCTACAAACCTGGATCAGTTACACCAGTTTTGTATTGAGGAAAGGGCCCAAATTCCAACCGAACTATTGTGAGAAGCTTGTGGAAGGATATCCCAAATGCTTGACCCAAATCATTCAGTTTAACCCCTATACCCTCCAGGGTGGTTTGCACGTTAATGACCAGGCCAATTTTTTACAATTCTGACCACTGTCACTTTATGAGGTAAGAACTCCCTGATTCCGAGATTGTTTTTTCATGACATATTGTACTTCATGAAAGTGGTAACATTTCTTCTATATCACTTGTGTTTATTTGTGAAAAAAAATGGAAATTTGGGGAAAGTTTTGAAAATTTAACAATTTTCAAACTTTGAATTTTCATGCCCTTACATCAGAGCAGGGGCGTACATAGAAGTCATGGGGCCCCATAGCAGAAGCTCTAATTGGGCCCCCCCCCTCTACAAAAAAAAAAAATATTTGTCTGCGTCACAGAAGAGCAGATCTCATAACTTTCCAGCCTTTACATAGTAATTTACCTCCTTCTGAAGTCGTAGATTCCTCCTTCATTGCCCCCATAAAGTATGATGCCAACAAAAGTGCCCCCCAAACAGTATGATACCCCTATGATGAATTCCTCCACATGCACAGTATAATGACACTATTGTACCCCACTTCAACTCCCACGGCAAAGTATGGTGACCCTAACACAGTATAATCCCCCAACTGTGAACCCCACAGAGCCCTCCATACACTATCATGGCCCCACACAGCCCTCCAAACAGTATAATGACCCCACACAAACATTCACACTGTATAATTGCTTTCATACAGTATAATGGCCCCCCACATAGCCCTCAAAATATTATAATGGCCCCACATAGCCTTCCATATAGTATAATGCACCACCAATAATCTTCCATATAGTAAAATGCGCCCCCATAATCCTCCATATAGTATAATGCTCCCCCCATAAACCTCCATATAGTATAATGCACCCCCCAGAATCCTCCATATAGTATAATGAACTTCCCATGGTCCTCCATACAGTATATTACACACCCCATAGGGTAAAATGCAGCCCCCATATAGTATAATGCACGCCACAGTCCTGCAGTATTATGGGCACCACGTACTCACTGATTTTAAAATACCATATATTTTAAATAAGCCGACCCGAATATAAGCCGAGGCCCCTAATTTTACCACATAAAAATGGGAAAACCTATTGACTTGAGTATACACCTAGGGTGGGAAATGCAGCAGCTACTGGTAAATTTCCCCATCCTCGTATGTGTGGCCCCCTCAATCCCACAATCCCTGGTATGTGTGGCCCCCACAATCCCCCAATTCTGGTATGTGTGGCCTCCTCAATTCCCCAATCCTGGTATGTGTGGCCTCCTCAATCCCCCAATTCTGGTATGTGTGGCCTCCTCAATTCCCCAATCCTGGTATGTGTGGCCTCCTCAATCCCCCAATCCTGGTATGTGTGGCCTCCTCAATCCCCCATTCCTGGTATGTGTGGCCTCCTCAATCCCCCAATCCTGGTATGTGTGGCCTCCTCAATCCCCCAATCCTGGTATGTGTGGCCTCCTCAATCCCCCAATCCTGGTATGTGTGGCCTCCTCAATCCCCCAATCCTGGTATGTGTGGCCTCCTCAATCCAAGTATCCTGGTATGTGTGGCCCCCTCAATCCCCCATTCCTGGTATGTGTGGCCTCCTCAATCCCCCAATCCTGGTATGTGTGGCCTCCTCAATCCCCCAATCCTGGTATGTGTGGCCTCCTCAATCCCCCAATTCTGGTATGTGTGGCCTCCTCAATTCCCCAATCCTGGTATGTGTGGCCTCCTCAATCCCCCAATCCTGGTATGTGTGGCCTCCTCAATCCCCCAATCCTGGTATGTGTGGCCTCCTCAATCCAAGTATCCTGGTATGTGTGGCCCCCTCAATCCCCCATTCCTGGTATGTGTGGCCTCCTCAATCCAAGTATCCTGGTATGTGTGGCCTCCTCAATCCAAGTATCCTGGTATGTGTGGCCTCCTCAATCCCTCATTCCTGGTATGTGTGGCCTCCTCAATCCCCCATTCCTGGTATGTGTGGCCTCCTCAACCCCCCAATCACTGCACACAAAACAATAAACACTTATACTCACCTTCCTTCCCTCACCTCTGCTCCAGCGCTGCATCCTGTCTGCTGCAGGTCATGTCGGCATCTGAGCAGCGCGCGCTCTCAGAAGCCGAGGTGAGCTGCTGCCAGCACATTCACTCCTCTCCACTGACAGCAGGAGATGCGGCTCAGCGCTCCTCCGTGCCCGCTACTAAAGAGAATGAATATTCCGTCTTCTCCTCGCCTATGGGAGTGGAGAAGAGGGAATATTCATGGCCCTTTAGCAGCGGGGACACGTGGTGGCTGCAGCATGTGCACCGCTCCTCCACTGCGCAACCCGCTCCTCTGCCGCCGCAACCTCTTACTCACCTATCCTCCTCGTTCCCATGCTGTTTGGGGCCCTCACGGCCCCCTCCGGCCACGGGCCCCATAGCAGTGGCGTGGTCTGCCGCCATTGGCGGTACACCACTGCATCAGAGAGATATGTTACACAAAATAGTTAATAAATAACATTTCCCATATGTCTACTTAACATCAGCACAATATTGGAAACAATTTTTTTTTTTTTCCTTAGGGAGCTATAAGGGTTAAAAGTTGACCAGCGATTTCTCATTTTTACAACAAAATTTACAAAACCATTTTTTTAGGGGCCACATCACATTTGAAGTCACTTTGAAGGGTCTTTATGACAGAAAATACCCAAAAGTGACACCATTCTAAAAACTACACCCCTCAAGATGCTCAAAACCACATTCAAGAACTTTATTAACCCTTCATGTGCTTCACAGCAATTAATTGAACGTGAAAGGAAAAAATGAACATTTAACTCTTTTTCACTAAAATTTTAGTTTAACCCCCAATTTTTTTTTATTTTCACAAGTGTACCAGGAGAAATTGGAAACCAAAAGTTATTGTGCAATTTCTCCCAAGTACGCTGATACCCCATGTGTTGGAGAAAACTACTGTTTGCGTGCACTGCAGGGCTCGGAAGGGAAGGAGTGACGCTTTGGAATGCAGACTTTGTTGGAATTGTCTGAGGGCGTCATGTCACGTTCTCAGAGCCCCTGATGTGCCTAAACAGTGGAAATGGCCAACAAGTGCCCCCTTTTGGAACGGATACCCGATTTGTGAATCTTATAATGTAGTGTCATACGTTAGTTGTGTAGGACAACCTGACGAACACTACACAACTGATGTATGACAAACTGGCGAACACTATGTTAGTTGTGTAGTGTTCGTCAGGTTGTCATACGTCAGAAATTAATTTAGTAGTCCATGGAACTATGGTACCTTTTGAAGCATTCTTTCATGCACAGGCCAGGTTTGTCGGGGAAGGTGTCACATTGATAAATGGTGTCCTGGCGTATTCACCTTTTATAAACACACTCGGCACTTCTTTTGTGACTTCCCTCACAGCGGAAAAAAAGGTATCTGCCCCGGGAAATGCTGGTCTGGTACAATTAGAGGACCTTCAGTTCCGGAAGTACTGGGGCCCGCTCCGTCACCAGTGCAAAATATCAGGGCCTTGATAACTACCTCCTGGAACTGAAGGTACAATGTAGAAGTCTGGCCTGCACATTGTGACAGAAGGAAAGCGTTGTGCATTGCCATCTGTATAATGTGCACGGCCAACTTCTTGTACCACAACCTTTCTTAAAGCACTACTGTACGGCTGGAGGACTTGATCAGAGAGATCAACTCCCCCCCCCATGTACTTGTTGTACCCCACTACACAGTCTGGTTTGACGACCTGTGTAGTGGAACCTTGTACAATGCTGACGGTGCTGCCATCACCATGTATGGTGGTCAAGAAAAGGACATGCCTCTTGTCCTTGACCACCAGAGGTTGGTCGCTACATTGGGAACTGCTCTCACCCCTTCTGAGCAGCTTCCCAATTAGCATCTTTGGGAGGCCTCTCTATTTTTGCAGACAGTATTGGAGGCTGCGGTACGTCGCGCAGAGAGGGACTTGAAGAGAGGGACACTGGTATAAAAGTTATTCACGCACAAGTGATAACCTTTATCCAGCAGTGGGTGCACCAAGTCCCACACGATTTTCCCACTCACTCCCAGAACAGGGGGGCATTCAGGGGATTCAATCCGGCAGTCCTTCCGTTCATAAACTCTAAACTTGTGAGTGTACCCTGAGGTACTCTCAAAAAGTTTATACAGCTTGATTCCGTACTTGGCCTTCTTACTGGGCAGGTACTTCCGGAATCCAAGCCGCTCCATAAAAGCCATTAAGGACTCATCCACGCAGATGTCCCTTTGGGGCACGTACACTTCAGCAAACTTGTTGTTGAAGTGGACGATGACCGGTCGAACTTTGAAAAGATGATCAAAGTTCGGGTCATTGCGTGCCGGACACCTTGCATTATCTATGTAATGCAAGAACTTGTGGATGGCCTGAAAACGTTTCCGGGTCATGACCATTTGTAACACTGGAGTGTTATACAAAACGTCAACACTCCAATATCGCCAAAGTTCTGGCTTCTTCAGGATCCCCATATGAAGGACCAGGCCCCAAAACGTCATTATTTCTACTGCGTCTACAGGAGACCAGTTAGAAAATGATGAAGAGGGGTTTTGTTCCAAAAATTGATGAGTGTATAAATTAGTTTGGCCCACAAAGAGGTTTACAAGATCCTCAAAGAAAAAGTCTTTGAAAAAGTCTAGCTCTGTGAGGCTGGTGGTGTCAAACTTGATTCCTGATTCCGCCACAAAATCAGGAATCAGTGGCTCATAATTTTTGGAGGCCGAGGTCCACATGGGGTCAGTAGTGTGTGTGTGTGTGGGGGGGGGGGCACTGGTTCATCTTTTCTCCTGGGGCGTCTGAGTGGCGGTACAGCAGAACCTGAAGGACTCCCGCTTTCCCGACTCCATGTTTTAAAATTGTGAGTAAAGAATAAAGGATCTTCATATTCAATGGCTTGCTGGAGTGCCATATTCTATCTGATAACAGGATATCAAAGGAAAAATCTTTCTTTGGGCAGAGCACCTGCTGATTAGCGATCCCTGGCTATTTGTGACTGACGCTCACTGGACTGCACAAAGGTATGCGATTGGAATAAGTGCTGGTTTTTCATTTTCTATTTATTTGACCTGAGAAGGAAGAGGAGGATGACGAGGAGTCAGAAAAATAAAGAAAGGTGGGATCCTCGCCCTCGCTGTCAGTGTCGGAGGCAAGAAAAGGGTATGCCTCCTCCACTGAATAGTGAGTTTGGGATGAGCGGGACATTTTTTTTTTAGTTATGTATGTGGTGCCTGTGTGTCAGTACTTTATTTAGAGTGTGTGTATGTGTGTCAGTGCGCTTGGTGTGAACTTTTTTTTCTGAAAAAAAAAAAAAGAGAAAAAAGGAACTACCGTAGGTGGTGCAAACAGCGAGCACGAGTGTGGATCGGTGAACTATGTCACCAATCAACTCTCGGCAGCTGCTGGGTGTGCGCGCGGATGTGGTGCAAAGGACGAGGTTGTGTAAAACACCGAGCACAAGTGCTGATCAGTGATCTGTGGTCACTGATCAGCGCTCGGCCGCTGCAGGAAGCGCAAAAAAAAACAAAAACGGACAACAGTCGAGCGATGAAGTGATGATCAGCACTTGGTGGCAGAAAGGGGGATTGGGGTGGATGAGAAGGGATCAAAAAATCCTACTTACAGTTGTCGACTTTCAGATGTCGTCTATCAGATGTCTTCTGTAAGATGTCTTCTGGAGCAGGAGCGGCGATTGTGGTGTCACAGGCTTCTGTGGCCCAGCACGGCGCAAAATCGGACAGCGCGACCGCCCTCTAGAAAAGAAAAAAAGGTTAGTTGAAAAAAAGGCAAAGTAGCGAGCACAAGTGCTGATCAGTGATTTGCGTCACCGATCAACTCTCGGTGGCTGCTGGATGCACGCACGGAGGTGGTACAAAGTGGGGGGGGGGGGGCAGAGAAAGAATTGACAGGGATGAAAAAAATGAATTGAAAAGCAGCAAGCACGACATTGATCAGTGACTTAGTCACGGGTCAGCGCTCAGCCGCTGCAGAACGCACAAAAAATTAAAAAACTGGGGGCAGGGTGGGTAAAAAGGGGGAGGGGGGTTGGGGTGGATGAGGGGAGAACAGGGATGGACTTACCAAAGTCTTCTCTGTTCTTCTTTCAGCAGCAGGTTCTGGAGCAAGATCTGCAGCAGCAGGAGACCCAGGACGCAGGAGACCGCAGCAGGACGCCGGAGCAGCAGCAACTGGAGCACGTGAGAAGGTCTTGTGGTGTCACAGGTGCTCCTGTGGTAACACAAGGCCCAGCACAGAGGTGATCAAACGTGACCGCTCTGTATGTCACCAGCCGGTCACCTCCCGGTCAGGCACTCTGGTTGGCGCGATCGATGATGACATTGATCGCACCAATCAGAGATGGCTAAGGCTTGGGCAGCATCACAGGGGGGTCACAGGGAGGCGACAGGCAGGTGACAAGCCGGTCACCGCCCTGTGACCGCCTTGTCACCTGTGTTCAGGTACTCTGATTGAAGCGATCGAGGTCATCATCGATCGCTCCAATCAGAGCTCTCTGGGGCCTCAGCTGACATCACAAGGGGTCATGGGGCGGTGACAGGTAGATCACAAGCCGGTCACCGCGCAGTCGTGGTATGATCGGTGCGATCGAGGTGACTGGCGATCACACCGATCATAGCGGGTTGGGGAGAGGGCTGGGGTCTCTTAGCAACAGCCTAGGATCGATGCTCTTATGAGCACCGATCCTAGGCTGCACATCACTGTTTCCAGCAATCTGATTGCCGGAAACCGTGAGAAATGCTGTGATTGGCTGTTCAATTCTGAACAGCCAATCACAGCGATCGTGTGTGTGTGGGTGGGGCGGCGCAAACAACCCAGGATGACGGCGCCATCTACCCTGAAGTAAGATGGCGCCGGAGATTTAATGTGATCACCGCGACTTTGGTCGAGGGACCGCATTAAAGCTAGGACATACTAATATGTATTAGGCTCTTAAGTCCCAGGGCACAGATACATATTAGTACGCCTTGGGCTACAAAGGGGTTAACGGCAATGGTACCAAATACTAATTAAATGTATGTAAACTTTTGACTTTGCAGTAAGTAATAAAGATGCCTTAAAACATTCTCTCTCTCTCATTATTTTGGCATTTGGCAAATATTAAAAATTATGATAATCCTAATTTACCTAAAAAGGGAAAGGTTTATTCTGATTTCATGTCAGATATTGAGAAAAACATCATATGTGTCTTTTTATATAGTGTATGGAGACTTCTGGTTTCAACTGTATAAAATACACTGATACATTAAATAGAACCAGATACGTATCAAGGTATATATAAAGGAAATGGTATGGTACACAGAATGCTTCAATAATCCGCCTCAACGAGTTTCCCCAACAGGTTCATCAGGAGGCTTAATACAGGGATGATAATTCATGATGTGCAGCATAGTGTGTCTAATAGCCAGGTGTCCATGTATAAATATCCCAATTCATCCAAAACACCTCCCAGACTAGGAGACCCATTCCTAGAGGTGAATTGTCATAGGATATATAGAATGGAGTCTGTCTACAATAATGTACTGCGCCTGCGCTACTTCTCATGCACTAGAGGTCCGATAATGTCCATCACCTAGTGTGCATGTCCGGAATTGACATGCTTTACACTGAAACACTAAATAAACTGATTGCCACCGCCCCACTGGTATCTGTGACTGCGCATTCCCATAGTTATGCGTTCTACGCCGGAACATATCTAGGATCATTGTCTGCGATTGCGTATGCCAGGATGTCTGCGTTCCACACCGGAGCACATATGGTATTGGATTGCATTCCATCTCAGAAAAATCCTCTCTCTGAGATCAGCATCATGGGAGACTAAAAACAAGTTGCGAAGACACTGGTGGGTCCCTCCTGCCAACCCCAAACAATATATCCATGGGGCCAGGTGATTTCTTTGTCCTCTCCTGGTCTCCCCAAAACGTATCCATGGTCTCTCTGATGGTCAAATGGAGATCTGTATCTTTCCAGTCAGGGCTGATACCGTTAGAATAGAATCATTTAGAATAGAACACTGCACCTCTTTGGATAATGCCATGCAATCCATCTGCTGTCCTGAAGGATGTCTCTCATTCTCTTTGTAAAGTCTTTCTCCAATCTCTGTTTCAAGTGTGACTACTATAGAAACACATGTCCCTTCTGCTTCTCTGGGCTCAGCCCCCTGAATGGCAGAGCTGCTCTCACCCCCCCCCCCCCCCCAAAGCTAAGTGTGCATTAGTGGAGGTATCTTTCTCAGGTGACCTCATCAACTGGGTCTACATGTGAGACTCCCTGAGGTGAAGGCTCCGCCGGATCTTCTTTCAACACTTACACAATGGGCCTGGACAATTTCTTGAACAATGGTTAGAGGCTCCTGAGATACTAATGAGATTAGTGGAATGCTGGACACTTTACAAGTTAAATTAGTGTACATAAACGGACGAGCAAGCAGAACATTAGTAAAACACAGCCAGCAATCCCTAATAAAACACAATAATGTATTTGTCTTGGATTAACAAATCTAATCGTCTGGCTAATTAAGATTTTACGCTGTATCGTCACACAAGTATTGCACATTCTCCCATCAAGCAATAGGCATGTAGATCTATTTCATCACTACATAAAATATGAGATGATGATAGCCCACAGTATATTCCTAAATGGTCAAATTTGACCCCTATTGCATAATTAGAGATCTAGAAGGATCACCACACTTGTTAATTACTAAATAGTATATATGGGATATAACTGATGAGAAATAATTCTGATATAGAAGCTCAGATATCTCGATGAAGTACAACAATATGTGAACCCCATTTACAGGGAACTGAGTAACAATGGTTAGAGTATAAAACCCAAAAATGTAATCCAGAATGGGACTGTATTCACACAAAACAGGCATAGGAAATTTGCTTATCGAGTCCCTTAGGGGTTTATGAATCAAGTCTGGAAATTCACTTACTTTCCTTTTTGAGGATACATCTACTGAGATCACCTCCTCTCACATTGGGTTTAACCACCTCAATGATACAAAAGGAGATGTCTCTGGTTTCACCTCAATGTGCCCTGTTCATGTGTCTCCACCATGGAGTATATCTCTCAAGTGCTCCCCACCCTCCTCCTAGATTGCCTCTTGGTCGTGCCTACATAATCTAGGGGACAGGTGCATGTGGCCATATATACAAGTCCTGAAGTTTTACAGTTGAAATAATCCCTCTGGCTCTGGAAAAAGATTTTACCTGTAGAGGAACTCGAGATGTAATTGGATGAGACCATGTAAATCTATGTACAACATTCTCCACATCTAAAGAAACAGCAGATTCTTCTATCTAGACAAGTCCCCTTGCACTAAACGGTCCCTAATTGACCAACCCTTTATGAAAGTTATTGTGGGAGTAGATCACACAGCACCCCCAGGTCCGGGTTGACTACAAGTACATACTAGTGTTTTCTGAGGATATTAAAGATACGGTCACTCCTATTACTCGTGTTATCCCATCTTTTTCTTGGTTAGGTATGAAGGAGTGTCTGTACCCTTTTTCCATGAATCTGGTGTTCATGTCTATGGCCAGTATATTCAAATCTGTGACATTACAGCAGTTTCTTCTCAACCATAAAAATAGGCCGTGGATATTGTTTTTTTTTTTCTTTTTTATTTGGAGCATGGGGTGGTGGCTTTCCCACTTCAATAGTTTATTAGTGCTTGTAGGTTTATGATATATGAGTGTCCCTAGGGTCCCATTGCAATCTTTCTTGATTAGTACATCTAGGAAAGGCAACAGGTAATAATTCAACTCTGATATAAATCTAAGGTCCACTTTATTGATGTTATGTTCCCTGACAAATTCAAGAAACTTTTCACTCGTCCCCGAGCAGATAATATATCTATACTATGTCCCAGTATATGGATGCCACCACTTATGATCATCCCTGAATATTGTGGTTTCCTCCCACCATCCCAGGAATAGGTTAGCATACGAGGGGGCACAGGGGCTCCTCATCATAGTACAGCTGAGCTCGGGAGAAGTACTTCCTGTCAAAAAGGAAGAAGTTATGAGTAAGAGTGAATTTTAGAAGATCCTCCATGAAGTCATTATGTCTGCTACACTCTATTGATCTCGATTTCAACAAACGTCTTACTCCTCTGATACCATCCTCATGCAGAATATTACTGTACAAAGCCTCAATATCTAGTGAAGACTGCTTCCCTACCTGCATGTATACATGCTCGAGGGTCTACATGTAGGGGAGCAGGGAAAGGGAAACCCAACTCCAGAGGGATTATTCCAACCTCAAGCGGTACTGTGGGAACATTATACTGTGTGGGGGGCATCATACATACTGCATAAGGGGCATAATGGAGGCATTACACTGTGTGGGGGCATCATACATACTTCATAAGGGGCATTGCACTGTGGGGGGCATCATACATACTGCATAAGGGGCATAATGGGGGCATTACACTGTGTGGGGGCATCATACATCCTGCATAAGGGGCATTACACTGTGGGGGGCATCATACATTCTGCATAAGGGGCATAATGGGGGCATTACACTGTGTGGGGGCATCACACTGTGGGGGGCATCACATATCCTGCATAAGGGGCATAATGAGGGCATTACACTGTGTGGGGGCATCATACATCCTGCATAAGGGGCATAATGGGGGCATTACACTGTGGGGGGCATCATACATCCTGCATAATGGGGGCATTACACTGTGGGGGGCATCATACATCCTGCATAAGGGGCATAATGGGGGTATTACACATCCTACATAAGAGGCATTACACTGTGGGGGGCATCATACATCCTGCATAAGGGGCATAATGGGGGCATTACACTGTGTGGGGGCATCATACATCCTGCATAAGGGGCATAATGGGGGCATTACACTGTAGGGGGCATCATACATACTGTATAAGGGGCATAATGGGGGCATCATACATACTGCATAAGAGGCATAATGGGGGCATTACACTGTGTGGGAGGCATCATACATCCTGCATAAGGGGCATAATGGGGGCATTACACTGTGTGGGGGGCATCATACATCCTGCATAAGGGGCATAATGGGGGCATTACACTGTGGGGGGCATCATACATACTGCATAAGGGGCATAATTGGGGCATTACACTGTGTGGGGGCATCATACATCCTGCATAAGGGGCATAATGGGGGCATTACACTGTGTGGGGGCATCATACATACTGTATAAGGGGCATAATGGGGGCATTACACTGTGTGGGGGGCATCATACATCCTGCATAAGGGGCATAATGGGGGCATTACACTGTGTGGGGGCATAATACATCCTGCATAAGGGGCATAATGGGGGCATTACACTTTGTGAGGGGCATCATACATCCTGCATAAGGGTCATAATGGGGGCATTACACTGTGTGGGGGGCATCATACATCCTGCATAAGGGGCATAATGGGGGCATTACACTGTGTGGGGGCATCATACATGCTGCATAAGGGGCATTACACTGTGTGGGGGCATCATACATCCTGTATAAGGGGCATAATGGGGGCATTACACTGTGTGGGGGGCATCATACATCCTGCATAAGGGGTATAATGAGGGCATTACACTGTGGGGGCATCATACATACTGCATAAGGGGCATAATGAGGGCATTACACTGTGTGGGGGCATCATACATACTGTATAAGGGGCATAATGGGGGCATTACACTGTGTGGGGGGCATCATACATCCTGCATAAGGGGCATAATGGGGGCATTACACTGTGTGGGGGCATCATACATCCTGCATAAGGGGCATAATGGGGGCATTACACTGTGTGGGGGCATCATACATCCTGCATAAGGGGCATAATGGGGGCATTACACTGTGGGGGCATCATACATCCTGCATAAGGGGCATTACACTGTGTGGGGGCATCATACATACTGTATAAGGGGCATAATGGGGGTATTACACTGTGTGGGGGCATCATACATACTGTATAAGGGGCATAATGGGGGCATTACACTGTGTGGGGGCATCATACATACTGTATAAGGGGCATAATGGGGGTATTACACTGTGTGGGGGCATCATACATCCTGCATAAGGGGCATAATGGGGGCATTACACTGTGTGGGGGCATCATACATCCGGCATAATGGGGGCATTACACTGTGGGGCAGTAAAGGGGTCCTGTACTATGAGAACAATACGTTTCCTCCCTTCCTGTCTCCATAGTTGGGTCGTATGTATCTATTACAGGAAACAGAACAAAAACCTTATGATTCTTATAAAGGGGCAACACAAGACCCCAAAAGAGTCTCCGTGCTGAAGGGGTTAATGCCCCCTGCGCCCAGTAATGGGGGTCTCCACATACCTCCACCTGCAGAACCGCCACCACATATATGGCTGCTCTGTGCGCGCAGGAGCTGTGATGAGGTCACAGGAGGGGAGGAGTCAGGGGTCACATGATCAGGGGCTCAGTGGATGCAGGACTCTGCTGTGCTGGTTGTCATGGTGCTGGATGAGCTGAAGTTTATGTGTGGGGTCAGGAGGGGTTTACAGTGTGGATGTAGCAGAGCCGCGTGTGTACGAGGTGTACGGAGCAGAGCCGCGTGTGTACGAGGGGTACGGAGCGGAGCCGCGTGTGTACGAGGTGTACGGAGCGGAGCCGCGTGTGTACGAGGTGTACGGAGCAGAGCCGTGTGTGTACGAGGTCTACGGAGCAGAGCCGCGTGTGTATGAGGTGTACGGAGCAGAGCCGCGTGTGTACGAGGTGTACGGAGCGGAGCCGCGTGTGTACGAGGTGTACGGAGCGGAGCCGCGTGTGTACGAGGTGTACGGAGCGGAGCCGCGTGTGTACGAGGTGTACGGAGCGGAGCCGCGTGTGTACGAGGGGTACGGAGCGGAGCCGCGTGTGTACGAGGGGTACGGAGCGGAGCCGCGTGTGTACGAGGTGTACGGAGCGGAGCCGCGTGTGTACGAGGCGTACGGAGCGGAGCCGCGCGTGTACGAGGCGTACGGAGCGGAGCCGCGCGTGTACGAGGCGTACGGAGCGGAGCCGCGCGTGTACGAGGCGTACGGAGCGGAGCCGCGCGTGTACGAGGCGTACGGAGCGGAGCCGCGCGTGTACGAGGCGTACGGAGCGGAGCCGCGCGTGTACGAGGCGTACGGAGCGGAGCCGCGCGTGTACGAGGCGTACGGAGCGGAGCCGCGCGTGTACGAGGCGTACGGAGCGGAGCCGCGCGTGTACGAGGCGTACGGAGCGGAGCCGCGCGTGTACGAGGGGTACGGAGCGGAGCCGCGCGTGTACGAGGTGTACGGAGCGGAGCCGCGCGTGTACGAGGCGTACGGAGCGGAGCCGCGCGTGTACGAGGCGTACGGAGCGGAGCCGCGCGTGTACGAGGCGTACGGAGCGGAGCCGCGCGTGTACGAGGCGTACGGAGCGGAGCCGCGCGTGTACGAGGCGTACGGAGCGGAGCCGCGCGTGTACGAGGCGTACGGAGCGGAGCCGCGCGTGCACGAGGCGTACGGAGCGGAGCCGCGCGTGTACGAGGCGTACGGAGCGGAGCCGCGTGTGTACCAGGTGTACGGAGCGGAGCCGCGTGTGTACCAGGTGTACGGAGCGGAGCCGTGTGTGTTTATGGAGCCCTGTATGTACATAGCCCTGTGTCTATGGAGCCATGCATGTACGGAGCGGAGCTCTGTGTGTACGGAGTGGAGCCATATGTATATGAGGTGTATGGAGCCGTGTGTGTATAGAGCCGTGTGTGTATGCTGTATACAGCTGTATACTCCCAGGTTCGGTCGCAGACCCCACGGCTCTTTATCAGACTGTAGAAAACTGACACTGGACACTCGGTAAAACTGCGCTCGGACGTCTCTTGTTTCTCGCACAGATATTGATGACATAAGATGGAGTCAGACGAATCCTCCTACAAAACCTGATAACAAAGTCATTACTACAGGACTGGATGAGAAAGGGATTTATTCTACAAGAAACGCTGGGGCCACAAATGAGAGAATCCGGGCCCCGTGGCTGGATACTCCGGGCCCCCAGCGTGTTAGGGCCACACGGGATCTTTGTTCCTGGAGCTTCTCTACTTGGTATAATGAGACTCTGATCTTGTTCTTATAAAGAGGGTTGGAGTAGAATAGAAGCTGCCTGAATATGAGGACCTTGTCTGATCTCTATGTCCTTATATACAGAGCTATGGAGATAGCGCTATTCTCTGTATAATAGATGTGATGTCGCTGGAGCCCTAATATTCCTGTACAGGGGTCTCTGTAGAGATAATCTTACCCCAGAATTATAGATTAGGAGAAAGAAAAAAAGGGATTGGGGACATTTTATTGTAACTTCCTTTAAAAAAACCCTGTAATCTACTATATAATCGGCTAATGTTTTGGCTAATTTGAATACTATTCCACCTGCTGATTTTGATGCTGATTTTGATGTGTTGTCTGATTTACCTGCCGGTAATGAGAATGTAGCCTTCACTGGCGGCATCTCGTCTTCTTTTCTACCTCCCACTAGTCCTGGTAATTAGTGTTGAGCGATACCTTCCGATATCAGGAAATATCGTATCGGATTGGATCGGACCGATACTCAAAAAGTATCGGATATCGCCGATTCCGATACCGGAAACCAATGCAAGTCAATGGGACACTAATATCGGAATGAAAATAAACCCTTTCTTTCCTTGTAGGTTAATTCTACATGAAGTAAAACAACTAAGAATAATGTAGAATGTATGCGAAAAGCCGGCAATTCATCAGCGCATACACCGGTACCCGACAATTTACAAGAGAAAGAATAGAGCTTCACACATAGATTAGATAGATAGAAACATGTCAGTCACATATATATGAAGTACAGTGACAGTGTTGGTTACTGTACTTGTCATTTAGTGTAAAGGATTTATATAAAAAAATAATAGTGTTTTCATGCACCGTCTCTTTAAGAAAGCCGGCCGGCAATTCAGCATCTGTACCCGACAATTTAGAATTGAAGGAATAGAGAATCACACATAGATTAGATAGATAGAAACATGTCAGTCACATATATATGAAGTACAGTGACAGTGTTGATTACTGTACTTGTCATTTAGTGTTAAAATAAAGGATTTATTTAAAAAAAAATTGGCGTGGGGTTCCCCTTAATTTTAGTCTCTAGCGGAGGTTAAGCAGACAGCTGGGGCAGATGTTTGAAGCCTGGGAAGGGGGTAATACCCACGGAGCTTCCCAGGCTACTAATATCAGCCCCCAGCTGAATACCTAGCCTTTACTAGCTATTAAAATGGGGGACCCCCCCCAAAAAATGACGTGGGGTCCCCCCTATTTTAATAGCTAGCAAAGGCTAGGCAGACAGCTGGGGGCTGATATTAATAGCCCAGGAAGGGAGCCATGAATATTGGCCCCCTCCCAGGCTAGAAACACCAGCCGTCAGTCGCCCCAGAAATGGCGCATCCATAGGATGCGCCAATTCTGGCACTTAGCCTGTAGCGGTGGCAGTGGGGTAATAGGGCTGGAGTTGATGTCAGCTTATAATGCCAGCTGACATCAAGCCCAGGTTAGTAATGGAGAGGCGTCTATAAGACACCCCCATTACTAACCCCATAGTGAAAGTTAAAAAAAAAACACAAACACCCAGAATAAAGTCCTTTAATTGAAATAAACACACAATTCTTTATTGTTCTAAATTAAACCATACTTACCGTCACGCCCATTCCAGCTGAAGCCAATGATCTCCTGCAATAAAAGAAAAATAATAAAGCAACCTCATCCTTACCTTTCCATGGTTCCCACGACGGCTCCAGCTCTGCTACATCGAGATGGCAGCGTTTTGCTGCGGTCCAGCCTGTCATCTCGATGTAGCAGAGCTGAAGCTGTCGTGGGATCCATGGGAAGGTAAGGATGAGGTTGGTTTATTATTTTTCTTTTATTGCAGGAGATCGTTGGCTTCAGCTGGAATGGGCGTGATGGTAAGTATAGTTTAATTTAGAACAATAAAGAATTGTGTCTTTATTTCAATTAAAGGACTTTTTTCTGGGTGTTGTGTTTTTTTTAAATACTTTACTAGAAATTCATGGTGGTCATGTCTAATATTGGCGTGACCCCATGAATTTAGGGCTTAGGGCCAGCTGATAATGCCAAGCTGGCCTTAACCCCTTTATTACCCAGTGAGCCACCGCACCAGGGCCCTGGATGAGTTGGGTACAGCGCCAGAAGATGGCGCTTCTATGAACGCGCCATTTTCCGGGGCGGCTGCGGACTGCAATTTGCAGCGGGTGGGGCCCAGAAAGCTTGGGCCTCCCTGCGCTGCAGATTCCAGCCCCCAGCTGCCTAGTTGTACCTGGCTGGACACAAAAATAGGGCGAAGCCCCACGTATTTTTTTTTTTAATTATTTCATGAAATTCATGAAATAATTTTTTAAAAAAAGGGCTTCCCTATATTGTTGTGTCCGGCCAGGTACAAATAGGCAGCTGGTGGTTGGGGGCAGCCCGTTCCTGCCTGCTGTACCTGGCTGGACACAAAAATAGGGCGAAGCCCCACGTATTTTTTTTTTTAATTATTTCATGAAATTCATGAAATAATTAAGAAAAAAAGGGCTTCCCTATATTGTTGTGTCCGACCAGGTACAAATAGGCAGCTCGTGGTTGGGGGCAGCCCGTTCCTGCCTGCTGTACCTGGCTGGACCCAAATATAGTGCGAAGCGCCACGTCAATTTTTTTTAAATTATTTCATGAAATAATTTTTTAAAAAAAGGGCTTCCCTATATTGTTGTGTCCGGCCAGGTACAAATAGGCAGCTGGTGGTTGGGGGCAGCCCGTTCCTGCCTGCTGTACCTGGCTGGACACAAATATAGGACGCAGCCCCACATCAATTTTTTTTTAATTATTTCATGAATTTCCTGAAATAATTAAAAAAAAATTGAAGTGGGGCTTTGCACTATATTTGTGTCCAGCCAGGTACAGCAGGCAGGAACGGGCTGCCCCCAACCACCAGCTGCCTATTTGTACCTGGCCGGACACAACAATATAGGGAAGCCCTTTTTTTCTTTATTATTTCATGAATTTCATGAAATAATTAAAAAAAAAAATACGTGGAGCTTCGCCCTATTTTTGTGTCCAGCTAGGTACAACTAGGCAGCTGGGGGCTGGAATCCGCAGCGCAGGGAGACCCAAGCTTTCTGGGCCCCCCCCCCCCGCTGCAAATTGCAGTCCACAGCCACCCCGGAAAATGGCGCGTTCATAGAAACTGGATGCTGTACCTGGCTGGCATACAAAAATATAGCAAAGCCCACGTCAAAATTTTTGGGAAAAATTAATTAAAAAATAAATAATAATTTAGGGACTGCATCTTTATTAACTCCTCAAATGTCATTTAGTGTTAAAATAAAGGATTTATTTAAAAAAAAAATTGGCGTGGGCTCCCCCATAATTTTAGTCTCTACCGGAGGTTAAGCAGACGGCTGGGGAAGATGTTTGAAGCCTGGGAAGGGGGTAATACCCACGAAGCTTCCCAGACTACTAATATCAGCCCCCAGCTGAATACCTAGCCTTTACTAGCTATTAAAATGGGGGACCCCCCCAAAAAAATGACGTGGGGTCCCCCCTATTTTAATAGCTAGCAAAGGCTAGGCAGACAGCTGGGGGCTGATATTAATAGCCCAGGAAGGGTGCCATGAATATTGGCCCCCTCCCAGGCTAGAAACACCAGCCGTCAGACGCCCCAGAAATGGCGCATCCATAGGATGCGCCAATTCTGCCACTTAGCCTCGCTCTTCCACGCTGCCCTGGTGCGGTGGCAGGGGGTAATAGGGCTGGGGTTCATGTCAGCGCCAGCTGCCATGAAGCCCAGGTTAGTAATGATGGGCGTCTATAAGACTCCCCCATTACTAACCTACAAAGTGTTAAAAAGAAAAAACACACACTACACCCAGAAAAAAATAATTTATTTGAAATAAAACAGACCATTTTATTTAATTCTTAGTTTACTAAAAAAAAATACTTACCTGTCCACGTTCCTGCGCTGATCTCCCATGCACAGCTGTCACATCTGGAGATGGTGACAGCTGTGCATGGCTGCTGTAAGCTCACACTGCCGGGAATACGTCCGCTCCCGGCAGCGGGAGCCACTGACTGAGGTCACCGGAGTGCATTCAGGCAGCGCAGCTCCGGAGACCTCCTTTACGGCACTGCTGTACCGTGGGAATTCCTCACGATACAGCAGGGCCGTAAAGGAGCTGACCGGAGCAGCGCTGCCTGAACTCCGGCGAACCCGCTTATGCAATGACGGGCCTGCTTTACGGCCCTGTCATTCTAGCGGCGGCAGCGGTTCAGAGCGGTCACATTCTATGTGGCTGCTCTGAACTGGAGATCTTCGTGGGACACTCGTGGACTACTACGGAGGGGTAAGGATAAGGTTGTGGTTTATTATATTATATTTTATTACAGGAGATCGATGGCTTCGGGGAATTAGGTGTCTAGGTGAGTATAGGTGTAGTTTTTTATTTTTTACTTTATTTTAGGTGGCGATCGGCGGGGACAGGTAATGTATGAACTAATTTATTGTAGGTAACCACTGGCCACCAATGACATGTATTTAACATTTATTGGGGACACAGTAGGGCAATTTATATAGCAGGATCAGGCTGATGGGAACTACTGCTCCCATCGAGCTGATCCTGCTGGCAGGAGTGGACGGGGGACAGACATAGGCCGATGGGAGTAGTAGTGTCACATCGGCCTATGTCTGCCTGCACGCGCACACCCGCAGACATCGCACAGACACCGCACACACTCGCAGACACCGCACACACCCGCACACATCCCGCAGACATCGCACAGACACCGCACACACTCGCAGACACCGCACACACCCGCACACATCCCGCAGACATCGCACAGACACCGCGCTCACCCGCAAACATCGCACAGACACCGCACACACCCGCAGACATCGCACAGACACCGCGCACACCCGCACACATCACACAGACACCGCACACACCCGCAGACATCGCACAGACACCCACACACACCAATCATGACGGGCTGATGGTCTGGGAGGTGAGGCTGACCTGTGCGGCCGTGGGAAAGTTCATGTGAGTTCATGCAATGCAGTCAAGCATGAACTCACATGAACCCTCTGAGGGCACCGCGGCGACTTCAAATGAACAGCTGATCGGCATCACCTGATACCGCAGCTGTTCATTTGAAATAACCGGCGGGAAAGCGCAGCACAGAACGGGAAAGCCGGCGGTGAAGTCTTTTCACTGCCGGCTTCCCCACCCGGGTCCTTCGCTCCCCGCTCCTTTGTGCTGCACTCCCCGCCCGGTCCTAACTTACGATCGGGATGGGAGGTGGTGAGGGGAGCGGAGGATCGGGGTGGGAGGCTGCGGGGAAGCAGTATGGGGCTGTGTGATTGTTTAAAAGCCGGCGGCTTTTTACCGCGCGCCGGCTTTTAAACAATCAGGAGAATTCTCCCACGCTGGGATGGCATTCTGATGACAGGCGCTGGATCGCAGCTGAGCGCTGCCATCCAGCTTGTCATCCTTCAGAGAAACGGCAGAGCGCAGGCATTATGGGAACTTCCGATTCCGGTATTCGATATTGTAAAAGTATCGGAATTCCGATACCGCGAATATCGGCCGATACCCGATATTTCAGTATCGGAATGCTCAACACTACTGGTAATATTATTGACACCTTTCAGGATCGTGTTATCCGGGAGGTTGAATCATTGATTTATGTACTCCCGCTTTCTAATTTGTCACAAAATGAGAAATCGGCTTTGAATGAAATTAAATCTTGGAAGGATGTTGTACGTAAAGCAGATAAAGGTGGTAAAATAGTATTACTTAATAAAGATTTTTATGTGGCAGAGTCATTGTCGCAATTGGCAGATTCCAATACTTCTACACCTTTACCTAGTGACCCCACATTTAAAAATAAAAATTTATTGAGATCTTTATTAAGAAAATACGTAGAGAAAGGCGTTCTATCTAAATCTACTGCTGAAAAGCTTCTGCCAGAATTCCCATTGAGGCCTTATTGGTATACTATACCTAAAATCCATAAGTGTACCAAAATCCCCCCAGGCCGCCCTATTGTCTCCGGGGTGGGCTCCCTTTTGGAGCCTCTCTCGAGATATATAGATTGGCTTTTAAAACCGTTTCTACAAAAAATACCTTCATTCATAAAGGACACTGATAGTTTTCTGGTTGCTCTAAAGGAGGTTAACTGGCAACCTGATTTTTCTCTATGTTCTATAGATGTTACCAGTTTATACACTCGCATCCCCAAAGCACTAGGGTTGGAGGCAGTAAAAAAATTCCTGATGCAGTCTAATAAAAGAGTAATTTTCCTCCTTTATTTTAGAAAGCCTTGATTTTGTGCTCTCAAATAACTGTTTTCAGTCCCAGAACCAATGGTACCGCCAGAATATCGGGACTGCGATGGGCACACCCGCAGCGTGTGTCTATGCTAATATTTTTTTTATCTTTTTGTGAAACGCAATTTATTATTTCCTGCAAAAATCCGTTTGTTAAGTGTATTAGATCTTTTTTAAGATATATTGATGATATTTTCATCGCTTGGTCGGGTACCGCAGAAGATTTTACGGCTTTTGTTCAGTTTTTGAACACCACAAATACAGCTAATATGAATTTTACTGCGAATTTTGGAGGACTTTTTCTTGATTTTCTGGATGTTTCCATTTCAATTGAAAATAATACCATTCACACATAATTATTTAAAAAACCTTCAGCTGGTAATACTTTGTTACATTATAATAGTGCTCATCCAGTGCAGACTAAATCTGGGGTTCCATACAGCCAATTTCTCCGTCTGCGTAAATTGAATACTTCTGACCAAACTTTTCTTGATCAGGCTTCTGAGTTGAAAAACAACTTTCTTGCTCGTGGTTATCCTAGACATGAACTAAATACCGCACTTGAGAAAGCACAAAAATTTACACGAGATAGTCTTTTATCAAAACTCTATAAGTCATCCTCCCATCATGCACAAATGGCTACTAAAAGGTTTGTAACACAGACCTGTAGAAGCGTCTTCACGTGAAACAGCTGTTGTCGGCTTTTTTTTTCCCGCTCTCCCTGCTTGCCGGACTTTTTATCCTCAGGGAATAAAGATTCTGCTTTTAAGGACTGGTGAGTGCAGCTCATTTTTCTTTCTTATGGTTATTTTGGAATTATTGACAAGTTTATTATGACATCATAAAGGTGAGTGCAACCAGCACTTATTTAATATATATTTGAGTCTTGATACTGCACTTACAATCTGCGCTCTCTCCCCTCTACTTATTTTATAGTATGTTTTTGGAGTGTGGGAGGAAACTGGAGAACCCGGAGGAAACCCACACAAACACGGGGAGAACATACAAACTCCTTGCAGATGTTATCCTTGGTGGGATTTGAACCCAGGACCCCAGAGCTGCAGGGCTGCAGTGCTAACCACTGAGCCACCATGCTACCCTACCTTTCCACCCCTCTTTGTTACTTCGGGAGCCGGGCTAACTATGGGGCAGCCGCCACTGGCCGTTGAGCACTGGTCAGCTGCCCATATATTGATAGATTGGATGATTCTAAATGCAGCGACACCAAATATCTGTATATTTTATTTTTTTTGTTATTCTATTTTGAATGTGGTGAAAGGGGGGGATTTAAACTTTTATATTTTTTAAATATTTTTAAAAGCATTTTTTTTTTACTTTTCACTTCCTTCAATAGTCTCTATGGGAGAGTAGAAGCTGCGATCATCAGATGACCTGTGTGTAGCAGAAATGCTCACTGGCTATGAGCGCCGACCGCTAGGCGGCGTTCATAGCATCCTGGCAATGACAACCGCAGGGGTCTCCTGCAGACCCCAGGTTGTCATGCCAGCCCATCAGCGATTCACGGTCATGTGACCTGGTTTTGGCTCCCATTCCTGAGAAAAAATACTGACCGAATACTGACCAAAAACTGATAGTGGGGCCATAGCCTTAATTTGAGGGTATTCACATCCTAATTGAAGGGTTTAGGAATTACAGCTCTTTAATATGGAGCAGTATCTTTTTCATGGGACCAAAGTAATTGGACAATTATCTCAAAAGCTCTTTCATTGACTGCATGGGCTCTTCCCTCATTAATCCATCATCAATTAATCAGGTAAAAGGTCTGGAGCTGATTCCAGGTGTGGCATTTGTATTTGGAAACTGTTGCTGTGAACCCATAATGCGGAAAAGAGCTCTCATTGAATTGAAACAGACTATCATTATATTATATTAATATTAAAGTGTAAGAAATGCACAGTAACATAAAGTAACCTCACCAGTCAAAAGGGAAAAACACACCCGACGCACGTATTGCACCTGGCTTCGTCATGGGGAGATGGTGGACTGAACAACCAGGCTATTTACATGTAGGACCCAATCAAAAAAGTTGTAACGCATGTGGATTCCTGCACATACAAAATGAATGGAACATCATCCAAGAAGCGGCAGTGACTTCAGACACTATCTTCAGATGGCCCGCCCACTGAAAACAAGGTGCCTGTGTGCATGATTGATGGTGCTGTTTTCATGTGATGCGACCAACACGTGAGAGGAAGCAGTCATCTCACCGCTGACGCGTCAATACTGGAGGTGCTGACGGATTCGGCACATAAAAAAAAACACATGATAATGAATAATGTGGTGGCAGAATGGGAAGTGATGTACGATCACATCATTATAGTCACGGTCATGTGGCTGGGCAGAGAAGATCACATGGACAGCAGTCACATGATCAGTTCTTCACAATACAGATGGACAATGACCCAAACATAGTGCGAAAGCAACTCTGGAGTTTTTTACTGTAAAGCAGTGAAATATTCTGTGATGGCGCAATGGTCACGTCAGTAACCAGATCTCGACCCCATCGAGCTGCATTTCACAGGCTGAAGACAAAACATAAGGGAGAAAGACCCACAAACAAGCTACAACTGAAGTCACTGCAGTAAAGGCGGCAAAGCCTCACAAAGGAGGAAACCCAGCGTTTAGTGACGTCCATGGCTTCCAGACTTCAGGCCGTCACAGCTGCAAAGGATTCTCTACAAAGTATTAATGAGCATTTTATTTATGGTAAAGTTAATTTCTCCAATTACTTTTCAGCCCCTGAAATGAGGAGGCTTCGTAGAAAAATGGTTGTAATTCCTAAACGTTTCACAGGAGATTTTTGTTTAATCCTTTTAATTAAACCTGAAAGTCTCCGCTTCAATTACATCTCAGTTGTTTCATTTTAAAATCCAAATTAGTGGCCTGCAGAGCTGAAATCACAAAGATTCACTGTCCAAATATTTCTGGACCGAACTGTATTCATATATTTACACTATATGGACAAATATTGCATCTCTTGCCCCCAAAACAAAACCCAAAATGTTCTCCTGCCCCTTTTCCTAACTCCTAATCCCCAAATAGACAAGGACATTCGGAGTTTCCAATCCTCCCTCTTTGGCCACGGCCCCACTATCAGTATTCGGTCAGTATTTTTTCTCAGGAGTGGGAGCCAAAACCAGGTGAGGAACAATCAGAGAAAAGGTATAATAGAAACAAGTCACCAATTCTGCATTTATCACCCACTCCTGAGAAAAAATACTGACCAAATACTGATAGTGGGGCCTTTTGTAGATAAAGCATCTTCAGCCTCGGCTCTTTACCTCCTACAGACAAAATGGTGGGAAAACGAAACACTTTTTATTAATCCGTTATATTTTATTACAGTTTTTATTACAGGGAAATTACAATAAAATGTCCCCAATCCCTTTTCCCTTCTCCCGATCCATAATGCTGGGGTAAGATTATCTCTACAGAGACCCCTGTACAGGAATATTAGGGCTCCAGCGACATCACATCTATTATACAGAGAATAGCGCTATCTCCATAGCTCTGTACACAAGGACATAGAGATCAGACAAGGTCCTCATATTCAGGCAGCTTCTATTTTACTCCAACCCTCTTTATAAGAACAAGATCAGAGTCTCATTATACCGAGCAGAGAAGCTCCAGGGACAAAGATCCCGTCTGGTCCTAACACGCTGGGGGCCGGGAGTATCCAGCCACGGGGCCCAGATTCTCTCATTTGTGGCCCCAGCGTTTCTTGTAGAATAAATCCCTTTCTCATCCAGTCCTGTAGTAATGACTTTGTTATCAGGTTTTGTAGGAGGGTTCGTCTGACTCCATCTTATGTTATCAATATCTGTGCGAGAAACAGGAGACGTCCGAGCGCAGTTTTACCGAGTGTCCAGTGTCAGTTCTACAGTCTGATAAAGAGCCGCGGTGTCTGCAACCGAACTTGGGGAGTATACAGCTGTATACAGCGTACACACGGCTCTGTACACACACGGCTCCGTACACACATGGCTCCGTACACACAAGGCTCCGCTCCGTACACCTCGTACACGCGCGACTCCGCCCCGTACACCTCGAACGCGCGGCTCCGCTCCGTACGCCTCGTACACGTGCGGCTCCGCTCCGTACACCTCGTACACGCGCGGCTCTGCTCCGTACGCCTCGTACACGCGCGGCTCTGCTCCGTACGCCTCGTACACGCGCGGCTCTGCTCCGTACGCCTCGTACACGCGCGGCTCTGCTCCGTACGCCTCGTACACGCGCGGCTCTGCTCCGTACGCCTCGTACACGCGCGGCTCCGCTCCGTACGCCTCGTACACGCGCGGCTCCGCTCCGTACGCCTCGTACACGCGCGGCTCCGCTCCGTACGCCTCGTACACGCGCGGCTCCGCTCCGTACGCCTCGCACACGCGCGGCTCCGCTCCGTACGCCTCGTACACGCGCGGCTCCGCTCCGTACGCCTCGTACACGCGCGGCTCCGCTCCGTACGCCTCGTACACGCGCGGCTCCGCTCCGTACGCCTCGTACACGCGCGGCTCCGCTCCGTACGCCTCGCACACGCGCGGCTCCGCTCCGTACGCCTCGTACACGCGCGGCTCCGCTCCGTACACCTCGTACACACGCGGCTCTGCTCCGTACACCTCGTACACACGCGGCTCTGCTCCGTACACCTCGTACACACGCGGCTCCGCTCCGTACACCTCGTACACACAGCTCCGCTCCGTACACCTCGTACACACGCGGCTCTGCTCCGTACACCTCGTACACACACGGCTCCGCTCCGTACACCTCGTACACACAGCTCCGCTCCGTACACCTCGTACACACGCGGCTCTGCTCCGTACACCTCGTACACACTCGGCTCTGCTCCGTACACCTCGTACACACACAGCTCCGCTCCGTACACCTCGTACACACAGCTCCGCTCCGTACACCTCGTACACACGCGGCTCTGCTCCGTACACCTCGTACACACGCGGCTCTGCTCCGTACACCTCGTACACACGCGGCTCTGCTCCGTACACCTCGTACACACGCGGCTCTGCTACATCCACACTGTAAACCCCTCCTGACCCCACACATAAACTTCAGCTCATCCAGCACCATGACAACCAGCACAGCAGAGTCCTGCATCCACTGAGGCCCCTGATCATGTGACCCCTGACTCCTCCCCTCCTGTGACCTCAATTCATATATGTGGTGGCGGCTCTGCAGGTGGAGGTATGTGGAGACCCCCATTACTGGGCGCAGGGGGCATTAACCCCTTCAGCGCCGAGACTCTTTTGGGGTCTTGTGTTGCCCCTTTATAAGAATCATAAGGTTTTTGTTCTGTTTCCTATAATAGATACATACGACCCAACTATGGAGACAGGAAGGGAGGAAACGTATTGTTCTCATAGTACAGGACCCCTTTACTGCCCCACAGTGTAATGCCCCCATTATGCCCCTTATGCAGGATGTATGATACCCCCACACAGTGTAATGCCCCCATTATGCCCCTTATGCAGGATGTATGATGCCCCCCCACAGTGTAATGCCCCCATTATGCCCCTTATGCAGGATGTATGATGCCCCCCACAGTGTAATGTCCCCATTATGCCCCTTATGCAGGATGTATGATGCCCCCCACAGTGTAATGTCCCCATTATGCCCCTTATGCAGGATGTATGATGCCCCCACACAGTGTAATGCCCCCATTATGCCCCTTATGCAGTATGTATGATGCCCCCCACAGTGTAATGTCCCCATTATGCCCCTTATGCAGGATGTATGATGCCCCCACACAGTGTAATGCCCCCATTATGCCCCTTATGCAGGATGTATGATGCCCCCACACAGTGTAATGCCCCCATTATGCCCCTTATGCAGGATGTATGATGCCCCCACACAGTGTAATGCCCCCATTATGCCCCTTATGCAGTATGTATGATGCCCCCACACAGTGTAATGCCCCCATTATGCCCCTTATGCAGGATGTATGATGCCCCCACACAGTGTAATGCCCCCATTATGCCCCTTATGCAGGATGTATGATGCCCCCACACAGTTTAATGCCCCCATTATGCCCCTTATGCAGGATGTATGATGCCCCCACACAGTGTAATGCCCCCATTATGCCCCTTATGCAGGATGTATGATGCCCCCCCACAGTGTAATGCCCCCATTATGCCCCTTATGCAGGATGTATGATGCCCCCACACAGTGTAATGCCCCCATTATGCCCCTTATGCAGGATGTATGATGCCCCCACACAGTGTAATGCCCCCATTATGCCCCTTATGCAGGATGTATGATGCCCCCACACAGTGTAATGCCCCCATTATGCCCTGTAATCAGGTGACTGGATACAACGCACAGACATACACAATGTGGGAGTAACTAATATAATTATTTATGTCCCTGATATGGGGGAATTGTGATAACTATAGCAACAGTGAATAATGCAGAACAGGGAGATTACAAGGTGAAATCTAGAATATCAGATATACAATGAATTCTCCGGCTCACTCTAACTGTAATCGCAGCCTCTGACCGTATGTTACTTTAGCTATTGACAAAGGTGATGGTCCCGACAAATATATATATATATATATATATATATATATATATATATATATATATATATATATATATTTACACACACACACTGGGTATGGAAAGTATTCAGACCCCTTTAAATTTTTCTTTCTTTGTTTTATTGCAGCCATTTGGTAAATTCTAAAAAGTTCATTTTTTCTCATTAAAGTACACTCTGCACCCCATCTTGACTGAAAAAAAGACAGAAATGTAGAAATTTTTGCAAATTTATTAAAAAAGAAAAACTGAAATATCACATGGTCATAAGTATTCAGACCCTTTGCTCAGTATTGAGTAGAAGCACCCTTTTGAGCTAGTACAGCCATGACTCTTCTTGGGATTGATGCAACAAGTTTTTCACACCTGGATTTGGGGATCCTCGGCCATTCTTCCTTACAGATCCTCTCCAGTTCCGTCAGGTTGGATGGTGAACGTTGGTGGACATCCATTTTCAGGTCTCTCCAGAGATGCTCGATTGGGTTTAGGTCAGGGTTCTGGCTGGGCCAGTCAAGAATGGTCGCAGAGTTGTTCTGAAGCCACTGCTTTGTTGTTTTAGCTGTGTGCTTAGGGTCATTGTCTTGTTGGAAAGTGAACCTTCGGCCAAGTCTGAGGTCCAGAGCACTCTGGAAGAGGTTTTCATCCAGAATATCTCTGTATTTGGCCGCATTCATGTTTCCTTCAATTGCAACCAGCTATCCTGTCCCTGCAGCTGAAAAACACCCCCATAGCATGATGCTGCCACCACCATGTTTCACTGTTGGGATTGTATTGGGCAGGTGATGAGCAGTGCCTGGTTTTCTCCACACATACCTTCTATCTTCGTCTCAGACCAGAGAATCTTATTTCTCATAGTCTGGGAGTCCTTCATGTGTTTTTGAGCAAACTCTATGCGGGCTTTCATATGTCTTACACTGAGGAGAGGATCCGTCGGGCCACTCTGCCATAAAGGCCCTACTGGTGGAGGGCTGCATTGATAGACTTTGTGGAACTTTTTCCCATCTCCCTACTGCATCCCTGAAACTCAGCACAGTGATCTTGGGGTTCTTCTTTACCTCTCTCACCAAGGCTCAGTTTGGCTGGATGGCAAGGTCTAGGAAGACTTCTGGTGGTCCCAAACTTCTTCCATTTAAGGAATATGGAGGCCACTGTTTTCTTAGGAACCTTGAGTATTGCATAAATTCTTTTGTAACCTTGGCCAGGTCTGTGCCTTGCCACAATTCTGTCTCTGAGCTCCTTGGGCAGTTCCTTTGAGCTCATGATTCTCATTTGGTCTGACATGCACTGTGAGGTCTTATATAGACAGGTGTGTGCCTTTCCAAATCAAGTCCTATCAGTTTAATTAAACACTGCTGGACTCCAATGAAGGTGTAGAACCATCTCAAGGAGGATCACAAGGAAATGGACAGCATGTGACTTAAATATGATTGTCTGAGCAAAGGGTCTGAATACTTATGACCATATCATATTTCAGTTTTTCTTTTTTAATAAATTTGCAAAAATTTCTACATTTTTTTTTTTTTTCAGTCAAGATGGGGTGAAGAGTGTACTTTAATCAGAAAAAAAAAAACTTTTTTAGAATTTACCAAATAGCTGCAATGAAACAAAGAGTGAAAAATTTAAAGGGGTCTGAATACTTTCTGTACCCACTGTATATAATATTTTCCCTAGCGGGGGTTTCCGGTTCTTCCCCGTAGGATGCAAGTCCTCCTGACAAAGTTTATCAAGGCTCGCTGGGCCGCCATCACTTCAACCAGCCTTGCCCTGCTTGTTGTAGTAGCCTGGACCAACCCCTGTAGCATACGTCAGTGCTGGAAGCAGCAGCCTGGCTCACTTGCGCCTCCCACTCTTAACTGTAGCCGTATACTCCCGAGAGGAATCTCCTCGCGGATCTTCGGTGCTTATCCAACTGTGGGCATTTCTCATACCCGAAGTACTGGGGTCTAGTTCTCTGGCCTTGACTGGCGTAGCTGCGACTTCGGCTCTTGACCGGCGCAGGTCTGGTTCTTGGGCTTTAGCTAGCATAGACTGGATTCTGGGACTCATCTGGCACCGGCCGGGTTCTGCTTCCCGGCGCACCACAACGCGCTGCCTTGGGTTTTACCACGGCCTGGTTCCTCGGCTTCAGATTCCCCTGCACATATCGTGCTCGATTCTTTGCTTGGCAACAAATCTGCTCCCATTTTGGGGAACTGGCCTTTTATGTCAAGAAACTGTGTCATCAAAGTCACCTTACCCGGTGAACCATCTAGACTCCTTCCTGAAACTCGACCTCTTCCCATTGGTTCTGGAGGGTTCCGCTTGGACGACAGATGGCAATCTTCTTATACAAATGCTGCACAACACTGAGGATTTTCTCTTTTTATGGCGCACAATCTTACACTCCTTATGCAGTATGTATGATGCCCCTCACACAGTATAATGTTCCTACAGTACTGCCATCTCTCATACAAAAGATAATATTTCCATAGTTCCACCATCCGCCCCACACACAGTATAATGTTTCCACTGTACCACCATCCCTCACACACATTATAATATTCCCACTGTACCACCATTCCCACCACACACAGTATAATGTTCCCACAGTACTAGCATTCCCCTAGCACAAAGTTTAATGTTCCCACAATACCACCATCCTTCCATGCACATTATAATGTTTCCTGAGGACTGCCATCCCCCACTAACAGTGTAATGTTCCCACAGTACTGCCACCTCCCCACACACAGTAAAATTTTCCCACAGTACTGCCTCCTACATACACAATATGGTACTATCTACCCCACGGCTAATTAATAAATACTTACTTAGCCCCATTCTTGGTGCAGATGCTAATAAACCCAGGACCTATGAGATATTTGCGTATTACCAAATTACTGTAGGGGTAAATAAACCCTAAATAAAGGATTAAAAGCATTAAAACATGATTTATCTTTAAAAGTGGTAGATCAATTTAAAATTTCGCCATATCTCCACTATGACTGCAGGAAGAAAGAGCAAGAAGCTGTTAAGATTTTGGACATAGAAGTGGCCAATTTATTGGTACCTATTGGACCTATGGTGCTAAAGCAAAGGCTTTAAAAGGTAAGTGACTCCATTTTTTATTGCATTATAACTAGTGTTGAGCGATACCTTCCGATATCGGGAAATATCGGATCGGATTGGATCGGACCGATACCCAAAAAGTATCGGATATCGCCGATTCCGATACCGGAAACCAATGCAAGTCAATGGGACAGAAATATCGGAATGAAAATAAACCCTTTCTTTCCTTGTAGGTTAATTCTACATGAAGGAAAACAACTAAGAATAATGTAGAATGTATTGGGGGAGGTGGGGGAGACAATAAAGGCATGGAGGTTTAGCCCAATCAAATGGAATAGCAGGAATTAATATATTTTTTAAGACGTTCTGAGTTACGAAATATTGACTATGTTAAGTATTTTTATATTTTGTCAGATATTTATGTTTCATTACTTCCATGCTCTTCACCTTCTTTTTTAGTTCTCCCACACTCTCTCCTTCATCATCCTCAGCATCAGCATTTTTTTCATCTTCTTCTTCTTCACCTTCTTCATCTTCTTCTTCTTCACCTTCTTTTTATTATTCTTTTTTTTTACATTCTTCATATTCTTCTTATTCAACTATTAATCTTCTTCATATTCTACTTCTTCATCTTCATCATATTCTTATTTGTGACAGGCATTCCTGTAGTTGTTATCTATAAAAGTTTGAACATTACACCTTTCGTTCTGCTTGTCACAAAAGATTGACAACAGGATTTGTCTGCGTTCAGTTTGGCCTGCAGCAGCAGGTCTTTTCCAGGGGCACCACGAGGAGGAACGGACTCACCCCCATACACTGCTTAGTCATCTTCTGCTTATAATTTAGATATTATCTTTTGCTCTGATTTTTTGTCTTATGCTTAATGTTCTTCCGCTTTTTGTTCTGCAGCTTCTTGTACTTCTGCTTCTTGGTTTTCTGTCTCTTGTTCTTCTGTATCTTGGTGGTTGTCTTCTTCTTCTTTATCCTCTTGGTCAACTTCTTCAGGGTCATCTTCTTGGTCTTCTTCGGAGTGGTCTTCAGGGTCGTCGTCTTCGGGATCCTCGTCTTCAGGGTCGTCGTCTTCGGGGTCCTCGTCTTCTTCGGGTTGGTCTTCAGGGTCCTCGTGTTCAGGGTTGTCGTCTTCGGGGTCCTCGTCTTCTTCGGGGTCGTCTTCAGGGTTGTCGTCTTCGGGGTCCTCGTCTTCTTCGGGTTGGTCTTCAGGGTCCTCGTCTTCAGGGTCCTCCTCTTCAGGGTCCTCCTCTTCAGGGTCCTCCTCTTCAGGGTCCTCGTCTTCTTCGGGTTGGTCTTCAGGGTCCTCGTTTTCAGGGTCCTCGTCTTCGGGGTCCTCGTCTTCTTCGGGGTGGTCTTCAGGGTCCTCATCTTCAGGGTCCTCGTCAGGGAGATCCAGAGTGATTACCAAGAACCATTTCAAAAAGCTTGAACTTGGAAATGTAGCAGAAGGTACAGCTACCGAGGACCAGCTGACGGTACTGGAATTCAGTTACTAAGCAGGAGGTACCTGTGCCAGAAAGCACTACCAAGGGCCAGCAGACGTTGGTGGAACTTGGATACCGAGAAGGAGGCACCTAAGCCAAAGGCACTGCCGAGAACCAGCTGACGGTACTGGAACCCGGATGGGTAGTAGAAGGTACAAGAGCAAATGGAACTTTCGAGGACCAGCTGACGGTACTGGAACCCGGATGGGTAGCAGAAGGTACAAGAGCCAATGGAACTACCGAAGACCAGCTGACGGTACTGGAACTCGGTTACTAAGCAGGAGGTACCTGTGCCAGACAGCAGTACCAAGGACCAGCAGACGTTGGTGGAACTTGGATACCGAGAAGGAGGCACCTAAGCCAAAGGCACTGCCAAGAACCAGCTGACGGTACTGGAACCCGGAGGGGTAGCAGAAGGTACCCATGTAAAAAAAAGTTTCAAGGCCGCAAGCCGGCCGCAGTTACCAAAACCCACAGTCCTACAGGGGGTGCTTGTCCTATTGGCACTATGGAACCAGCCTTCATTGCCAGATCCCGCAGCCCACATAGGAGTCACCTAAACTGCAGGCACCATAGAGTCGGCTAACCCGACCGCAACACGACAGGACAATGCATTGGAGGCAAAGTGACGTTGACACTACCCGGAAACAGCTGGCGTGCTGGAACCAGGCTGGGCAGGAGGGAGTACCCGTGCCAAAGACACTGCTGGGAAACAGCTGGAACCCAGGGTAAATAATAAAAACAGAGTGGAGCCAGAGGCGTAATTGGAGCAACTTTAAAATCTGTAGTAGCGTGAATGTGGACAGAGCAGGAGAAATTGCCGGACACACAGCTGGGGATCAGCTGACGTTACTGAACCCCAATAACACTGGAGCAAGCGTTGACTGTGCAGACGGCACTTCTGAGCAGCAACTAGCGGTATTGGAGCCCAGGGTAAATACTAAAAACAGAGGAGCCAAAGGTGTAATTGGAGCTAGTTTTAAATCAGTAGTACAGTGGATGTGGACAAAGCAGGAGAATTTGCCGGACACACAGCTGGGGATCAGCTGACGTTACTGAACCCCAATAACACTGGAGCAAGCGTTGACTGTGCAGACGGCACTTCTGAGCAGCAACTAGCGGTATTGGAGCCCAGGGTAAATACTAAAAACAGAGGAGCCAGAGGTGTAATTGGAGCAAGTTTTAAATCAGTAGTACAGTGGATGTGGACAAAGCAGGAGAATTTGCCGGACACACAGCTGGGGATCAGCTGACGTTACTGAACCCCAATAACACTGGAGCAAGTGTTGACTGTGCAGACGGCACTTCTGAGCAGCAACTAGCGGTATTGGAGCCCAGGGTAAATACTAAAAACAGAGGAGCCAGAGGTGTAATTGGAGCAAGTTTTAAATCAGTAGTAGAGTGGATGTGGACAAAGCAGGAGAATTTGCCGGACACACAGCTGGGGATCAGCTGACGTTACTGAACCCCAATAACACTGGAGCAAGCGTTGACTGTGCAGACGGCACTTCTGAGCAGCAACTAGCGGTATTGGAGCCCAGGGTAAATACTAAAAACAGAGGAGCCAGAGGTGTAATTGGAGCAAGTTTTAAATCAGTAGTACAGTGGATGTGGACAAAGCAGGAGAATTTGCCGGACACACAGCAGGGGAACAGCTGACGTTACTGAACCCCAATAACACGGCAGCAAGTGTTGACTGTGCAGACAGCACTTCCGAGCGCCAACTGGCAGTGTTGGAGCTCAGGGATAATACTGAAAACAGAGGAGTCAGAGGTGTAATTGGAGCAACTTTAAAATTTGTAGTAGTGTGAATGAGGACAGAGCAGGAGAAATTGCCGTCCGCACAGCAGGGGTACAGCTGACGTTACTGAACCCCAATAACCCGGCAGCAAGTGTTGACTGTGCAGACGGCACTTCTGAGCGCCAACTGGCGGTGTTGGAGCTCAGGGATTACAGTTCAGGTGGTAGAAACATGAACACAACAGGAGACCTGGATACTGTTGCCAACCAATTACTTATTCTGGAAGAGGACTGGCAAATTCATGAGAGATCCAGGCCTTGTTCATTTTGAGAAAAGTAAGCCGGTCAACGTTATCGGAGGATAGTCGCATACGACGGTCTGTTAGTACACCACCTGCGGCACTAAAGATGCGTTCCGATAATACACTAGCAGCAGGGCAAGCTAGCACCTCCAATGCATACTGACTAAGCTCTGGCCATGTATCCAGCTTACAGACCCAAAACTTGAAGGGAGAAGAGCCGTCTGGGAGTACACTGAGAGGGCAAGACATGTAGTCTGTCACCATCTGACGAAAACGTTGCCTCCTGCTGACTGGAGCCGTCTGTGATGGTGTAGACATTTGTGGCGGTGGGGACACAAAACTTTGCCACATTTGGGCCATACTGGTCTTGCCTTGTGCTGAGGCTCTGCTTCTGCTCCCTCTTTGTGCAGAGCTTCCTCCACTGCCTCGATGCACTGAGCTGCTTTGTAAAGCACTAGCAGCACTGCTCTCGGTTGGAATGGAAAACATGATGGAATGCACCAGTGCGTCTTGGTACTCCCGCATTTTACGCTCCCGGTTCAGTGGTGTTATGAGGCTTTGTAAGTTGTCCCGGTAGCGAGGATCTAGGAGGGTGGACACCCAATAATCAGCCGTGTTGAGAATGTGGGCGATGCGGCGGTCGTTTCTCAGGCACTGCAGCATGAAATCAACCATGTGCTGCAGACTGCCAACTGGCCAAGAAACGCTGTCCCCTGCTTGAGGCGTGATCTCTGCCTGCTCTGCATCACCCCACCCTCGCTCTAGATACTGACTACTAGAGCATTGTGTACCTCCCTCCTCTGGACAGATGTCTTCCTCATCCATTGACTCCTCCTCATCCTCCTCACAAAGTGTCCCCTGCCTAGGTCTTTGTGAGGAACCACGTTGCGCAGACTGTAGAGAATCAGATGGCATTTGTGACTCCTCATCCTCCACCTCTTCCAAAACCTTGTCCCTTAGTGCTTGCAGTGTTTTTTTCAAGCAGGCAGATAAGGGGGATAGTCATGCTGACTAGTGCATCATCTGCACTCGCCATCCTTTTGGAATAATCGAAGGCATGCAAAACGTGGCAAATGTCCTTCATAGAGGCCCACTCAGTGGTGGTGAAGTGTGAACGGCGCGCACTGCGACTTTTTTGCGCCTGCTGCAGCTGGTACTCCATTACTGCTGCCTGCTGCTCACACAACCTCTCCAACATATGTAACGTTGAATTCCACCTGGTGGGTAGGTCACATATGATGCGATGTTCCGGAAGACGTAATCGGCGCTGCAGAGCTGCAATGCGTGATCTTGCGTTGCTGGAACGCTGCAAGTGAGCGCACTCTATGCGGACCTTGTGAAGCAGTGCATCAAGATCCGGATAGTCCCTCAAAAAACTCTGCACAACCAAGTTGAGCACATGTGCCCGACATGGGATGTGAGTGAAGTTGCCTAGGCCCAGAGCTGCCACCAGATTTCGGCCATTGTCACACACTACCATGCCTGGCTGGAGATTCGCTGGCACAAACCACACGTCGCTCTACTGCTTGATGGCATTCCAGAGCTCCTGCGCTGTGTGGCTTCGATTCCCCAAAGAAATTAATTTTAATACGGCCTGTTGACGTTTGGCCACGGCTGTGCTCATATCGGTCATCATAACAGGTAACCGTTCACGGGTCGATGTGGAGGTAGACCGTGATGGCTCCTGCAGCGCTGATTCAGAGGAACTGGAGTATGAGGAGGAGTCAATGTGTACAGACTGGATTCCTGCAGTCCTTGGAGTTGGCAGAACACGTACAGCGCCACTCTCAAGATCTGTACCCGGCTCCACAACATTTACCCAATGGGCAGTGAGGGAAAGGTATCGTCCCTGTCCATGCTTACTGGTCCACGCATCGGTGGTCAGGTGGACCTTGCTACTGACGGCGTTTTGTAGCGCATGTTTAATTTTTCCCTCCACATGATGTTGCAGGGCAGGGACGGCTTGCCTGCTGAAATAAAAGCGGCTGGGCACGTTGTATTGTGGGACTGCCAATGCCATAAAGTTACGGAAGGTGTCAGTCTCCACCAGCCTGAATGATAGCATTTCAATGGCCAGTAGTTTAGCAATGCCAGCATTCAGAGCCTGTGCTCGGGGTTGGTTTGCAAAGTATGGGCGCCTTTTCTCCCATGCCTGTGCTAACGATGGCTGTAGACTGGCCTGGGAGTGTGAGGATGACTGGGAAAGTGGTGCTGTGGGTGGAATTACACTGTGTCTCTGTACAACAGTGCCAGAGATTCTTCCATGGCGATCCTGTGAGGAAGCCGAACCAGCTGTGTGTGAGCTGGAGGAAGAGGCTACAACACGAGCTGAAGAGGTGTTAGGTGGCGCTGTAGGTTGGCCTAGGTCTTCAGTGTGTTTTTGTAACTCCACCACGTGCTTGGTCCGCACATGTTTCCACATATTTGTGGTATTGAGGTTACTGACACTTTTCCCTCTTTTCACCTTCTGATTACACTGCTTGCATTTGACAAAGCAAATGTCATCTGCAACTGTGTCAAAAAAGGACCAGGCACTGCAAGTCTTGGGAGCGTCCGCTTTGGATTTTGGAAGAGCCATGCTCCTAATGGGTGCCTAAGTGGAGGCTACAGGCAACCAAGTCTGCCCCCTCCCTATCCCTCCTTTTTGGGCTGTTTGGGGAATCTCTTCCTCAGAGCTGCTCCCACCACCTTCCTGTCCCTCACACCATGATGGGTCAAGGACCTCATCATCTACACCACCCTCTTCAAACAACTGCTTCTCCTGGGTAGTCTCGACAGCACAGTACGCACCAGAAAGAGGCACCTGAGTCTCATCATCAGATGCATACTGAGGTGTGCTGCTGACCATAGGCACTGGCCCACCCGCCTCTTCAGATTCAGAGAGACAAAACGGTTGCGCATCACTGCATACTACCTCTTCTTCAAATTCTCGAATTCTGCTTGGCTGGCCCCCTCTTTCCAAGCCAAGAGATTCAGAGAACAGAAGTAGAGCTGGCTCCTGTCCAGGGCTCTCTGACTGCCTGGGCAATTTGGCAGGTGGTGAAGAGACAGATGGGTGCTCTTCAGTGCTCTGGACCTGAGAGGATCTGGAACTAATTGAAGTCGATGCGTTAGCTGCCATCCATCCGACAACGGCTTCAATTTGGTCCTCTCGCAGTAGTGGGGTACGGCTAGCTCCTACAAAGCTGCGCATAAAGGACTGTTCCCTGGTAAAACTGGGGGATGCTGAGTCACTGGTGCCCGCAGCAGGCACAGAATCCCCACGTCCTCTCCCTGCAGGCACAGAATCCTCACGTCCTCTCCCTGCAGAAACTCCACGCCCACGACCACGACCACATGCCTTACTCCCTGCCTACTTCATCTTGGTAGTCTGATAAAGATAGGCAGAAAAGTACTAAGGCCTTAGTATGCTTATTCCTGAACAGCTGCTAACATGTATAAGAAACACTAATTTTATAAAGTATGGACTAGACTTTAATATGAGCTAATGTGGCCTACACAACTGTAAAGTGGAGTGTTTGGTGAACTTTATTTAGGTTTTTTTGTCACAAAAAGACACTGGATGTGCCCAAAGATGTAATACCGATAGTATCACAAACTTTTTGTAGCTATTACAATGTAGGAAGGTAACCTACAATGCAATAGATGAGGCTACAAAAAATAGGCTAATACTATTCTGGCTGGGGCTGCAGGGCGCAATGCTGCAGAAAGGCTCCTCTAACTACTCCTATATAGTGTGTTTGGAACCAGTTTAGCTGAATACGGATGGAACCACCACACTAATAGGAGATATCAGGAAAAATTATGAATTGTCAAAAAAGGACAATGTATGAGGCAGTGACACACACTGAGTGCACTACAACCAGACGTGGCTGAAGCACACACTGCAGGGTGAGCTGCACTCACACACACACAGACCTTGCAGACAGCCGTGAACAGCGCAGAGAACTGTGCACTAGCGCTGCAAGGCACAGCGATTTATAAAATAGCTTGGGTAAAGCAGAATAGACCAAATAGGTAGCTAAAACTGTCCCTCAGAACAGCAGCGTCCTATGCCTAACTGAATTCACAGCAGAGTGAGCTCAAAATGGCGGCGGCGGCTTTTATAGTGCATCATGACATCATTTCAGCAGCCAATCACAGCCATGCCATTAGTTAAGATGCCTACATGCCTAACAGGATGTGCCCACACTTCTTAGGATCCTCATTGGCTGAATAAAATGAAACTGGCTCATTGCATTATGGGAACTTCCGATTCCGGTATACGATATTGTAAAAGTATCGGAATTAAGTATCGGAATTCCGATACCGCGAATATCGGCCGATACTCGATATTTCAGTATCGGAATGCTCAACACTAATTATAACCCCAGCCCCTGAGGAAGCCAGTCATCGAATGGACATAGAGAGTACTACTAAGAAGTTGTACCGATGGACCTCAGCCAGTGAGGTCCTCACAAATCAACTGGGAGCTTAGAGTAGCTCTCAGGGGCCGTAGTGACACAGGGGATGATGGGCCTTCCCATAATGGTTTGCTGGACTGTTGTGGCTTGTAACAAAAGTTATGTACTGCTACATGTAACCAGAAAGTTCCGGACTGCTTCTTCTGTATTATGCATTCATACGCTGCATTCAATCACGCAGTTAAATCTGCATGTGTTCATTGAACAATGCGGATTTACCACATCTAATACATTCTATTGTGGAAATTTCTGTTTGCGGAGACTAGTGTCTCCACAACAGAAATTAACATGCTGTGGCTCGTAAACCCGCACCACCGGTGAGTTTATGCAACGTCAAATAGAAGCACAGTGGGCATGGGATTTCTATAAATCCCATCTACTGTGCTTGTAATGTGGAATGTAGCGTTTTATACGCAGCGCAGGTGAGCTGCATCCAAAACTCTGCTATTCCTGATCGTGGGCACGTACCCTTGGACATTGTTCTTCCTCATTCATCTCCACATCATCTGGTCCAGGCTTGCAGAGTCAGGAGATATGAGTTCTCTATATATATATATATTATTTTTTTTCCTTTTGAGGTTGGGGGGTCCACTTATAGCTATTGTTGTTATGGACGTGACTTACCTAACATTGCACAGTGAATCTGTTTTCACTATAGTGACTGATATTTCTTGTTGATAAAACTGTGATATTTTTTCACTTTAAACTTTTTTTTAAACAACTCTCATTAGTTCGATCATACAACATACAAACCTCTGATTGCTCAGGTGATGCACTGTACTACTGTAGTGCCGTGTATTATCCCTGCCTGTCAGTGTAATACTAACGACCCCATATACATGAGATATGTGTTGCCTAAATGGTCATTTGGCAGACGGCTATCTCTCCCGACTCCCCCATACACACAAATATTCCAGCTTTCCTGTGGTTTGTATGAGAGCGTCGCCTCCAGACTCTTCTAGCGGAGGATTATCTACAGGAAGAACAAACAGATTAGCCTCTGAAATTCAGGATGCCAGATCCTTCCCTGCCCTGACATCATCTGTCCGTAGGCCCCGAATACATTGTATAGTTGACTAAACCCCACTGAAATCAGTGCTTTAATGTAACTTTAGTCTAATGTGTATGGGGGTGTTAAAAGGTAACTTATTACTATCGAGTACTTGGGTGAGGAGGGGAATTGAGCCGAACATTGTCAAACCTTCTTAGATGCCATGTTTCCTTTTGACAGCAGCAAGTGGTTAAACTGCCAGGGTTTCTGTTGCAGCCGCACCTGTGCCATCTCTGCAGTGTACATCTATGTTCTGGCGCCCAAAAGAGTTATTTTTTTTTTAAAAACAAATGTTTAACCTCTTAAGAAATAACAATGGGCCTAATACATTTTGCAAGTTTCTTTCTTTTTACAAGAATTGTTGGTGCCAGTGTTCTTTTGAAACATTTTAATATCTGATTTTTTTCTGGTGTATTTCTTGTAATATAGGAAAGCCTGAGGCCAGAAATTAACCCCATAAAACACTGTATATGGAGACTTTGGTATCAAATAATTTCTGTCTGCGGTGTTTGTGCAAACAAAAAAGCTTTTATAAAAGCCTCAAACTTCTGTGTGTGAATCAGACATGAGATCTAACATGGTAGAGCCCGGGGAAGACGGGAAACATTCATATAGGCGGCTGGTGGTGATGTAGTCAGTGACGGACTCTGGCCAAATATGTTTCTAGAGCCGCAGTAGAAGATGAAGATGTCGTCCTCATCATGAAGTAGTTATTTCTCATGTTATGTGTAATGAATATCTCCTGCAGTATTGATAATGCCAATTCTAGCGTCGGTAAATGAGACGACAATTAGTGTTATGGAAGATGAGTCTATGAGAAACGCATTCAACTGGAGAGGAAGAAAATGCTTGTTTTCTGTGGCATAAAATATATAGGTTTTATTAGTAGATGTGAAGAAGAAAACTAAATACTGTAAAATAATAAATCTCCTCATATGTTTCCCTTATTATCTCCAGTAATTGTATTATTACACAGGATTTTTATGATGTTACATAGTCTCATCTTCTTATTCAGGTTTCTACAATATCAGATCCTCTCAGTGAAGATCTTCTAGATAAGAGAATTTTCTTGATTTACCCATCAAAGATGGATATGGACAGAGACAAGATGGCGGAGAGGATATTACACCTCACCCTAGAGATCCTCTTCCGGCTTACTGGAGAGGTGAGAGATTCTGATGACGTCACATTACATCATTCTTATCTATGGGAATAACAGATGGACAGAACTGGATAGATGAGGCCTCTGGAAATGTCTGTAGTGAGATTTATTAATGAGTTTCTCCATTACCAGGATTACATAGTAGTGAAGAAGACCTCTAGTGAGCGCTGTCAGGACCCTGTGTCTGAGGGATGGAGAAGACCCCTGAGCCCAATCACGGGGCCTCCACCTTACACCCTGATACATGAGGACATCAATGACCAGAAGATCCTAGAACTCACCTACAAGATGATTGAGCTGCTGACTGGAGAGGTGACACTGCTGGGAATGCTGGGACATTATACAGTAATGCTATGAAGAGATCAGGGGATGACTGTATCATTGTATGTGTTAGGTTCCTATAAGGTGTCAGGATGTCGCTGTCCATTTCTCCATGGAGGAGTGGGAGTATTTAGAAGGACACAAAGATCTGTACAAGGACATCATGATGGAGGTTCCCCAGTGCCTCACATTGCCAGGTAATAGACAGGACTAAATACACATGGCCTATAATTATCTGTATGTAAAGGATGAATTCAGTCCCTGTATGTGTTTCCTCCAGATCTATCCAGTAAGAGAACAACACCAGAGAGATGTCCCCGTCCTCTTCTTCCACAGGACTGTAAACAAGAAGATCCCAGTGTTCCTCAGGATCATCAGGTAGATGAAGAGAAGGTGTCATGAGATCTCCCCTATGATGTATAGATGTCTGTGAAGGTCTTGTGCTCAATTTTGTTTTATCTACCAGTATTACATGTTTTATACTTGTGAAATGAGAATGGTGGAGATGGCAGGATTAAAGTTGATCATAGATGTGACTTCTTCATCTGTCTGTGACTTTTACATTATTTGTTTCAGGGTGAAGATCTGACCCATATTAATACTACAGAGACATATGTGAGGGGTGATGAGCGATGTAAAGAGGAGATTCCTACATATGACTACCCAGGTGAGTAGTGACCACTAAATGCAGAGAAGTCACAGATTCTTCTCAGTCACCGGCTGTGGCTGCTTTATTGGTAGTGCAGTCCGGTTGTATCACAATCGTGTGATCACCATTTTGCCACTAGACCACAACATTCTCCTCCATCCGAAAATGTTCAAATTACTTTGTGAATTGGGAAAGCCCTTTTCTAGAGAACTTACAACCTGGGATTAGGAGACGCTGTCCGTTACCTGCCCAGATATGTAAACTACAAAGTCAAATGACAGCGTACGTAGAATGTGCTGACAAGTTAGAAAATCACTTGAAGAAAAACATTATGATGGTCCTGTAAGAGAAAGCGGAGGGTAGTGATGCTGTTGGCTTCCTAGATCCCTGATATCTTATTGGATAAATCTACCTTCTCTCCCTTCTTTGCTGCTGAATGTGCTCATATGGTCCCTACAAGACCAGGTCCAGTCTTTCTGGCCAAACTTCACTTTTATTATCGACAACATTAAATGTGCAGTGAGGGACAAGTGTGAATTTCTGTACAATAACAACAGAGTTTCCCTTTATCTTGACTTTTCAAACCAATTAACGTCAAACAGGATCGTGATATACTACATAAAAACATTACACCTGTGCCATGATATATCTCTAAGCTGTGCTTGGCTGAAGGCTGTAATATACATATATTCACACCTGCAGAAGATGTGTTGGCATGGCTCGAGCCCTGGTTTCATGGATTCACTCCACATCATAAATTCCATTATGTTTTCAATCCTAAGGAATTCAGATTACTGCACAATCTCTCCTGAAATGGGGAGCTGTCACGAAAACACCAATTGGTCAGACCTTGCAGCTCTCTGACGCCCCCTTATCCTGCTGGTCAAACACGGTATTGACCGAGGATAAGCACGGGCGCAGCTGCTCTAATTTATGTCGACTATTGCGGCACGTGATGTGACAGGACGTGTATATATACCACCAGTTCCTTCCAGGAACGTACAGTGCTGGCCAAAAGTATTGGCACCCCTGCAATTCTGTCAGATAATAATCAGTTTCTTCCTGAAAATGATTGCAATCACAAATTCTTTGGTATTATTCTCTTCATTTAATTTGTCTTCAATGAAAAAAACACAAAAAGACTTGTCCTAAAGCCAAATTGGATATAATTCCACACCAAACCTAAAAAACGGGGTGGACAAAAGTATTGGCACCATTTGAAAAATCATGTGATGCTTCTCTAATTTGTGTAATTAACAGCACCTGTAACTTACCTGTGGCACCTAACAGGTGTTGGCAATAACTAAATCACACTTGCAGCCAGTTAACATGGATTAAAGTTGACTCAACCTCTGTCCTGTGTCCTTGTGTGTACCACATTGAGCATGGAGAAAAGAAAGAAGACCAAAGAACTGTCTGAGGACTTGAGAAACCAAATTGTGAGGAAGCATGAGCAATCTCAAGGCTACAAGTCCATCTCCAAAGACTTGAATGTTCCTGTGTCTTCCGTGCGCAGTGTCATCAAGAAGATTAAAGCCCATGGCACTGTGGCTAACCTCCCTAGATGTGGACGGAAAAGAAAAATTGACGAGAGATTTCAACGCAAGATTGTGCGGATGGTGGATAAAGAACCTCGACTAACATCCAAACAAGTTCAAGCTGCCCTGCAGTCCAAGGGTACAACAGTGTCAACCCGTACTATCCGTCGGCGTCTGAATGAAAATGGACTGTATGGTAGGATACCCAGGAAGACCCCACTTCTTACCCCGAGACATAAAAAAGCCAGGCTGGAGTTTGCCAAAACTTACCTGAGAAAGCCTAAAATGTTTTGGAAGAATGTTCTCTGATCAGATGAGACAAAAGTAGAGCTTTTTGGGAAAAAGCATCAACATAGAGTGTACAGGAAAAAAAAAGAGGCATTCAAAGAAAAGAACACGGTCCCTACAGTCAAACATGGCCGAGGTTCCCTGATGTTTTGGGGTTGCTTTGCTGCCTCTGGCACTGGACTGCTTGACCGTGTGCATGGCATTATGAAGTCTGAAGACTACCAACAAATTTTGCAGCATAATGTAGGGCCCAGTGTGAGAAAGCTGGGTCTCCCTCAGAGGTCATGGGTCTTCCAGCAGGACAATGACCCAAAACACACTTCCAAAAGCACTATAAAATGGTTTGAGAGAAAGCACAGGAGACTTCTAAGGTGGCCAGCAATGAGTTCAGACCTGAATTCCATAGAACACCTGTGGAGAGATCTCAAAATGGCAGTTTGGAGAAGGCACCCTTCAAATATCAGGGACCTGGAGCAGTTTGCCAAAGAAGAATGGTCTACAATTCCAGCAGAGCATTGTAAGAAACTCATTGATGGTTACCGGAAGCGGTTGTTCGCAGTTATTTTGGCTAAAGGTTGTGCAACCAAGTATTAGGCTGAGGGTGCCAATACTTTTGTCCGGCCCTTTTTTGGAGTTTTGTGTGAAATGATCAATGATTTGATTTTTGCTTCATTCTCTTTTGTGTTTTTTCCTTGCAAGCAAATTAAATGAAGAGAATAATACCAAAGAATTTGTGATTGCAATAATTTTCAGGAAGAAACTGAGTATTATCTGATAGAATTGCAGGGGTGCCAATACTTTTGGCCAGCACTGTATATATATCTCCGACCAGCCACCCTCAAACCACAATATCACATAAATACTGGTATACTGCCACCACCGATCGCTTAACAGGTGGATTGGGTACCCGTTAGGTAATGTGAATTAGCGGGTGAGGAACGTGTTTGCTCGACATAGGACAAGAAGAACGAAGCTGGTAAATAATGATGATTTACTCCCGAAAGTGGGCAGTGTTTACAAAAGATATACAAGATATTATAAAAGAGACAATGTACATATATGAATAAAAAGTTATTAAAATAAAAGGGATAAGTAATAGCAAAACCTGTGCCACGTGGTGATGGTCTCAGATTCTGTGGGGGGGGGGACGGCTCCCCGGAAATTAGATGTGATTCTTCCACGCAGCGTGGTGTGCATGCGTCTGACGTCCCGGGGCAAGAATGACTTAAAAAATGGCCGTTCTGGTTTTTAGTAAAGGGGCCAAAACATTAGGAGACACCCATGGTGCTTACCTCACACGGGGACTCGGCTTTGTGAACCCACCCAGCTGCAGAAGACCTAAAACTCCTTCAGATTTCATATCTTGGTGTGGGGGGGGTCCCACATCCAAGATGGAGACATCATGTTTGCCGTCACCACTATTCATGAAGATGGATATCAAATATGAAATCTCTATGATGCTCAGAAGCTCAGAACCCATTTCCCGGGCTTCCGGTGGTCTCCTCGTCACGAAAACCACACCATCACAATTGGAAAAAGATGACCATCTCAAAAATGTGGTCCCTGTGTTTCTGACAGTCATGTGCATTATTAAAATCGACATTAAACGTTTGTGCAGCTAAACAATAGGATTGGAGGGAAAAATCCAGGGTATACCAGTGCTTGCTCTGGGCTGAGGCTTTATGACGCTCATAAAAATTCCTGAGGTTTGGGGGAAAAGCAACAGTGAGTTCTATGTAAAACTCTTACAAATGGACAGGGTGTGGAGATTTGAGACAGCTCTCATTTTTTAAAACTATGACCAAAAATACATTTTGCCTGACAGGAGCACTAATACTTTCTCTACTCTTCTCATCAGGACTCATAGTAGCTCCAGTGGTCCACCATAAATGACTGCAATTCCGGTTTAGTGTTGTAGTTCTCCCCTGATACATATATTGTTGTTGGGGATGTAACATATCTTTTATTCTGTCTTTTTTTACAGGTTCATTTTGTATGATAGTTTGAGTGTGGTGGAATCGGCCTGACTCACTTATGTGACTCTGTAACTCCCTCGTTGTCTTTAAAAGAAGGTCTCCATTATGTCTTCCCAATGCCCGAGGTCTAAATTTAAGACACCTCAGCTCTGCACTATTATAAAAAGTTCTCTTTAAATGTCTAATATTTCTTCTTGAAACTCCTCTGACAGAAAATATTGGCCCTTATCATAGTTTAGATTACGAAGAGCCACCGAGCCCCATACTCCAATTACCACAGAAAGGTTTCACCACTAGTTACTCGTTTTTAACTGATGGAGACTATTGAGTTTGATCATTTCAGTAGATGTATTATTGTGTATAGTCACAGTTTTTGACTTCAGTAATCCTCTGATTTAACCTCTTCACGCAGCCAGTTTTGTGTTCCTAGTCAGGCTCCATTTTCAAATCTGATGTGTGTCACTTTATGTGGTGATAACTTTGGAATTCTTCACACAGGATAATAGGAAACAAATGGACCTTACAAATTATTTTCCAACTTCTCTTGAATCTGACAATACCCTATATACAGCTGTACACTAATGTCTGGGCACATGGCAGGTTAAGAAGGGAAGGAGCGACATTTAGCTATTGTATTGCAGATCTTGCTGGAATAGTTTTCAGACACAATGTATTGGGGGCACTGTTCATGGTCACCTGACGGCTCAAAAGATGGCCACCACGAACAGGCTTGGTGCTATATAATCCATTTTCCAGATCCCAGGGACTGCCTTGCTTATCCCCAGAGGAGATGGGACACACCATTTACAGAAGCCTTAATATAATAAAATGACAGAAAACCAGAGCAGTAGAAATCACCATAAAGTAGCTTAATTTTGAAAATTATAACCCTCAGTGAATTAATCTATAGGAGAAGTGAATATTTTGACTCCATAATCACTTTCCAGAAATTAGCACACAGTGGATGTTGGAGGGTGAAAATTACACATTTGCCATTTTATTACCCAACACATAGTGCCCAGATTGTGCTCTAGGAGACACACACCGTAAATTAAGTGGGTTCTTCTCACTATAGTAATGCCAAATACATGGTTGCTAAATATTGTTTAGGCACACTTCAAGGCTCAGAAGGAAGGGGGAGATTTGACTTTGGGAGACCGAATTTTGCTGCATTGGTTTATGGATGAGTAGAAGTTTTTATTGGTATCATTTTTGTCTACATAACATTTTTTGATGGCTTCTTATTCCATATTTTGGAGACAGAATGAACAAACAGTTGAACACTACGCTCTACTGGTTCATTCTATGAGGTTTTCACTGTCATTCTGTCAATAACTTGCCATTTCTACAGACATTTAAGTAGAAATGTTCAAAAATATAAATTCAAGGATATTTCATTCAAAATTATTAATTGTTTTTTTTCTTGGCAGATAACTGTACCTGGAGATCAGAGAGACAGGAGATTTTTAAATCGGATGATCTTGAGATCTTACAGGATACAATTGAAGTGAATGCCATTTCTCCAGATATACCATCATCCCTTCAAAGCAAAGATCTATCATCTAAGCCTATGGAACAGGTCCTGTCTTCTGATTCATTACCGACTATGAAGGAAAAAAATCAAAATAAAAAAATAAGCATTAAAAAACGAACTGCTCCTAAAGGAAAGAGGTCATTTTCACTTTCAGAAAATGGAAATAGTTTTACCCTCGAAAATTCTATTCTTAAACATCAAAAAATACACACAGCGGATAATAGATTGTTTTGTTCCAAATGTGGCCGAAGTTTTAACCAGAAATCAGTTTTTGTTGCGCACCAGCGAACTCACACAGCGGAGAAGCCTTTTTCATGTTCAGAATGTGGGAAATGTTTTAACCGGAAATCACTTCTTAATATCCACAAGAGAACTCACACGGGGGAGAAGCCTTTTTCATGTTCAGAATGTGGGAAATGTTTTAACTGGAAATCAGTTTTTGTTAGACACCAGAGAACTCACAGTAAGGAGAAGCCTTTTTCCTGTTCAGAATGTGGGAAATATTTCAACCAGAAATCACTTCTTAATATCCACAAGAGAACTCACACGGGGGAGAAGCCTTTTTCATGTTCAGAATGTGGCAAATGTTTTAACCAGAAATCAGATTTGATTAAGCACCAGAGAATCCACACAGGGGAGAAGCCTTTTTCATGTTCAGAATGTGGGAAATGTTTTAACCAGAAATCCACTTTGGTTAGTCACCAGAGAACTCACACAGGAGAGAAGCCTTTTTCCTGTTCAGAATGTGGCAAATGTTTTAACCAGAGATCAGCTTTGATTAAGCACCAGAGAACCCACACAGGGGAGAAGCCTTTTTCGTGTTCAGAATGTGGGAAATGTTTTAACCATAAATCAGCTTTGGTTAATCACCAGAGAACTCACACAGGGGAGAAGCCTTTTTCATGTTTAGAATGTGGGAAAGGTTTTAACCATAAATCAGCTTTGGTTAATCACCAGAGAACTCACACAGGGGAGAAGCCTTTTTCATGTTCTGAATGTGGGAAAGGTTTTAACCAGAAATCAGCTTTGGATAGACACATGAGAACTCACACAGGGGAGAAGCCTTTTTCCTAATCCTTTTTTTTTAATCCAATACATTTTTATAGATATTTTTTTATTAGGTTTTTTTTTTTACAAACCAAGAAACCAGTACATACAGTAATAAAATAACATACCATAGGATGACATACATGCATCTCTCCTATATATCTTTTCAGCTTGCCCATTACCGTCTGATAACTTGCAGTCACTATATCTTACAATTAACATTCCACATTCTTGAAATTTCTTATATAACCATAATATTGTAATAAACATTATAATCCTATACACTTATAGGTGTGCTATATTACTGTTAAATATGAATTATGGATATTCATTTTTTAATCTGAATTTTATATAGATCAGCCTCGAGCTAGGTTTTGCTGACAAGACATTCAGGCTATTCTTGTCTTTTTAGCTCAGTGTAAGTTAGTGCCATAAGCAGAACAACAGGTGCTGTGAGGGGGCAATATAACCCATACAGGGTGGGGGTCTCGGGGTCTCTTTTCCATTCTACATTACATGGCTCAGTCCTAGGATCTAAGAGCTGAAGAGACAGCTGACATGTAGGCCCTGACACACGTGCTGGACACAGACAGACGCAACCTACCATTCAGGATCCCAGGAAAAGATGGGTGAATCTCAACTAGTAGGCTAATTATGGACAAATGGAAAATCACTTTGTAACTATTTCACCTATTTTATGTAACTGCTGGAATTATTATTTTTAATGGACAACCCAAAAATAAAAAATATATTCTTTGAACAATCGCATCTGATAAACAGTCCTATCTATATATAAATATACGAAAATAAGTATATTTAACATTTTGGCAAGCCCCCATTCCTGATTTTTTTGTGCTTTCAAGTGGCTTCTTTCTCCTTGAACAAGGTGGGGGAGAGGAGGAAAGCTTTTGCTGAACACCTGTTGTCCAAGTGTCAGGAAATCCACTAACTTTGTCACAAGAATCAGAAAGAACCTACAGAAGATTGAGGACTGATATATTCTCCAGATGGATTGACAGGCACAAGAAGTACTACAAGGATCAGAAGTACGCTGATGACCAAAGCCCAGCCTAAAGGAGAAGCTGAGAAATCTGAAGTTAAGGAAAAATATGGATATTATTTCTTCTTTTCTAAGCAAAGTAAACTAAAATTTAAGGCTACTGACGAGACTGACTTAGACGTTTTTGTGGCTTAGCTTATGCGCAGAATGTGAAATGAAGAATTTAAAATTAGATTCTAAGCTGGTGTCCTTTTATAGAGACAAAGAAGTTGAAAAATATTTTACAATTGGTTGACGTATTTCACAAACTTGTGTCAGAAAAGTCTAAGCATGACTGTGTAATAGTGTAAAGGATACTAATGATGTTACTGATTCTGACTGTAATGTGGAAATTGAACAGGATAACAGCTACTGAAGGTGACCTTGTGTCTATTGACAAAGAGACTGACTTGGGAACGGATGAACGAGAAACTGACATAATAAGTGATGTAGGAGACATGATTGACTTAAGTAATGTAGGAGGAGCTTATGTACAAAGACCATTAAAATTAGAAGAAAACTTAAAAGCTACACAGCCCAACTCCAAATTAAAGTTTGGAAAAATGTATTAAAATGATAAAAAATCATGCCAAAAATCCATGTCTGTAGAAATTCCGAGATATTTGAGAGCTTTGGTGATAAGTTTAATTTAACTATTGAGGAGAGGAGTCAATTATTTAAAATGTGGATTCCTGTGACATTTTCCAGACGTCTGGTGTTAATGTCCTGTGAACATGACTCTCCTAATCAATGGATAAATGATTCGGACTGATTAAAATATTTGATTTACTGTTCAACCAAGAGTTTCCCAGACATAGATGATCTTCAAAAATTAAGGATTGGTAGGAAAGAATGTACGTTTACATTCATGTCCATATTTGAATGGTTGTACAAAACTCATCAAAAATGGAAAATGACAACAAATGCTAACAAATTTTGTACAAAAATTCAAATTCTTAAATCCAGCATCTCGAGTTATTGCGTCACAATAAGAATCTTTATTTAACCCTGCTGTTCTGTTCGGTCAAAAATGACCGAATTTGAAATTTGATATTTTTTAAAATATTCATTATGCGGTTCTGAAACTTGTGGTTAATTGACGTTTCCTCATTTGAGGGGTTCTTACTGTGGGTAGTAGGTGTTTTTTTTTTTTTTTACTTTTTGCTCCAGGTTTTTTTTTACACTTGTACTGTTTGGTCAAAAATGACCGATAGCCTTTTATACTAATCTTCAGCCATTTTTTGAGTAACATAAAGGAGTTATAATCTCATTTTGGACTATATGTATATTGCATCTACTACTGTTTATCGACTTATCTAGGTCCTTTTGGTCCATGCTGATTTACACGTACATACATTTTCAAATTACGATACAGCAGATGGATTCGCTTCCAGTATAGTTATGTGCAAAATTTTTTCTGTATCTTATTTATGGGTAGAGATTCTACCAACATTTTATAATCCTGGTGAAAATGTGACTGTAGATGAACAACTGGTGTCATACAGAGGTAGGTGCCTATTCAGACAGTATATTCCAAGTAAGCCTACAAAGTATGGCATCAAAATATGGACTCTGTGCGACAGCAAAAGTTCATAAGCTGTAAACGCTTAGGTATACATAGGAGAAAACACTGGCGAAAGAGCTGAAAAAAATCAAGGTATGCGAGCAGTTTTGGATTTGACACACGGACTCAAAGGACAAAATGTTATATTTTTTCACATCATACCAACTGGGGGAGATGTTGCTGAACAGAAAAATGACCATGCTGGGTACTGTTAGAAAAAATAAGCCAGAACTGCCACAAGGTATCCTCAGTAAGAGAGACGTTTATAGTTCTATGTGTTATTTTACTAAGGATACAACAGTAGATTCTTATGTTCCCAAAAAACACAAACGGATCATTCTGATGAGCACAATGCACCATGATAGTGCAATCAGTAATCGAGAGGACAGAAAGCTGGACATGATTTTACATTACAATGCCACAAAAGGGGAAGTTGATACTCTAGATCAGGGGTCTCAAACACACGGCCCGAGGGCCCGCAAGCACTGGAGCCCCAGTAATGATTGCAGCCTAGTCCTGAGGGCAGCCGAAGTCAGTGAATCTTTTCAGTTGAATGTTCTACAAGTTAGGGACCAGCATTGGCCACTACTACAAGATGGGTTACCAGGATAGAGGACATTACTACAATATGGGGACCAGGATGGGGGGCATTACTACAAGATGGGGACCAGGATGGGCACATTACTACAAGATGGGGACCAGGATGGAGAACATTTCTACAAGATGGGGACCAGGATGGAGAACATTATTACAGGTTTGGGACATTACTACAAGATGGGGATCAGGATGGGGAACATTACTACAAGATGGGGATCAGGATGGGGGACATTACTACAAGATGGGGACCAGGATGGGCACATTACTACAAGATGGGGATCAGGATGGGGGACATTACTACAAGATGGGGACCAGAATGGGCACATTACTACAAGATGGGGACCAGAATGGGCACATTACTACAAGATGGGGACCAGTGGGGCACATTACTACAAGATGGGGACAAGGATGAGCACATTACTACAAGATGGGGACCAGGATGGGCACATTACTACAAGATAGGGCCCTGATGGGCACATTACTACAAGATGGGGACCAGGATGGAGAACATTACTACAAGATGGGAACCAGGATGGAGAAGATTACTACAAGATGAGGACCAGGATGGAGAACATTACTACAAGATGGGGACATTACTATAAGAAGTTGATCAGAATTACTATATGGTGCTAATTGTAAGATGAAAAAAATCACTGTATGTCACCAATTAGGGGACACAAAAAGGAAATAAAAATTGTAAAAAAAATGCAAAACTGTACCATAGCCCATAAAATGAATGCCATTGAAAAGAATAAAATAAAAAAGCCAAAAATGTTCAAAAAATGATCCAAAATGTGTATAGAAAAAAACAATATGGTATCATTAAAAATTTCATATCATCCTGCAAAGAATGCTGCCCTTCAAATTCGCATTCTTTCTATGTACGGCCCATATACTTAGCTGAGTTTGAGACCCTTGCTCTAGATCAACTTATAGGCACTTACACCTGTAAACACAAAACAAATCGGTGGCCAATAGTTGTCTTTTACAACATTCTTGATGTGTCGGCATACAATGCATTCGTGTTATGGCGTGAAATACACCCAAATTGGAACAAAAATAAACTATATAAAAGAAGAATTTTTATAGAGGTGTTGGGAAAATCACTGGTTAGCCCATATATCGAAGAAAGAAAAAGTAACACCCAGAGATGATGGAGCGGCAGCCATTGTCCACAGGATCCAACAGCATGCTAAAGAAAGTGAACCAATGGCTTCTACCGGCACTGCTACGATACCCACAGCCTCCAACGGCACTGCTACGATACCCACGGCCTCCACCAGCAACGCAACCAGCCTAAAACGGAAACAATGCGCCTTCTGTCCAACCTCAAGTAATCACAAAACAAATGTGATATGTTGCAGTTGTGCAAAGTACTTATGCAAAAGACATGTAAATTATACTTGTGACGAATGCAAACAGTAAATTCAGCGCCGTGAACCTTATTTACCATTTTATATAGAAAAAAATGGTAAATAATTTTATTTTTTTTATTTCATATATTTTTAAAAAAAATATATATTTACATACCATTTGATGTTATTAGTTATAGTTTACAGTTATATAAAAAATATTGTATTTATGTGCAAAGGTGCAATATGCATGAATATTGCAATAAGGCCATGTAACAATTTTTGATACAAAAAAAATAAAAATTAAGTTTTTTTATTTCATCTTTCATTTTTTCATGAACAACCATGTTCACATACAGTATAATAATGCAACAGGTATTCAAATAAATAACTTAAATTAGCTAAAAATCAAGACTTTAATAGGTCTGGTCAAAAATGACCGGAACATTATACGTGTATAGTAGACCCAAACAGCAGGGTTAAATGTGCGCAGTCACTTGATTTTGCTAGAAAGCATGAGAATCGTGAAAAGAAAATAAATTAAGCTAAGTTTGTAATACAAAAAAAGGGATAAAATCTTATCAAAAGTCAATATCAAACTCTCCTAAACTGAGTCATCCTCGAAATGAAATCTATGAAATACGCAGAAGATTTCATATATCTTATAAGTCATATGAGATGATTCTAGAGTCAATTTCTTCACAGTTTCAGAGTTCTGGCCTTCTCTCCCTAAAAAACAAAATGGTGGAAATTGAGAGACAGGGACAGGTGCCAGCTCACAGTGACATAATGGAATGGAAACTAAAGACTGATCATCTGATCTCTTCAAAGATGCAAAAATGTCTTTTCTGGACATTTTTGACAGAGACATAAGATTTGGTTTTTGGGAGTGGCTAAGGAAAAAACGAATTATATGTAGTGTAAAAGTTATACAATGTATCATTAGTTATTTATAATCTTATACAGTGAAATTGTGTAGTACATAGTTTTTGTAAATTTATATATATACACATGTATGTAGCAGAGATTGTGTATAGCTGTGTGTGTGTATATCCAGTGTGTATGTATATATATATATATATATAATATACATACATACATACAGTACAGACCAAAAGTTTGGACACACCTTCTCATTTAAAGATTTTTCTGTATTTTCATGACTGAAAATTGTACATTCACACTGAAGGCATCAAAACTATGAATTAACACATGTGGAATTATATACTTAACAAAAAAGTGTGAAACAACTGAAAATATGTCTTATATTCTAGGTTCTTCAAAGTAGCCACCTTTTGCTTTGATGACTGCTTTGCACACTCTTGACATTCTCTTGATGAGCTTCAAGAGGTAGTCACTGGAAATGGTCTTCCAACAATCTCGAAGGAGTTCCCAGAGATGCTTAGCACTTGTTGGCCCTTTTGCCTTCACTCTGAGGTCCAGCTCATCTCCTCCTGTTGTTGCACATATTTTTTTTCCCTTCATCTGCACAGGTATCATTAATCTATCAACTATAATGGCCGTACCAGGTCCTGCAGGTCCTGTATCCCGTACACATGACGTGGGCAGTGCACGGCATGCCGCTAGTTTATATTCTGAGTGCTCTTATATACGGTGGTAGTTTTACACAATGTTGAGCCTGTGATTTGCAGAGTGAAATGTCTGACTGCTAGAACAGAAGTATACGGCAGATTCTACAGCATGGATACATAAAGGACGTCCTGGGGGAATATACCTCCCTCCAACACTCGTCCAGTCCCTGCCTCACACTAGAGACATTTATAATAACTCCAGGACTATGGAGCTGGTCATTTTCTCATAATCTGTGGCCATTATTAGTGATCTCGCATTGTACGGTAATATCACCCTGGAGGTTGTGATGTATTTAGTGTAATAGCGCCATCTAGAATATACAGTATATATCAGGCGACACCATGCTTTCTATAGTTAGTCGTCTTATGTGCCCTCTATAGCTATCTATTATACTTTATATTTCTTTATAATAATTTATAATAAATTACTCGATAGTTTTACAGCTTTATGATGTTTATTAATCTGCTGTAATTATAAAAGAAAGTCCAACCTTACAGTGGACACAGGTGGAAGTGTCCTCCATGATGGTGTAGGCTGAGGTGGAGCAAGTATATAGTCAGTGGGGGATCAAGATGACCAGTATTCCACAGGGTTCCCTGTTATCAGGGAGGGACCCGGTGTATACAATCAAAAGATCTTATCCTCTGACCGGCTGTGTGCCATCAACAGGTAATGATCCTCTGTCCGGCTGTGTGCCATCAACAGGTAATGACCCTCTGGCTATGGCCATCAATAGGTCATCACCCTCCGGCTGTGTGCCATCAAATGTTTTTATCTTCTATCCAGTTTTGTGCCATCAAGAGGTAATGACCCTCCAGCTGTGGGCCATCAACAGGTCATCACCCTTCGGCATTTAGGCTTCTTGTCTTCTGTAAGATGCGATTCTTGAGTCTCCTGATGTTAAAAAATATTTAAAAATCACCGATTAAACTAATAATCTATCTTGTACATAAGCATCACAATTTATAATCTATCTAGTGCATAAGTATGACAATTTAGCTCACAGAACATACACTATGCTAAAACATTAGACCCTACAAGCAGAAATTTGCTAAACTAACATAAATATAACTGACAAATCAGTAGAAAAATCGCTACCAATGGCACAGCTCTCTTCACATCAACCTGTAACCATAGTAGATAAGAAATAGAGGACAATGCTCATAGTCAGTTATCAACAATTCGGCATGGGGCATCCCACCAGAGACATTATAATATCTAGTAGATTATAGATGGCAATAGAATTTACCAACAAGCACATAGTACGCCAAACTCAAGTACATAGTATGCCAAACCTCGACACGTTTTCCTAAAATAGGTTCATCAGAAGCACATACTAGACAGTGATACTTAGCAAAGCGTTCATAGATATATGCGCCATATGATAAGGTGCTAAAGTGCAAGTGTGTGACAAAATATCCATTCGATTTCAGGTGCAATGCTGCATTGTATGTAGTAAGATGGTGCCCATCAGACAGCATGTATACGACTAACCTGTGATGAAAATACGAGCAATGGGAAAGTTCAAGCAGTTGCCTTCTCAATCTTCCTCGCCTCTAAGACATCTAAGGAAACATCTTCTCCTCTTGATTTTGGGTGGAGGTGTTGTAGGCATTTCAGGCTCTGGCATTCTAGGTTCTGACATACTAGGTTCTGACATGCTAGGTTCTGGTGTTCTAGGTTCTGGTGCTCTTGGCTGTGGAATTCTGGGTTGTTGGCTTCTCTGAAAAATCAGTAACCTCTCTTTATGCTCCGTGGAACTTCGAGCTCTTCTTCCTATATTGTTGTGAGGGATCGTTCTGACCCAGACAATATCACTGAACGCCACTTTATAGTTGCAACTAGGAACCTTTTTCGCATCCTGGTGCAGGAGCCATGGATGGAGTAGAACATTTGCCATTGGGCAGGACAGGTGTTCTCCTGGAGTCTTGCTCCTGAATCTGAGGGATGCAAATCGGCTCCTTACAAGCACTTTGTTCCTTCAGAATGGTTTTGTTCTCATGAGTTTTCTGATTGTTTCACCAGGTTCAGACATTGCCCACTTGCTCAGGACAAGACTTAAGGCCAAATACTCTAGTATTGTCAGTAGTGTCATCACCGCAACAAAAACTGCGTCACGGAAGAGCCAAAGAGGAAGATTGATGGAAGCTTGATAGGTGCTTCTCCTGAGATCCACGGGTAGTGGGTCATCCTATAATAAAGAAAAAAAACATAATAAAGTCCTGTATATTTATACCCAATCCAGTCAAACAGAGAGCCCTTGTTATTATACAGTGATGGATACATTATCAAGCAACTTTCAGAAATATCCCATTGAGAAGATCAGGAAGAAGTTTGGGATTCACCTCCAGGGTCCATGGAATATTATTTACAGTTGGACTTTCATATGACGGACGGTCACGTGTCCAGTATGAGAAGTCCTGCAAGAGGCGATATTCTCATTAGCTGATCCTTGTGACCTCCATATTGATGAGAACATACTCGCCCTCAGTGTACTGTAATGTGGGGGGTAGAGCAACGTAAAGCACAGAAATGATAGGATGATACTCATCATCTCCAGAGGTCTCTCAGCACCAAGGTATGGTCAATGAGATACAAGCTGCAGATGGGCCGAGGCTTCTAATATACCCAGGGGTGACATCACAAAGCCCTCTGTGACATCATTGGTCACAATGGCACATGAAGCAGAACGTCTTTAGATCTTTTAAAGGGAAAGTGTCAGCAATTTTTTTACAGTTGTAAAATTGTAAAGTATTTATATTTATATATAAATACACATATATATTTAAAAATGTTTTAATGGTATAAAATCTGAAAAAAATATTTTAACTCTTTTGATGTTTTCATCTTGTAAACACTAGGGGGAGCAGCTGCTGACATTTCCATGAAAACAGAATACAGCTAGCTCGCATTACGACTGCAGTAAAAGTGGGCGGGATCTGCTCACATGGGTGTGATGTCACTCCTCCCCTTCTGGGCGTTTGCAAAAAGGTAAATGAGACTGTAGTTTAGGATCACAGTGCGGAGCGATCACTGGTGACTGCAAAGTGATATATAAGGGACAACACCAAAGTCATTAATCACTACAAGGACAAAGCAGGAATGTGGGAGTCTGAGGGGTCACCCCACACTTATATCCCCTCTGACTGTCACTTCCTAAGCTCCTTTCCCTGCCATAACCTCTTATTCCCGCAGGTAAATTCTTACAGGACCCCCCTCCCCATCCCCTTCCCCTGCCGCAGCTGATTCTAAACGTCCTCCATATGTAATAATAGACAGGTACTCACCGGCAGCCTGTGGTAATTCACAGGGTAGAACAGGGTACAGCACAGAAACAATATGGTGATCCTCATTGTCTCCAGGGGGTATCTCAGCACCAAGATATGGCCAATGAGATATGAGCTCCAGGTGGATGGAGCCCCCTTATATACCCCAAGGGTGACATCACAACGCCCTCTGTGACATCATCACCCACAACATTCCGTCACATGACATCACCCAGCACCAGCATCATGTGACCCAGCGTAAATAGAAAGTCCTTGTTGCCTATAGCAACTATTCAAAACTAAGGTTAAACTTTTCCAACAGCTAAAGGCGGCTCTGTGATGGCAGTTTCTTCTTGTGGACGGTTGTGATAAATCTGCAGAACATCTACATAACGCGACATGTAGAAAATCCTGTCTTTTCCCCTCTGTTCTTCCTCTGGTGCTACAGAGACGGCTAGAAGGAGCTTTTCCAGACCTTACAGTGCACAATATGGGACCTAATCACTGATATCCCAGATCTCCTCAGTACAAGCATACCGCCAACCTATGAGGACTAGAAAGAGGGCGAAACCATGCGGCACGCGTATTCTGACCATGCCCCTATCCACACCCCAAGCTACGCCCATTTACCATGTCTTTCTCCCCCGGCAGGAAGAGTTATCAGAGGGGCGGTGGCAGTGAGGGACATTCAGCAGAAACTCGGGACTGCAGGGCATAGACCTAAATCCGGGACTGTCTGCTGTATCCAGGACGGCTGGGACTAGAGATGAGAGGATCGACTCATGGGACTCAGGTCCAGCATCCAGGTCAGTGGTAATTGGTGGCTGGACGGGAGGCCCTGTCGCGGCTTTAGATTAGCCCGGGCTGCTGCAATATCATCTGTGCGTCCTGCTCTTCTCTAGTTGGGACCTGTGGATTATTTTTTGTTCCCTCATTCACAGTCGGACCCTTCAGAACTTTCTCATCTCTGTGTAGTTTCACTATATGACATCTGGCTTTTTTGTGTCTGTAAGGCCGTGTTCACACGTAGCATAAATACTGTGCACCAATCTACCCAATAACAATCTCCTCTGGTTATTGCATCTTTGGTGCACTATTTTAGGCTTTTTCCCCCTTATTTGATGCATTTTGGTGCAGATGTGAAACCGCGTTTTTAATTGTTTTTTACAGTACAGAAAAGCTTTGATTCTGCACTTAAAAAAGTATCTGCAGTTTCTTACAGACGTTTTTTTATGCTCCACATAGAAGTCTATAGAGGAAAAAAATCACCAAAACCGCACAGGGTGGGGGCAAGGTGAGGGACACTGAGGGCAGAATGGAGGCATGGGGGGGTCGAATGGGAAACATGGAGGCAGAATGGGAGACATTGGGGGCAGAATGGAGTCACATTGGGGGAGAATGGAGTCATATTGGAGGCAGAATGGAAACACATTGAGGGCAGAATGGAGACATGGGGGGCAGAATGGAGACGGGGCAGAATGGAGACAGGGGGGAAGAATGGAGACAGGGGGGCAGAATGGAGACAGGGGGGCAGAATGGAGACGGGGCAGAATGGAGACAGGGGAGAAGAATGGAGACAGGGGGGCAGAATGGAGATGGGGCAGAATAGAGACCGGGTGGCAGAATGGAGATAGGGGGCAGAATGGAGACAGGGGGCAGAATGGAGACAGGGGGGCAGAATGGAGATGGGGCAGAATAGAGACCGGGGGGCAGAATGGAGATAGGGGGCAGAATGGAGACATGGGGACAGTATGGAGACATTGGGGGCAGAATAGAAACCAAAGGGCAGTATGGATGCAGACAAGGGTGGCAGAATAGAAACATGGGGGAAGAATGGAGACAGGGGGGCAGAATGGAGAAGGGGCAGAATAGAGACCGGGGGGCAGAATGGAGATAGGGGGCAGAATGGAGACAGGGGGCAGAATGGAGATAGGGGGCAGAATGGAGATGGGGCAGAATAGAGACCGGGGGGCAGAATGGAGATAGGGGGCAGAATGGAGACATGGGGACAGTATGGAGACATTGGGGGCAGAATAGAAACCAGAGGGCAGTATGGATGGAGACAAGGGTGGCAGAATAGAAACATGGGGGAAGAATGGAGACAAGGGGGACAGAATGGAGACATGGAGGGAAGAATAGAAACATGGGGGGCAGAATGGAGACGGGGGCAGAATGGAGACATTAGGGGCAGAATAGAAACCAGGGGGTAGTATGGAGACAAGGGGGGCAGAATGGAGACAGGGGGGCAGAATGGAGTCACACTGGGGGAGAATGGAGTCATATTGGAGGCAGAATGGAAACACATTGAGGGCAGAATGGAGACATGGGGGGCAGAATGGGGACGGGGCAGAATGGAGACAGGGGAGAAGAATGGAGACGGGGGCAGAATAGAGACCGGGGGGCAGAATGGAGATAGGGGGCAGAATGGAGACAGGGGGCAGAATGGAGACAGGGGGGCAGAATGGAAATGGGGCAGAATAGAGACCGGGGGCAGAATGGAGATAGGGGGCAGAATGGAGACATGGGGACAGTATGGAGACATTGGGGGCAGAATAGAAACCAGAGGGCAGTATGGATGGAGACAAGGGTGGCAGAATAGAAACATGGTGGCAGAATGGAGACAGGGGGCAGAATGGAGATAGGGGGCAGAATGGAGACGGGGCAGAATAGAGACCGGGGGGCAGAATGGAGATAGGGGCAGAATGGAGACATGGGGACAGTATGGAGACATTGGGGGCAGAATAGAAACCAAAGGGAAGTATGGATGGAGACAAGGGTGGCAGAATAGAAACATGGGGGAAGAATGGAGACAGGGGGCAGAATAGAGACCGGGGGGCAGAATGGAGACCGGGGGGCAGAATGGAGACAGGGGGTAGAATGGAGACAGGGGGCAGAATGGAGATAGGGGGCAGAATGGAGACGGGGCAGAATAGAGACCGGGGGGCAGAATGGAGATAGGGGCAGAATGGAGACATGGGGACAGTATGGAGACATTGGGGGCAGAATAGAAACCAGAGGGCAGTATGGATGGAGACCAGGGTGTCTGAATAGAAACATGGGGGCAGAATGGAGACAAGGGGGACAGAATGGAGACATGGAGGGAAGAATAGAAACATGGGGGGCAGAATGGAGACGGGGGCAGAATGGAGACATTAGGGGCAGAATAGAAACCAGGGGGTAGTATGGAGACAAGAGGGGCAGAATGGAGACAGGGGGGAAGAATGGAGTCACACTGGGGGAGAATGGAGTCATATTGGAGGCAGAATGGAAACACATTGAGGGCAGAATGGAGACATGGGGGGCAGAATGGAGACGGGGCAGAATGGAGACGGGGCAGAATGGAGACAGGGGAGAAGAATGGAGACAGGGGGGCAGAATGGAGACGGGGCAGAATAGAGACCGGGGGGCAGAATGGAGACAGGGGGCAGAATGGAGACAGGGGGCAGAATGGAGACAGGGGGGCAGAATGGAGATGGGGCAGAATAGAGACCGGGGGGCAGAATGGAGATAGGGGGCAGAATGGAGACATGGGGACAGTATGGAGACATTGGGGGCAGAATAGAAACCAAAGGGCAGTATGGATGGAGACAAGGGTGGCAGAATAGAAACATGGGGGAAGAATGGAGACAGGTGGGCAGAATGGAGACGGGGCAGAATAGAGACCGGGGGGCAGAATGGAGACAGGGGGCAGAATGGAGACAGGGGGCAGAATGGAGACGGGGGGCAGAATGGAGATGGGGCAGAATAGAGACCGGGGGGGCAGAATGGAGATAGGGGGCAGAATGGAGACATGGGGACAGTATGGAGACATTGGGGGCAGAATAGAAACCAAAGGGCAGTATGGATGGAGACAAGGGTGGCAGAATAGAAACATGGGTGAAGAATGGAGACAGGGGGGCAGAATGGAGACGGGGCAGAATAGAGACCGGGGGGCAGAATGGAGATAGGGGGCAGAATGGAGATAGGGGGAAGAATGGAGATGGGGCAGAATAGACACCGGGGGGGAGAATGGAGATAGGGGGCAGAATGGAGACATGGGGACAGTATGGAGACATTGGGGGCAGAATAGAAACCAGAGGGCAGTATGGATGGAGACAAGGGTGGCAGAATAGAAACATGGTGGCAGAATGGAGACAAGGGGGACAGAATGGAGACATGGAGGGAAGAATAGAAACTTGGGGGGCAGAATGGAGACATTGGGGGCAGAATAGAAACCAGGGGGTAGTATGGAGACAAGGGGTGCAGAATGGAGACAGGGGGGCAGAATGGAGACAGGGAGGGCAGAATGGAGACAAGGGGGGCAGAATGGAGACATTGGGGCAGAATGGAGACATTGGGGAAGAATAGAAACATTGGGGCAGAATGGAGGCAAGGGGGGCAGAATGGAGAAAGGGAAGCAGAATGGAGACATTGGGTGCATAATAGAAACATGGAGGCAGAATAGAAACATGGTGGCAGAATGGAGACGGGGCAGAATGGAGACATCGGAGGCAGAATGGAGAGACATTGGGGGCAGAATGGAGACGGGGCAGAATTGAGACGGGGCAGAATGGAGACATTGGAGGCAGAATGGAGAGACACTGGGGGCAGAATTGAGACATGGGGCAAAATAGACACATGGAGGCAGAATGGAGACGTGGGCAGAATGGAGAGACATTGGCAGAATGGAAAGAAATGGGGGCAGAATGGAGAGACATTGGGGCAGAATGGAAAGACATTGGGGCAGAATGGAGAGACATTGGGGGCAGGATGGAGAGACATTGGGGGCAGAATGGAGACACATTGGGGGCAGAATGGAGACATGGGGCAAAATAGACACATGGAGGCAGAATGGAGACGTGGGCAGAATGGAGAGACATGGTCAGAATGGAAAGAAATGGGGGCAGAATGGAGAGACATTGGGGCAGAATGGAAAGACATTGGGGCAGAATGGAGAGACATTGGGGGCAGGATTGAGAGACATTGGGGGCAGGATGGAGACAAATGGAAACATGGGGGCAGGATGGAGACAATGGGGGCAGGATGAAGACAATGGGAGTAGGATGTGGGACATTATTACTGTAGGGGCTAATTAAAGGATATTATTACTGCTGTAATGTATTTTATTTTTGAGGATACTGTTTTCCGTGGGGGGTTCATGTTACTGTGCGGCACTATATCACTTTTTTCTTCATCTGGTGTAGTGTAGAAGTTGGGGAAATATTGGGGAATGTGCTCTGTAAGCTGCTCTAGATAACTGTGTTATTTTATGCAGAGATGAGTCCTGGCGAGAAGAAGTGATGGCGGTCTGCGATGGATGAAGAGGAAAAGTGGAGATGAAGGACTTCAACTAGAGACATCACCAGTGAGTCAGTGTGTTATCTGTACACTGACACTATACACTGTATACTATACACAGAGCTCCTGTGAATAATGGCACTATTAGTAATGGTAATATTAGTATTCTGTTTTTGTATTAATGCTCAGTATGGTAGTATTCGGTCACTATGTGGTGGTAATATGTGATCTGGTCATGGTGTGGCAGTATTTGTCCCTTGTCCACTACAGGATATTGGCCCCTCATGCCGTCCACATGGAGTTTGTTTCCGTCCTCTTGAGACTGTGCTGCGAGATATAGCAAACCTTCTTGTGACGGCACGTATGGATGCCGTCCTGGCAGAGCCAGACCACCTGTACAACCTGAATGGGCTGCCTCATGTTACCCACAATTACCAAGACACAACAGAAATGAAAAACTAGAGAAGTCAGGGAGGAGGAAGAGAGAGGAATTGTCTGTGGCAATGTCATGCTCCAGGATTTGATCCCTTCAGTTTGTGTTCTGTGGTCGGCTTCTCTTTCTGCCGAGCCACAGGACACACACCTTTTCACTGGGTGTTTGGGTTCTGCTTTTCTGGCTGCAGCCTGCTTAGCTTTACACATTTGTATTTTTATTTGGATGCCTATCACATTTTGGGTGCAGCTTTATAGTCTGCGTTTCCTACTGGTGATAGATTCATTTGAATATTCTGACATTCTGTTGATATTTGGAGCTAGGGTTTTTCGCTTTGCTGTTTATTTGCTATACTTTGCACTTTTCTTCTTTTTATCATTTGAAAATAGGCAGTATATTTGTTAACTATAATTGCTGTATTCTTTGTTTGGTATTTTGTTTCTTACTTTACTTGCTTTGGGATTATTCCTTTGTTCAGCACACTTCTCTTCGTTTAGATAATTCACACTCTGCTCTGCCCTCTGGTTCTTTAGCAGGAACGTGAAGCAACTTGTCTGCCTTTTAGGCAGTTTAGCCCATAGTTGCCATCTCCTAGTCTGTGGTTAGGTCTATCTCTTCACCCGCAGGTACCGCTGGGGACTGTGTAGTCAAGGTATCTAGTCTGTACAGGAGCAAGCAGGGTCAGTTGTAGTTTTTAGTGTTTAACCTATTTTCCCAAGTAAGTTGCTACACAAGCATAGATAAACTAGGAGTTGTTAGGAGCATTCAGGGTGAGCCACCATTGATAGGGGGCGCCATTGCGTTATCTTAGGGTGCCAACCTCCACCATCATGTAGGGACAGACCAGGGTCAGAGTAGTGCTTCTACCAGTCTGAATTTGGATCTGCCAGGTTCAGGTATTTGTTCCCCTTGTTTGTACGCTACCAATGTACATGGGCTTGTGCAGTCATAATAGGCCACTATCTGCACCATTCCCTCTTTCGGGGTGTCTCGCTGTTCCTCTCCCGGGCTCCTGTTGTCACTTTCATCTGCACCAGAAGAGGTGACATTGATTCACAATCACTTCTGCCCCTAACTAGACAGATCGATGTCCCTGACATTTAAGTGACTCGTGGTTATACAGTAAAAGTGTGTGAAGATGTCGGACACCGTCCCAGAAGACTTTTACAGTTTGTGTCATTATAACATGTATAATGGTTGAGCAATGTTTAATGCTGAATTTAATGTAATATCTCCCATCAGAGCTGTAGTAGATTGGACAACTGGGTAAGGAAGACTTAACAGTCAGCTGGCCCTACAGATGGGAGGAGTGTTTGGAAGTAAGAAGAGAGTTTCTTCCTGCTTAGAGAAGTCAGCACTGGAATGAGTAGTGAGGTGACGCCAAATACAGAGAGTGTGACAGATGAGGCCGCATAGTGAGGAGTGTGAGACTGGAAGGAAGCAGAACAGAGATAGCAAGATTCTGTAACTGGATCCAGTGGCAGAGTAATATGGCCAGAGCAGCCTGTACCCTGTGTGGTGAAGTGGACTATAGACAGAAAGAAGTCAGCTGCACTGGATACGACCAGGAGCTTAAGGAGGTAGAGCTGTGGGTTAGCGGGTAACCCTGAGACAGCACAGGCAAAGTAACATAGTAACATAGTTTTTAAGGTTGAAGGAAGACTAAGTCCATCTAGTTCAACCCATAGCCTAACATGTTGATCCAGAGGAAGGCAAAAAAAAAACATGTGGCAAACACTAAGCTCCACATTGGGGAAAAAAATTCCTTCCCGACTCCATACGACAATCAGACTAGTTCCCTGGATCAATGCCCTATCAAGGAATCTAGTATATATAACCTGTAATATTATACTTTTCAAGAAAGGAATCCATGCCCTTCTTAAATTTTATTAGTGAATCACTCATTACAACATCATGCGGCAGAGAGCTCCATAGTCTCACTGCTCTTACAGTAAAGAATCCCCGTCTGTGATTATGATTAAGCCTTCTTTCCTCCAGACGTAGAAGATGCCCCCTTGTCCCCGTCTCTGGCCTCAGAGTAAAAAGATCAGTAGAAAGGTCTTTGTACTGTCCCCTCATATACTTGTACATAGTAATAAGATCACCCCTAAGCCTTCGTTTTTCCACAGTAAATAACCCCAAGTGTAATAACCTGTCTTGGTATTGCAGACCCCCCAGTCCTCTAATAAGCTTTGTCGCTCTTCTCTGCACCCGCTCTAGTTCAGCTATGTCTTTCTTATACGCCGGAGACCAGAACTGAACACAGTATTCTAAGTGTGGTTGCACTAGTGACTTGTGTAGAGGTAAAATTATGTTCTCCTCATGAGCATCTATGCTTCTTTTAATGCATCCCATTATTTTATTTGCCTTTGCATCAGCTGCCTGACACTGGCCACTAAACGTGAGCTTGTCGTCCACCAATACACCCAGGTCTTTTTCAGTTACAGTTTTGCCCAGTGTTTTACAATTAAGCATATAATTATACATTTTATTTCCTCTGCCCAAGTGCATTACCTTACATTTATCCCCATTAAAGTTCATTTGCCATTTATCAGCCCAAGCTTCTAGTTTACATAGATCCTCCTGTAATATAAAATTGTCCTCCTCTGTATTGATTACCCTTCAGAGTTTAGTGTCATCTGCAAATATTGAAATATTACTCTGTATGCCCCCTTTAAGGTCATTAATAAATATGTTAAAAAGAAGGGGGTCCAATACTGACCCCTGTGGTACCCCACTGTTAACTGAGACCCAGTCTGAGTGTTTTCCATTAATAACCATCCTTTGTTTCCTATCACTGAGCCAATTCTTAACCCACATACATATATTTTCCCCTATCCCCATTGTTCTCATTTTATGTATCAACCTTTTGTGTGGAACCGTATCAAAAGCTTTTGAAAAGTCCATATACACAACATCCACTGCATTTCCTCGGTCCAGTTCGGAACTTGCCTCCTCATAAAAGCTGATCAGATTAGTTTGACAGAAACGGTCCCTCGTAAACCCATGTTGATATTGGGTCATGAGGTTATTCTTCTTCAGATACTCTAGTATAGCATCTCTTAGGAAACCCTCCAGGATTTTACCCACAGTAGAGGTTAAGCTTACTGGCCTATAATTTCCAAGTTCAGTTTTTGTCCCCTTTTTGAATATTGGCACCACATTTGCTATATGCCAGTCCTATGGTACAGACCCTGTTATTATGGAATCTTTAAAGATTAAAAATAATGGTCTATCTATGATGTTACTTAATTCCTGCAGTACTCGCGGGTGTATCCTATTGGGGCCCGGGGATTTGTCAACTTTAGTGATTTTTAGATGCCGCCGTACTTCCTGCTGGGTTAAGCAAGTGACATTTAATGGAGAATTTTTGTTATCACTGATCATGTTTTCTGTCATGCGATTTTCTTGTGTAAATACGGTTGAAAAAAAATCATTTAGCATATTGGCTTTTTCCTCATCCTCATCCACCATTTCCCCCAGACTATTTTTAAGGGGGCCAACACTATCATTTTTTAGTTTTTTACTATTTATGTAGCTAAAGAATATTTTGGGGTTATTTTTACTTTCTCTGGCAATGATTCTCTCTGCCTCAATCTTTGCTGCCTTGATTTGGTTTTTACAGAATTTATTTAATTTTCTATATTTATTTAATGCCTCATCACTACCTACTTGCTTTAGTTCTCTAAATGCTTTCTTTTGGTCACATATTGCGCCCCTTACAGCTCTATTTAGCCATAGTGGTTTCCTCCTATTTCTAGCATGTTTATTCCCATAGGGTATATATTGTGCACAGGTCCTATTCAGGGTGCTAATAAATGTCTCCCATTTGCTTTGTGTAGCTTTATGTCTCAGGATATCGTCCCAGTTTATTGCACTAAGATCATCTCTCAACCTTTGGAAATTTGCCTTCCTGAAGTTTAGTGTCCTTGAAACCTCTCTACTACACATCTTATTAAAGGTTGCATGAAAATGTATTATTTTGTGATCACTATTACCCAAGTGACCCCCAACTCATATATTTGATATGCGGTCTGCCCTGTTGGTTAATATTAGGTCTTGCAGTGCCCCCCTTCTTGTTGGGTCCTGAACCAGTTGTGAAAGGTAATTGTCTCTCATAGTTGTCAAAAACCTATTACCTTTGCTTGAACTACAGGTTTCTGTCCCCCAATGTATTTCAGGGTAGTTGAAGTCCCCCATAATAATGACTTCTCCTTGAGTCGCTGCTTCATCTATTTGCTTTACGAGGATATTCTCCGCTGCTTCCATTATTTTTGGAGACTTATAACAAACCCCTATCAGTAATTTATAATTTTTTCCCCCTCCCCTTATCTCCACCCACAGGGACTCTACATTTCCATTAGATTCACATATATCCTCCCGCAAGATGGGTTTTAAGGATGATTTTACATATAAACACCCCCCCCCTCGATTGTTTGTACGGTTATTTCTGAACAGACTATAGCCCTGTAAATTAACTGACCACTCATGGTTCTCGTCCAGCCACGTCTCAGATATCCCCACCATGTCATAATTATTTTCCAACAAA